>NC_088300.1:8064413-8400016 GCF_032854445.1 Liolophura sinensis | reverse complement strand
AGACGACATATGTTTTAATCCGGTGAGGTGACCCTAGTGTGAAGCAGAACCTGGAGCCATTGTTACGTCAAGAATGGATTGTAGCGTAACGTCCACCCGTTACAATGTATTACGGTAGCTTCTACTGTAACGTCGTACTGTGTTTAATGTGATGTCATGACGGTGAGCTGGGAAGGAAGAATTTGGCGTCAATAAAACGGCGTTAACGCTCTCCTGCCGGCCGGTTGACAGGTCCCCACTGTAGTGAAAAAGCCCACGGTCACTTCAGACTACATTACGTTGACTAGTGGGGTCCGAAGGCCCTCTGTCACAAAACTTCGTAAATCAATTTTTCGTAGCCTTCTGTCGTAAATGACTCTCAAGTCTCTCATATAGTGCCATAAGTTGCTTTATGGCACTGTAACCTAGACGACGTTTTTTACCAAAAAATGTTACGAGAAATATGACTTTTTTATGACAGTTTTGTAAAAGTGGCCCCTGATCCGCACATATGTCATCTCTCATTGGACTCGCTGTGGCCTTACGTCTAAGGGTTTATCAGGTATACAGAGGTACTTCCCCTCCTGTTCTGTCTGTTCTACTCTGTGGGTTTGTCAGATGTCTGGTAAGGTGCCGTACTTCCCCTCCTCTTTTGTCCGGTCTACTCTGGAGGTTTGTCAGATATCTGGTAAGGTCCCCCCACCCCCGCCCCTTTCTTTCTGGTTTACCCTGTTGGTTTGTCAGATGTCTGGTAAGGTGCCATACTTTCCTTCCTTTTCCCTCTGATCTACTCTGGGGGTTTGTCAGATGTTTGGTCAGGTCCCGTACTTCCCTTCTTGTTCTGTCTGGTCTACTCACGGGGTTTGCTAGACGTATTGTAAGGTACCGTACTTCCCATAGATCTGTCCGGTCTACTCTGGGGGTTTGTTAGATGTCTGGTAAGGTACCGTACTTCCCCTCCTCTTCTGTCTAATCTACTCTTGGGGGTTGTCAGATGTCTGATAAGGAGCCATACTTCTCCTCCTATTCCGTCTGGTCTACGCTGGGAGTTTGTCAGATGTCTGGTAAAGTACCGTACTTCCCACTGATCTGTCTTGTCTACTCTGTGGGTTTGTCAGGTGTCTGGTAAGGCGTCGTACTTCCCCTCCTCTTCTTCCTGGTCTACTCTGGGGGGGGGGGGGGGTTGTCAGTTGTCTGGTAAGGTACCGTACTTCCCATTGAGCTGTCTGGTCTACTCTAGGGGTTTGTCAGGTGTGTGACAAGGTACAGTACTTCTTCTCTTCTGTCTGGACTACCCTGGGGGTTTATTAGATATCTGGTAAGGCACCGTACTTTCCTTCCTGCTCTGCCTGTCCTACGCTGGGGGCTTGTCGGGTGTCAGATGAAATATTTAAATATACAAATACTAATAAAAAGGATGAAAATAAAATAAAAAAATTTTTTAAAACACACTTTTGATTAGACTTTTCTTGTAAAGAGCATATGAGCCATCACAATGGTTCTTACCAAATCGTCAGCGTACAATGTGTGGGATCGATCAAGAGTTAAACATTGTCTTGTCTAAGACACAAATTAACGTTCAGATATGTATAGTGTTCCGCAAGACTAATGGAAGTCAGTGTGATTCATGAATATTTAGCAGGCCGGCCTGGAAATGTGTGCAGCCTGGATTCCACATTGTCTTTGTGGGGGATTCCAGGGTGAGACAACTCTACTGCTACTTCCGGGGAATGTGGTCACATACAGCCACAACGTGCTTTAAATTTCAAAATGACAAAAAATCCCGGCTTGATCGGATGCATCCCATGACAGTGGTGAGTTCCAAATTTAATAAAATCTTGTAAGCACAATTACCAAAACATACCAATTTTCAATGGAGGAGAAAACACGAAAAATTAATAGACGATAAGAATTTGTTCGTTTTATGTCGTAAATATTTTTCACCCTGATCTGTTTACACTACCATTAGACTGACTGTGTTACGTGTTTAGAAATGGTGTTGTATGAAATGATTTCACAAAAATGAAGTTCAGGGCAATACAATTATATGGTAAGTGCCTCATATTCTTTATGCGCTCAGACGTGCTGTCTATGTGGGAAGTGCCTTGTACTCTCGATACGCGCAGAAGGGCTGTCTTCGTGGTAAGTGCCTTGTGTTCTCGATACACGCAGAAGGGGCTGTCTACGTGGGAAGTGCCTTGTGTTCTCGATACACGCAGAAGGGGCTGTCTACGTGGGAAGTGCTTTTTGTTCTCGATACACGCAAAAGGGGCTGTCTACGTGGTAAGTATCTCATGTTCTAAATGCGCGCAGAAGGGGCTGTCTACATGGTAAGTGCCTCGTGTTCTCGATGGGCGTAGAGTGTGCTGTCCATCCAATGAGTGCTTCGTGATGTGTGCAAATGGTTCTGTCCTACGACTGCTTTGTCTTCCCGATACGCGCAGATAGGTAACACCGAAGCATTGTTTATAACCTTTATTGCACCTATTCCCAATAATTTTGAGGAGACTGGATGGTTATCGCTTCCTTCGTATCTGGTATTAAATTTCAAGATAGGCATACACTAGCATTAAAAAGGAATTGAAAACGTTGAAGTTGAATTTTCACGCCTCCTTCAACGTAGCTTTCTGTCTGAAGATCTATTAGAAAATAGTTCTTTTCATTCGGGAGAACAATTCAACGTCTGGGGAAAATTCTCCTTTTCGGAATATTGTATTGCATATTCGAATCTGAGAGTGTCGACAATGAATGCAATTAATGTGATTAATCTGATGTAAGATATTACATAAACCTATTCAATTCTTGTGTGGTGTGAAATTGTTTGATATATGTCAGGAGAAGTTTGCCGACCAGAGCTGCATGGTCGGCAAAATAAGTGTATCATTACAAGCTGGAATGATAATATCGAATGTGGAATACGGGCAGACTGAACGATGACCAGAGAAACACAATTGATGGATTATTGTATATTTATGTCAGTCTGGCGTGTATTTACATACGACAAATAATTTGATAATTATGCATCTGATTTCTGATATTGTTACTATCCTGTGGTTAGTACATGTAGGCAAGGTACCTTTAGACGATAATACATTATCTATAGCCTTACATTATTCTCTATGTAAGGAATTCCAGTGGAGACCTCATATAAACAGTGGACTGACGTTTGACTTGAAAAGTTGGCTATCCCTGTCTCCGGACGAAAGACCTGACGTCATCATTGCGGGAATGGGCGTGGTAAGAATACACAAAAATCCACATAAGCAATAAAAGGATCCATGATTGTGTGGGGTACCTTATTTAGTTACGTATTGTGCTTAAATGGAAGCAGTAAAAATAAATAGTAAATTAAACTCAAGAATGCAGAATTGGACTTTGACACCGAAATACTGACTAATGAGGTTTAGAAAACCCAGAGTTAATCAGTCTAATTTACACGCCTAATAACCTTAGGGCCATCGATGACTTATCAGGATCATCAGGAACTTAAACAATGAGGCAGCATGGTCGACCGCAGCATTAAGTCGGTAGATTTGGTAATTACTTAGGGAAGGGTGGTGGTTTGCTCCGGGCTATATGGTTTCCTCCATCCATAAATCTGATGGGCGTCGTGTAAAAGTTATTGTAGACAACCTTCAACACAAACAAATCAATAAAAAAATATAATCTTTTTGTTTTAGTGGCGCATGTATGAGAGTAATGCGTCAGTGGAAGGCGAAGAATCCTACCGTGGTTAGTTTTACTGTAATATTCTACACATATGGAATAAACGCCAGGGAAGTATTGTAACCTTCAACATTATCCGTCACTACGCGATTTGTAAGCTTTAAGCCAGCTGTATCGGTATATGGTGCAACAGATCCGCAAAATCAATATATTTTCAATTGTAAGAAGCCTCTGCTCAAAGTGAATAACGTCCGAACTGATTTCCCGGTATCTTGAAAATTCTTAATCATTTTTGTTCAACAAATTAATGTGTTTTTACCATACTTTCGTAGAATTTACTTGAATATGGTTTTCCAACATACCATGCTGAGCTTGGTTGAAAAGAAAACTAGCGACCTATGTATTTACTGAAGTTAGGAAGTTCTGAAAAGCTGGGCCTCCTTTTCGTATTTCAGGAAATCTATCAGCTTTGGTGCCGTATTTCAAAGAATTAAAGAAACACAGTCATGTAGTCTGGATGCCTCAAGGTAAGACTCTGCCTTAGTTCTTGGCTTCCAGTAGCCTACAGGTGTCTAGACTGGACCGATGTAATCGTGTGATAAACGGATGCGTTTTACAAATATTTTGATTCTTAGTGTGGGATGAAACTTTAGCAAAAAGCATTCCATTTAACTTTAGAGAAGTGAAATTACAAGTAGAAGTTAAATGCACAGTTGAAAAAGAAACTGGGCTGTGTCCAGGGCAACTATATTTTTTACAATAAAGAAATACTTGTAAAACATCTGCTTGGTTTGTCACCAGATCCTGTTAACGAAAGGATTTTGGATGAAAAAAGACGCATGTTGTCCAACAGGCTTGTTGATAGATACAACACGATAGCACGAGATGTCTTGTGAGTATACAATATCAGTACTTTCCTGTCGTCTATGTAACTTACACGCTTACATGACGTCAAAATAAACTTCATCCACTTTTTACTCACTTTAGTATTATGTATCGTACCTAACAGAGGCGATAGTGTCATATAATTGTCAGACATTTTGAACTGCACCAAACAAAGGGTGTAAACAGACCGCGTACCCTGTTTTGCAAAGAATTAAAACAAAAATATGAAGCTCGCACAGCCTTGTTTGGAGTGGTTCATTGGAAAGTCTCAAACAAATTAGGTTGTTACCGTTATTCGAATTCAACACAAAGAGGGCGGACCATTTTCCCTCATTTATATTCAACCGGAAAGACCCAAAGCATATGCGCAACGTTCGAAAAGAATACCGACTTTCGATTTGTCGACGTACACACAGATACATACAAGTTTACCGAGCGCTGTGTGTATGCTCCATTTCCACTGAATTGACAGCGCCTCATTTAAATATTCTGGCATAATTTTTCATTTTTCAGTGTTGCTATGTAAACAAATATATGTATAGATGTATGTCAGTTTTCAATTTTTTTTTTGTTGTTGTTATTTTTAAACATTCACTTAACGTACAATCCTGGGTGTGGGATTAACGGAAAGCTTGTGACTTTTACTTATTGAGAAAAATACCCGATAGTCATGTCATTCTGTATAACGCCAAAATACTTAGCATGCGGGCGACCATGTCACTTTAACGCTCTGCTTTTGAGTTGACTGGACAAGACCCGGTTGGCGACAAAAACAAAGCAGGAAATTGCTAGAAGGCATTTAAAAAGTGGTTTTAACTTCGCCTACCTGTTTTTACCTGATTGTAGGTTGATTAAAGTTCTACATTTCTCAATACGGCATTTAAACTGGTCGTGTCTATTACCTGTGCTGCTGTTAATCAAATGTATGAGGACACTGAATCATTAGTGTTTTACACTCAAGTTACAAATGCCTATAATATTATGGAAAAGGATATCCCCCAAAACTCCACGCGTACAACCCCTGTGTACTGCATGTTACTGACTCCAATATCCGTGCGCTGTTACAACCATGCCTGCATCGACTAACGGCCATGTTATTCGCAGTATGCTTGCATGGAATGTATTTTATAAACCATTTCCCTAACGATGTAGTGTTAAATCACTGTCAACAGGGTGAGCCGGCGCCGCATATGTGCCTAACGAGTTAATCGCATTTGGGACTTACAAGGCTTTTCTCATATGGGACAATGCGCAATAAGGGGCGCCGTGGATTAGTAACACGAAATAAATAATCAACATTCTAAAACATATCGTAAAAATGTTTCTACCTTCACCCAGGGAGCAGTTATTATTTCAGCAGAGCATCCTGTAGCCATAATGGTGCATTGCCACATATGTGGCTAGCTCTATTAGTGGTAAAGTGACCAGCCCCGTTTGACACATATGTGGCTTACCCTGTCGAAAGAATTGGTTTAACAAACACATTTCACTCCCACATACCACTAGCCACATTGTCGCTAGCCGACAGAGGCATAATGGTAACAGAGTACTGTCATAGCAGTTGGTAACTTGCAATATATGGGTTGTACACATGGAGTTTTCCCGGATATCTCCTTCCATAACTTATCAGGTTATGTTGCAAAGCAAAAGATGTGATCTACAGACCCAGGATCAATCTCGAGTCAGATCAAACTGATCATCTCCACTGTTATATAAGCTGACAATAAACTGCAACTGTATTAGTTCAGCCTAGCACGGTTGAGTCGTGTGATATCTGGTCTCGTAATGTTGGTTTCCAGCTCACTGTCAATTCTGAGCCTGGTCATATCGACTTCAGTAATGTCGGTTTCCAGCTCAGTGTCAATTCTGAGTTGGATCATATCACTTTCAGTAATGTCGGTTTCCAGCTCACTGTCAATTCTGAGTTGGATCATATCACCTTCAGTAATGTCGGGTTCCAGCTCAGTGTCAATTCTGGGGGCCTCCGTGGCTCAGTCGGTTAGCGCGCTAGCGCAGCGTAATGACCCAGGAGCCTCTCACCAATGCGGTCGCTGTGAGTTCAAGTCCAGCTCATGCTGACTTCCTCTCTGGCCGTAAGTGGGAAGGTTTGCCAGCAACCTGCGGATGGTCGTGGGTTTCCCCCGGGCTCTGCCCGGTTTCCACCCACCATAATGCTGGCCGCCGTCGTATAAGTGAAATATTCTTGAGTACGGCGTAAAACACCAATCAAAAAAAAAAAAAAAAACTGTCAATTCTGAGTTGGATCATATCACCTTCAGTAATGTCGGTTTCCAGCTCACTCTCAATTCTGAGTCGGGTCATATGGACTTCAGTATGTCGGTTTCCAGCTCACTCTCAATTCTGAGTCGGGTCATATCGACTTCAGTAATGTCGGTTTCCTGTTGAATGTGTAAGTAACACAAGTATTTTCATTATCTTTACGTGTTCACAGAGAAACAGAGAAGATTCCAATATGGTGGTCATCGTTCCTAACTGCTCGACATTTCCGTTCGTTTTATAGGGACTGTCTTCATATATATCCCATCGTTGATAAATATGTAAGTTTAGTTAAGCTGTTCTTGTAAATCCATTTTGTTTAATGATTATTTCAGCTTACTGTCAGAATTGTTATACAGTAGATTCTCATGAAGCCTTCCCTCTTAAACTCAGTTTTGGACGGTCTTGCAGCAACCAACTGTGCTGTCAGGGCCGGTACCAAGAAGGACGTTCCTAGCTAATAATCGCAAGGCCAATTCCATAAACAATGTTCATCACAAGCCACTAAAGAACTAAGAATGTATAAAGTACTAAATCATAACGGATTGAAGCAATGTAAAGCAGTCATTAGTTTTCATTGATAATGGAAAGACATTAAGAATGTCGTAAGCGAATAAATTAAAACTGTATCGTGTATCAGGTTAGTTTATAAGTTCTCGATAATCAGAGTTTGTATCGCTGTTGCGCCTTGATTGTAACTATTCACATAGTTACAATTACTGACATCGTAACATATGGTCTGTCGGTTCTCTTAGCGATTTCAGCACATCTACATCATACTTTGCGACATTTGACCTCCATGTTTCATGGGCGGTTTTACCTCACTGACATCGTAACATATGGTCTGTCGGTTCTCTTAGCGATTTCACCACACCTACATCATACATTGCGACATATGACCGCCATGTTTCCGGAGCTGTTTTACCACAGCTACACAGTTAGTCACGTACACGTACGGTCGTTTTAGTTCCATTACCAGGTTCAACATATATACACAATCAACCACATAAGATTGGCAACCAGGTTGTTCGATGTGCAGACAGCTTCAGAACACCTTGAAAGTTAGCCACGTCTGGTTTCCTTTTCAACGAGGAGTTTCACAAACATATAAACACAGTCAAACTACGTCTTGGTGGCCTAGATAGTTACTCGGTTGGCTCGTTGCAGCCCGGGGCGTCTGACTTATGAGGTCGCGTGTTCGAATCCCCACCTCATGGTTTTTGCAGCTTTGTCTTTGTCAATAAGCTTGGCAGTACCTGACGTTCATTACTCCGAATACATCGCGTTTGCCTGTACTAATAAACCAGACAAATGTCATATATGTAGGAATTCTTCACAATGGCTTTAACATCAATCAATCAGTAAGTCGCGTGAAAACAACAAGATTTTAGCAGATTTTTTCAACTGAATGGAATTTCATTCAGCCGTTTTTGTCAAAGTTTAAAGTTGGAAAACGAATAATATGTTGCGTGGTCCATAAGCGACATACACTCTTGATGTCACTGTTTTGTTCATACTCATGCAGGCTGTTATTTTACATTATTTTATATTACCTTATTTATTTCAGAAAAGTCAAATACTGGTGAACTGGCTTTGCCAAAACCAGAGAAACGCATCGCATCATAAAAATTGTTGCGAGATGTAAACTGTCTGAATCATTGTGGGCTGTCAGCTGTGTTACTAGTTACTCCTCTGAGTAGATACAGGATGCAAATACTCGGGACGGGGTCGCCAAGTCTCTGTATCTCTCCTCTGAACAAATACAGGACGTAATGACATGGATGTGTTACCTAGTCTATGGCTCCTGGACCCTGTTATCAGGATGGATTACCAAGTCTTCGTGTCTCACCTTTATACATATACAGAATAACAAGGATTGCCATGCCCCTGTGTGTCTGATTTGAGCATATACATAATGCAGTGATCAGACATTCAGTCTATAAGATTGGACTGAGCACAATATTTAGCCTTGTCAAACATTCAGTCTATAAGATTGGACTGAGCACAATATTTAGCCTTGTCAAACATTCAGTCTGTAAGATTGGATTGAGCACAATATTTAGCCTTGTCAAACATTCAGTCTATAAGATTGGACTGAGCACAATATTTAGCCTTGTCGAACATTCAGTATGTAAGATTGGACTGAGCACAATATTTAGCCTTGTCACACTGTCACTTACATGCTGAACTAAATGAACACAATCTTTATCGTTGTCCATAAGGTTAGACTGCATGAGTACAATCACCAAAAAAAATAAACTACAAAAAAATGCAATAGCCATATTTCCTCTCGCCATTTTAGGGGCCTCCGTGGCTCAGTAGGTTAGCACGCTAGCGCAGCGTAATGACCCAGGAGTCTCACCAATGCGGTCGCTGTGAAGTCCAGCTCATGCTGGCTTCCTTTCCGGCCGTACGTGGGAAGGTCTCTCAGCAACCTGCGGATGGTCATGGGTTTCCCCCGGGCTCTGCCCGGTTTCCACCCACCACAATGCTGGCCGCCGTCGTAGAAGTGAAATATTCTTGAGTACGGCGTAAAACACCAATCAAATAAATAAACAAATAAATCTCGCCATTTTATGACCGAGTGAGTGAGTGCTTAGGGTCTAACGTCGTACTCAACAATTTTCGAGTCACATGACGACGAAGGAGTCCTTAGAGTGTATGTAATGTGCCTCCTTGTTGCAGAGCGGATTTCCACCGCTCTTTTATCTAGTGCTGCTTCACTGAGACGCCTTACCGGAGGCAAGTATGCCGGCCCGCTCGAGCTATTATACTGATACAAGTCAACCAGTCGCTGCCTTAATGCTGAACGCCATGCGAGGAATCCTCTTTTGAAGTCTTAGGTGTGACTCGACCCAGGATTGACCCTGGATCTACCGCTCCCGAAGCGAACTTTATGGCTGAGAGCTATGAGAGGAATTAATACAGTTGAACTCGAAAGATTTGGCTACTATAGGGCCACAGTCGACTAAAACCTGAAACTTTACTGAACTGAAAACTGATATATAGCAAATCTCTGTCCAAATCATACATGCATGTATTTATATTTATTTATTAATTTGATTGATGTTTCATGCCGTGCTCAATAATATTTCACTTATAGGACGGCGGCCAGCATTATGCTGGAACGAAACCGGGCAGGGCCAGGAGAAACCCACGACCATCTGCAGGTAGCTGGAAGACCTTGTCACGTACGAGCGCAGAGGAAGCCATGAGCTGGACTCACAGCGACTGCTATTTGTTGTGAAGCGGACAGAGGGAAAAAATAGTAAATAACGGTCAAATTTAGATAAACAGGTTAAAGCTATATCTTACCTAGAACAAGCCACGATAGCATAGGTGGTAGAGCGTCCACTTCAGGGGCGGTAGATCCAGGGGCAAACGTGGGTCGGGTCACACTTAAGACCTTCAAAAAGAGGAAGTTCTAACGTCCTCGCTTTGAGTTCAGCATTAAGGGGATAGTGCAATGACTGGTTGACACGTATCAGTATAATTGCTCGAGCGGTGGTGCTTACATGTCTTCGGTAGGTCGTCTCAGTGAAGTAGCGGTGGAAATCCGTCCTGTAGCAAGGAGGCACATTATTTGCACTCTAAGGACTCCTTCGTCGTCAAATACCTCAAAAATTGTAAAGTACGACGTTAAACCCCAAGGACTCACTCACTCAATCCTATTGCTAGTGACCGGCCGCGATGGCTCAGTTGATAGAGCGTCCACTTATCACAGGAAGGTGTATCTTCCTCGCTTGGCGTTCAGCAATAAGGGGGAGTGCAACAACTGGAGAAAACCACCTGAAAGATGGAAACCCGTCCTGCAACAAGGAGGCACATTGCATGCACTCCAAGGGCTGCTTCGTCGTCATATAACTGAAAAATTGTTAAATACGACGTTAAATCCCAAGCACTCACTCATTCACCCTATATTGCTAGTGGGGCCTCTGTGGCTCAGTTGGTTAGCACGCTAGCGCAGCATAATGACCCAGGAGTCTCTCACCAATGCGGTCGGTGTGAGTTCAAGTCCAGCTCATGCTGGCTTCCTCTCCGATCGTACGTGGGAAAGTCTGTCAGCAACCTGCAGATGGTCGTGGGTTTCCCCCGGGTTCTGCCCGGTTTCCACCCACCATAATGCTGGAAGCCGTCGTATAGGTGAAATATTCTTGAGTACGGCGTAAAACACCAATCAAATAAATAAATAAATAAATATATTGCTAGTGGGGTTGGAAATAACTCGCTACAGTGCATCTAAAAATGGAATGGTTTTAATACGTATAATGCCCAGGTTGTAGAGCCTAGATAGCCTGGGGTTGGCCCTCTGTGACGTTGAACCCGCTGAACCGTACCGGGCCGCTAGCTGGAAATTGGATAGGGCAGTAAATCTATTGTTTTGGTGGATTTAAAGTCATTATTACATTTTTCTGGAGCCCTCCCAGTAATGTACTATTTAAACAGGTTATATTTTTTATAGTTAGAACCAGTAGCAAAATCTGGACATCTTTTATATTACTGTTATATATACAAAAGTAGGCTTACCCTGTCGTGTTGCATGAATGTTATATGGTGATCTGGACAGACGGCTCAATTCAGTCCTCCCGAATGCTCTGTCACAATATAAAGTGCACAGTGACTTTGAATATGTAGGTCTCACAGCGGGTCAATCGTTCACATATCCAACGTAACGATATAGTACCTAGAATTCTGATTCTGGTACGTTATTGCCACGAGCGTACATATACGATTTTATTAAGTTCGCAGCCAGTTGGCCGACTTCTCTTGAAATAAACAAGAGATATATCCATAAAATGACCCAGACCTGAGAACATCAGTATACAACTACCTCACACTATAAGTAGTTAGTGCGACACCCTTTACACCCGTATATCGAGCTCACGAAGACATAATCCGCTTATTCAAGATTCAAAAAGATTCTTAATGACTTATTTACGTATTTATTTGATTGCTGTTAACACAATTCTAAAGCACACTTGCACGAAGACGGTTAGCTTTATGACTGGAGGTAACCGGAATATTTGGGGTAAACCACCGACCTTTGACAAGTTACTAACCAACTTCCCCATGTCTGACTTGCTGATCATGATTTAAAAAGCACGATGGGCTTGTATAGCTTTCTATAATAAAAGTGAAAGAATTTTTGTAGAAATTTACACAATCTATGGGTTTGTCAGTTACGCAAATATGTTAAAACATAGCCCCCAGTCTCTGTTGCAAACCTCACCACAAGAAAATGCTGTCTGGTGGTCAACACAGGTTGGTGTATCTGGTTGGTCTGGCAGACGGATTTTTTCACGGCATAAGGCTCTCAACACCGTCTGACACAAGGATTTGATTCGCTTCATAAGGCTCTCTTCTCGATGTGACAAAAGGATTTCATTCAGGGCATAATGCTCTGTAGTCGGTCAGATTTGAGCATTTACACTCTCGTTTACAAGGATTTGATTAAAGGTTTAGGCCCAATTTCTTATAAAGTCTGTCACAAGGATTTAACTCCTCTCTTACGGGCATTTAGACTCTCGTTCACACGGATTTGATCCCAGGCCTAAGAGCAATTCCTTATACTGTTTGTAACAAGGATTTAGCTCCTCTCTTACGGGCATTTAAACGCTTGTTCACAAGAGTTTGCTTTCAGGCCTAACATCAATTCCTTTTACATCTTGCCACAATGATTTGACATCTGTCTTAGGAGCATCTTAGACACTCTCTCACAAGAGCTTGACTCCTTATGCAGTTTGTCACACGGACTGGACGTCTGTCTTATATCATCTTAGACTCTCGTTCACAAGGGTTTGATTTAAGGCCTAACACCAATTCCTTATACAGTTTGTCACAAGGATTTAACTCCTCTCTTACGGACATTTAAACGCTCGTTCACAAGGACTCGACTCCCGTCTTTTGGGCATCAAAAGATGGTCGTTCAAAAGGATTGACTCCGCTCCCAATGTCATCTCTTTGGAAATCTGTCACAAAGATTTGACTCTTGGCCTATGGGCATCTCCTCAAACGGCCTGTCAGAAGAAGTTGGCTCCCGGTTGCCTTGCTGCATGAGGTCCTTTCTATGGCGAGCTTTCGGAATGCGGTTCCAGCTGCAGACGTTTAAGGTTCGTTGCTAAATCGACTGATAAATCGACTGAATTACTCATCCGTGCTGTTGAGCTACCATCACCTGTTGCTGCAAACAAGAATTGATGAAGACATTGGAAAAAGAATATTAACCACAGAGAAGGTATAGCTAATAAGTAATATGCAGACAAATTGTATCCACATTGTATGTTAATAGGCGCCTTCCCGCAAACAAAGTTTTTAAAAATCAGACGTAAGGGAGACAACTCTGTGAAAATCACCTGACATCTCAAAGACACCATGTACCTTGATTTACATTTACACAAAAGAGTTCTCAAAACTGTATCTTCTCACACATGATTCTGGTAACGTGCTCGTGCTCGTATGTGAGCCGCAGGGGATACATAGGTGTAAGACTTCAAGAATCTAATGTGACAGCATTTGTTCTGAGTTTTATTTCACTATGTTGATCTTGATTTCGCCAGCTTTTAAGGTCTTTGTTATCAACCCATCAACCTTCTTAACAAGATAAATGGTACTGGTCTCTAGCCTAAAGTTCATACAGTAAATGACCTGAAGTTTCACCCTGGGACTCGGAAAGTGTATTGCAAGATTCACTGCGTTTGGTTGTGGTTTTTACGGACTGATCGCCGCGGGGGAGCATCAGGGGTGGACAGGGGATTATACTGACAGTTCACGAATGTAATAAACACGCTCATGCTTCACTGAGCAGTTAGTCTATGCTCCTACCACCAACAGTAACTGGTTTCTTCAGTTTTAATCATAATAATTTTAGTACATGCATTTCGCAACAAGTTGACTGTTTCATTATCGTTATATTGTGATGACTGGGAATTTGGAAGCAAACCCTGTGGAGATTAGGCATGACTACCCAGTACCTTTACGCATGTGGAGTATCATGTCAAATATCCGTTTTTAACCTGTCTACAAAGCTCTAGCAGAATATAGCACAACTCATACTCGCAAACTTTGCCTACGACCAGACGAGTTGAAGATGTCAAAATGTGATCAAAGCGACACCTGCACACTTGCGCTTGCACCGCTGCAGCTAAACATTTATTCATTCTGGCGTAATTTGAAAGCCCACTTCCGCCCAAAGTGACGTTGTATACATGTATAGATAAAAGACGCTTTCAATCACAGGACTCAAAATTTCCACGTTTCGACCCATCAGTTACGTGATTTTTGCTGGCGAGAGGCAAAACAATAATGTTATCTGTCGCTGGCGACACCTAAATCTCGTTTGGGCAGAAGTGTATACAGGAAATCATACAACATTTTGTTCATAAAACCAGTGACGATATTGTGCGAACTCCTAATGTGATAGCAACTCAAACAAATCCTGTCTCCCGATATGACGGACTCGCACACAGTGCTACCAAATAGGGGTAAAAGTAAATTGTGGGAGTTTTCGGGCCCCTTACGTGGAGTATGTTTTCTGTGTTTAATGGAGGTAACCGATATTAAAAAAAAAACTAAAATAAAAAAAAACCGCCGAAAAAGGCACTCTTCTGCAACATGAGGACAGTTGCGATTATAAAGAAGCAAAAGGTGCGTGTTGACTGACATATTAAATCGGAATTTCATGGACACGGAAAACTGATGACAGATATTTTTCGCTTATATTTTCTTATTACATTTTTCGATTGCATTCATATGTATTTAGAGATGTACATGTTCTACTAGTTGGGAGACCTGCACACCTTACTGTCAGTTACTTGCCCGCATGTGGCGAGGATTAGCAGCCAGCCCTGCTAAGTGCCTTGCAGGGTAATGAAACGAGCAGGGGACTAATCATTGTCTTCTGTCATCTTGCCGCCAACTCAGATCGTGCGAAAGTAAACTTTAAGTCATCCACCGTACTTGACTGAAGACTACTTAATAGCCCAGCATTTCTCACCTGGTTGATCCGAATGTGGGTCCATCTTGTGATCCCATTCAAAAGTTTGGGGACTGGACTCTTCCGTTGGGAAGTTTGTTCCTTTCGAAGAGGCGACTTAAAAAATAAATTATAACATAAAATGAATACGTGGTGAAGTTTCTAAAGCACAATGCAGTCAACCACAAAACAATCATGTTCAGTTCATAACTAGGATTAGCGTCCCAACTCGCGTCAAATCTCTATATTGCCAAGGGAAGTAAATTCTGAAAATGAAAAATACATTATTCCTTGTGAAGTAATGTAACCTGAAGCAACGTATGTGAATGTATATCAGTAGCAACGTACGTAAATGTGTACCTGTAGCAACGTACTGAATGTACTTGTAACAATATATAATGACAGTATCTGTAATAATGTACAATATGTACCTGTAGCAACGTACTGAATGTAACTGTAACAATTGACCGCACCTGTAGCAATTGACCCCATGTACCCGTAAAAACATACTGAATGTACCTGTAACACCGCACTGAATGTACCTGCAGCAATGTACTGAATGTACAAGTTACAACGTACTGAACGTGCCTGCGGCAATGCACAGAATGTACCTGCGGCAAATTGCACACTGTACCTGTAGTAATGTACTGAATGTATCCATGGCAACGTATTTGATTTATTTATTTGATTGGTGTTTTACGCCGTACTCAAGAAGATTTCACTTATACGACGGCGGCCAGCATTATGGTGGAAGGAAACCGGGCAGAGCCCGGGAGAAACCCACGACCATCCGCAGGTTGCTGACAGAACTTCCCACGTACGGCCGCCCATGCCAACGTACTGAATGTACCTGCGGCAATGTACTGAAAGTACCTGTAGTAAATTGCACACTGTACCTGTAGTAATGCACTGAATGTACCTGTTACAAGGTACTGAATGTACTTGCGGCAATGTACCGATAGAGCAGCATTTCGTGCAGCCTAAGCTGTGGGCTTAACAATGTAAATTAACACTATATCTGTGATAAACGTACTTCACATGATACACTGTAAAAGTGTGCAACATAAGACACCCAAGGAGCTGTCAAATTCTTCAGAGCTGAAAACATGCATCTTATCATTGATCACGTGTCTGTTAAGTGCCACTATTTTCCTCGGACGGAAAGAACTAAACTTTTTTGGACAAAAATTGACGCTAAATGTTGATCACTTTGGACAAAAATTTACCTTAACATATTTATTACCTTCCAGCTAACTGGGTTTTTTTTTTTAGCATTTTACTGGAATATTTTATGCTGTTCATCTGATTCGAACTGGAGTGTACTATTACACAACATGGGGACAACGCCTGACTCTCGCAAACTCGCGTTCTCTCGCAAGAAGAAACGTGAACCTGCTGACGTCACTCCTGTACAGAGGAATTGTGTGATAATCTCCAACTGGGTCGTTACCCTCTTTGTCACAAGCATTACCAACATTCGCTTATTCTGTTCATACTTCTGGCCTACACCCCTTGAATAGCAGTTGCGAAGGCCTGGACGCGCGTGTCGCAGATCAAAATCAAATTATGGTCTGCAGAATCCTTTAACATACAGACGCTAGAAATAAATGATAAGGTGTGGTACCTTCGAGCTTAACCGAGTGAACCGAGAGCAGTGTGCTGTTCTCAAGTAGATAGATTCGAATGAAAATCTGGACCAATGTTGTTTTTTTTGTTTGTTTTTTTTTTTTCGGTCATCTACTTGGAATGCCATCCCCAGAAAGTCAGCTAGATCTTGAGCTTAATACAAATCGGTTTGTAAAATGCGGCTTCGCTTTACGAAAATACGACGGGCAGTTCAGAACAGGAGTTAACAGGGATCCCAGCCTGCAGTTGTGCATTCTGAACCATAGATGTTATCTTTACTTCCTACAAATTCTTCTACCTTTGATTTACCATTGGGCATCAGTTTGTTTTTTATACGTGCCACAAATCCATGGAGAATCATACTTCCGTTATTTCTGCTGTTTATATCATAAACCATACCCATTATGTATCCGAACATAACTTGAATAGTAATTTGTTTCTGAATTTGTTGTAAATAACCAATGACAGGCCTCACGCATTTTAAGTGAATTTGATAAAGGTGGAAGCTGCCTTTATATTCCTTGTTTACCACAGATTCGCTGTGTTTTGCTTTGTCTCATTTGTCTGAGCATGAATTTGAGTTTCCTACAATAAATACAAAGGTAACTATCAAACTTCTACGAAGACCAAGGGTACGTTTGACAACGAGGTGTCCGTGAGATCATTCTGTATGTCTACGGCTTTCGTCCCCTTGTGAATGTGACAACTGGGTATACTCATTGAATTCCTCCGTAGACGTCTAGGCTTTTCTCTGAGGGCTTTGAGAATGTGTCCAGATTCCTGCTGTTGCAATGGCAATACTGGTTTCTTATTTGTGAAGGCGTTTGTATTCGCTGAAAGAATAGAAAAATAAACATTCATCTTGGTTAGTTTATTGGTGCTAAGTCGAGTTCTTGACAAACCATTCTATCTGTCATCTAAATAGCAAAATGGGAGCTGAGCTCATATCTATTCTTTTTCAAATGTGCAGTTAATTCATGAGCGTGTATGTAGTAGATACAACAGTAAAATATATAGCCCGAAGACAACTGTTATCATATGTTACAAGAAATATTGTAAGACAGCTTTCTTCACACCATTTGTAACTAACTCATGCTATCCATTTTTTTGTGTTCATTTTTGTGTAAAATCTGAATTCGTATTAATTTGTTGTCTTGTCCAAAGGTTACGTGCAATGAAAGGGGAATGAAAGTTAAAAAAGAGAACTTACCTTTATCACAGATTTTTCGTATTTTATTTCGACCAACTTCAACGATATTCTTTAATTCACACATCCGAGCATCTCTGAGTATCTGTATGAGTTTGTCATAGTCACCTATTTTTATATATCCCCTCTTCATAAGAACATCCCACAAGTCCCTTATATCGTTACAGCCATGTACATCCTTGTTGCTCAAGACAAATTTAGCTGCACGTTTAATGTCTTCAAAGTCTGCTTTCATTGCAAGTTGCTGGTAAAGATCCATTGGAATGAGGTCGTGTATACGTTTCATGTCTTCATCTGGGAAAAAATGTTAAATTTTTAAAAATTAAAATATCAGTTTCCAGCGCTCTTGAAATGCGTGATATTAACCCCAGAGCTCCCTATATCCGTTGGGCTGTTGGATTGAGCGGGCATTGCAGAAACCCAAGGTTAAAACCGGTAAATATCAAGCTTGACTCAATCTGTGCATCTAGGGACTAAACCAGTTGGGAGACCGTGCCATATTGCATCATATTTCGCTAAAACCTCCATATACAAGGCATGAAAAATACATTAAACAAGCCATATGTCCCATACTCTAGGGTTTACTAACCACATTGTTAAGCTAATTATATATACGCCCTAACAAGGATTGCTGATACAGCCATCTCTGTGGAATTTGTCTACAAGTGCAGCCTCGTAAGATCTTACCCCACGCCGGGATAAACCGTATGACTAAGCGGGATAAGTTGCAACAATTAAGTTTCTCATTAAGTCCTCATTCATTAAACTGTTTTATTCTTAAGTTAAATCACAAATTATTTCAAGAAAAATAGATAATCAACATGTTCTTTACATGCAAAAGTTTAATACCAAGAAGTTTAAGTTGATTTACATCCATAATGCACGTTGCAGCTTTTCCCATATTTGGTTCAAATGTCAGCGAATATTCTTGAGCATGGCGCAAAACACCATTCAAACAAATAAATAAAATAAATTAGTTATTTTAGATAAATTATAAATAAAATAAATTAGAAGACTTAAGTTTTATAAGAACATCGCTTTCGGCATGTTTTTGCGTGATCCAGAACATGCATTTTTGCTCTATACTCGCAGCTTTAAGACCATGGGGGGAAGGTGACTCTTATAATAAGATCTGCTAAGGAGAGACTACTAAGCTATTTTACTGATTGCTGTAGAAATACTGGCACTATAATATTTTCGTCTGCCGTAAACAGCGGCGTCACATAACCAGGCGTCGACGCAGTCACAGTATTTACAACTATACCTATATGTGACCGACCAACTTGAGACATGTGACACACTAAGGGTCTCGAATTGGAAATGTGTGAAGGTTGAAATGTAGAGGAGTAAATCTCAATGTGATGAAAAACAAATAATAGCTTGCCACATCGATTTTGGGAACCGGGCTCGTCTTGTGTGTATGTCGTCAGGTTGGGCAGAGACATCGAATGTTGGAGTTCGCGCAGCACTCTAATGCCTTGGGTCACCGCAGCTCTCTGACCTACAGACAACTCCCAAAGTAACCCATTCAGTTCACTGGAGGGTAAATGTCGTAAAGCCGGTAGTGAGTTGCAATCATATTTACTCAGTACGTCAACAGTATCTGGTTTAACATCATGTCTGACGCAGAATTCCTTAAAATCCTTGGCGTGGTCAATTTCTGGAAAAGCAAAACATACAAAAGAACGTGTAGGTATATTTGATGGCTGCTTTGTGTATCAACTGCCTACAATATAGAGCCTGCATTTATATGTCATCTATATAAGTAATACATCAGATGGACCCGAAGCAACGCGCCCATTCAGCAAGGTTGGAATCTAGCCATACGTTTCTAGTGTAAATTACGGTTTTGTCACAAAGAATCACATCTTTTCTCGTATTCTGAGTGTTAGTGATAATGTTTCAACAGAAACATAAACCTTGCTTCTTAGAACCCAGGTTTGAATAAAATCAGATAATATAGGGTCACATATACATAGCACGCTCGGTGTTTTACACTTTTTATGGTATGGCCTATATGAGAAATTAGACAACAGGGGCTGATGGTGAAGAAATATTCAAATCACAATGTAAAGAAAATCTGAAAATAAAACAGGGAACTTACGTGGACCACTAATAACTCGTACATAATCATTCGAGATGGAGGAGATTTAGCGTTTTTAATGATTTCAGAAGTACAAGGCCCATCTCCCATGAAGAATCTTCCAGACCTACTAGAAATGTATCGTTCGTTCGGGAAATGAACGATACATTTTGAGGTCAAAAAACTGAGGGGAACAGGAGTATTGCTGGCGCAAAATAGATACCTTAGCTTGGACACAAATTACCATTGTGTCCCAATATCACATATTGTTGTTAAATGAGTTCAGTTCATTTGTTTTTCAGACTAAAGGTTTTGAGTCCACGTATTTCATGAAGAGAATGTCTTTTGCACGGAGTGGGTTAAGTATATATGACAGATCCAGCATTGCCATCTCATATAGTAGTGTCACATCGCGGTGGTGAGACTACGAAGCGATTGCAAAATGATGACGCGATCGCTCCTCACCAAGATGATGATGGGATGTTGTGACGATGGTCTTACCGGGCTTCCGTGCTATAACAAGGATCATTAACTATTCATTTAACGAGGGACAATGTCATACCCGTGTAAATGAGTTTACTAGCACCGCATAAACGCACATAACCCGTTTTGCTATTATTTTCTTTCATTTTTTAAAAGGCCCAGATGAGAGAGGTGCGATCGAGTGGTTAAGACAGATGCTTGTTCATCAATTGCCATGTCACACAAGAGGTGGGTTCATTCCCGCGTTGAACCTAAACAGCATTTGTGAATTCCTCCGCTACCGGACTACTTGGGACCTTGGTGACAATATATACGGTCGACGATTCTCATGTGACCGTTTGTGCAGTATAACGTTCCTTCACCAGCTGTTGTTCTGTCTTCCACCAAGTATCATATGCGTATCTGTTTGTCACATAGTGAAGACTTCGCCCGTAACGTGCTAAGAGTCCTGGACAGCCGCCTATTTGTTCAGCGTGGAAAAATTCAATGACATTTATAGCTCGCCCCACCTTCATATTTGGTATTCCCCGACTCCCTTAACCATGTGAAGTGTAGACATGTCAACGCCTGCTTCGGTTACCATCTTTTAACAGTAATCCAGATGTTCAAACTTTTTAATCAAACAAATCAGACCAAACAAATGGAAATTGTCCTGTTGAGTCAGATACAATGCCCAGTCGGGCCACATGTACTTAGTTAATAGTTTCCTCCACTCGTAAACTACCTCCAAACTTAATCGCCGTCATGTATATATGTAGACAGTTCTGAATATGGCCAGTAATATTTTCTGCTATATTTTAATGCAGATAATTCCGTACTTAAGGTATGATTCGTATGGCCCGGTCTTCATATAAATTTGACATATGTGTTGTAATAATAATATTACTATAGAGTACGTACTGGATACGTTGACACTGTGGTTAGTATCTGTTTCATAAAGGCTCAGACAGGAGATGGATCTTGACCATTTCTGTAGCTCCATTATTGCCCCAGTGATTCGACTCCCGTAACCTATGGACAATTCCCTCGTTAAACACATTGTGCGTTCTTCTGAAATATGTGTCAGGGCCACGATAGAGTCGAGGTCGTGGGATTTCAGTTTATTTTTCAATGTATCGTCAATGTCATATGTGTGGCGCAGGTTTGTGAAGCTTCTGTTGTGGTGGAAGAGACGAGATTCTGCCATGCTTCCTCGTGACCTCTTGTCATTAAAGATACACCTGCAACAAGAGAAAGAGTGCTGTTATACCGATTCAGTTATAAGCAATTGACGAATGATGTGTTTAGTGACAGAGGGCACTGGGGAGACCCGTGGGAAGCCACGGCACTTTATTAAGTAACCGACAAATTTCCCTTCACAGAGCTATAGGCGATCGAGGTGGCAATACACCTGCGTTCATTTCATCATCAGTGCATAAAATATCAGTAGGCCTACATCATCGCGCTAGGCGTTTTCCCAACCCCATAGCGAACTCCATAGCAAATTTAACAGACAATATCTCAAACAAAGATATAAAACATCTTGAGTTCACATGTGAAATGTCTGTTCACATTTTTGTCTGTTTCAAATATCACTGTAGTAGTAGACTGAATGTCACGAACGGCATTATAGGGTCTTCACATTTCTGAGGTACTTTATCCTGATAACTGTCGTAAAAGAACAAACGGACAAATTTTATATCATGCAATTTGTAGTATTCCTCAGATCGCACAGTGTGAACGCGGCTTATGAAATAGCGCTTGCTCTAGCTTCGCTTAACTACTCGACGGGACAATGCGACAAATCAAACCGTGTGAACACGATTTATCCCATTTGCAATTAATTTCAGCAAACATTATATTAAATTCGTGTAAATTAGGCTATATTCTACATTTCAAACACATATTCCTGCATAGTCATTGTACAGTTAGAGATAGCGTCATGTCCTGAACATTTGATGACAATTTGTTCCAGTGGAATGTTCCCTGTAAAGAGAATATAAAATGTGGATAAATATGTGCACATTTGGCGTTGACCCTAGTGTTTTATTTTGAGTGTATTTAGAAACACATCGAATTATTTATGACGAAAGGTTAATATTTTATTGGCAGATATTTGATGTAACACGATGATCGAAATGTCAAACGGCGTTAATGAGTTTAACTGGAGTGGTCTAACTCTCGAAGGTGACAGTTCGGCAATTAAAGAGGAAAACAACATCCAAATAGCCACAGGCCAAAAAACGACATTTTGAACGCCAAGTTCAAGTCCGAGATATCTCCCCAGACAGAAATCACTGCCTGAAGAATGTAACTTTTGGCACATCAAATCTATTAGCAGCAAAACAAAAACTATGACAATCTTAGCAAATCCAAAACAAAGTTTATGTAGCCAATATTTCCGTTGGTTTGTGAACAGCAATGGTAAGTATAAAAGAGAAAGCTCTTAAAGCATTGTATAAATTAGAAACGACTTCACACAGTTGCAATTTCACAGTTGCAATAAACAAACTATATTATTCCACACACTTCTTGCACCTGTCTTTTCGTTTGGTTGCGTAACCTGGGGATATCTAACAAAGTAACGCAAAACCCTAAACATGGAAACAAAACGATCAAACACCAATGTAGTGTTCTATGTTTTACTGAATATAGCATAAAGACAAAACGATCAAACACTAATGTAGTGTGCCTAACTGAATGGATATTGCATGGAGACAAAAAGATCAAACATCAATGTATTGTGCTTGTCTGACTGGATATAACATGAAGATAAAAACATCAAACGCCAAAGTAATGTGCTCGTCTGACTAGATATAACATGGAGACCAAAAGATCTAACACCAATGTCATGCGCTTGTCTGACTGGAGATAACAGGGAGACAAAAACATCAAACGCCAATGTATTGTGCTGGTCTTACTGGATATAAGATAGACACAAAAGGATCAAATACTAAAGTAATGCACTTGTCTGACTGGATATATCATGGGGACAAAAAGATCAAACACAAATGTAATGCGCTTGTCTGACTGGACATGGAGACAAAAATATCAAACGCCAGTGCAATGTGCTTGTCTGACTGGATATAACATGGAGACAAAAAGATCAAACACCAATGTCTGACTGGATGTAACATGCAGACAAAAACATCAAACACCAGTGTAGTGTGCTTGTGTGACTGGATATAAGATGGAGACCAAAAGATCGGACACCATTGTAGTGCGTGTGTCTGATTGCATATATATAATGGAGATTAAAAGATCAAACACCACTGTAGCGTGTTTGTCTGACTGGATATACCATGGAAACAAAAAGATTAATCGCCAATGTAGCGTGCTTATCTGACTGGATATAACATGGAGATAAAAAAAAATCAAACACCGATGTAATGTGTTTGTCTGACTGGATATAACATGGAGACAAAAACATCAAACACCAATGCAGTGTGCTTGTCTGACTGGATATAACATGGAGACAAAAACATCAAACACCAATGCAGTGTGCTTATCTGACTGGATATAACATGGAGACAAAAACATCAATCACCGATATAGCTTGCTAGTCTGACTGGATATAAAACGGAGACAAAAAGATCAAACACCACAGTAGCGTGTTTGTCTGACTGGATATATACAATGGGGATTAAAGGACAAAAACATCAAACGCCAATGTAATGTACTTTTCTGACTGGATATAACATAGAGACAAAAACATCAAATACCAATAAAATGCACTTGTGTGACTGGATCTAACATGGAGACAAAAACATCAAACGCCGATGTAATGTGCTTGTCTGACTGGATATAACATGGAGACAAAAAGCTCAAACACCAATGTAGCTTGCTAGTCTGACTGGATATAAGATGGTAAAACGGCACTGTGGTAATGTAATGTAATGCTTGAGGTTTTACCGGCGCAGTAATATTTTAAGTAGATCTAACATGAAGATATAAAGTTATACAGCACTGCAGCATGATTAGATTTAAAATGACTATTGAACTGTCAAACTGCACTGTAATGTGCAAATCGATGTACAGGTATATGTCATGAAGATTATAGGTGGCCGAGAGCAGTGTGATGTGTGTAACAGTATGTAACAAGAAAATAGCACGACTAAACAGCGCAAAAGTGTGTGTGGCTGGTCATCCATCATCGTAATCAGTGTGACTGATTACAACACGAGGAGTGAGTTCCAGTCCAGCTTCAGCCGTACGTGGGAATGTCTACCAACAACCTGCGGATGGTCGTGGGATTCCCACAGGCTCTGAACGGTTACCTCCCACCATTAATGGTGGCCGACTTTGTATAAGTGGAATATTCTTGAGTAATAGCAATCTAATAAATAATAAATAGAACACGGTGGTTAAAAAGAATACCTCTGCCCTGTTTCCTCAGGGAATAAATGTTTGTATCCTTCCAGTATCTCGATCCCTTTTTTCTAGACTAGCTTAATTCGAGCAGCCATCCTTAAAGGAGAAGAAAATTGAAATATCAAACAAATACCATTGAAAAGAGTATGCATTTCCTCGCAGGTGCATGCCATAAAGAAATTTCTAATATGTACTTCAAGCTGATAAATTATAAATAAAGTCAGTGCCAAAATCCACTGTGGGCGACTCCATTTTGCCTAAGAACTAGTCCTGAAGTCTTCTGTGTTAGGAAGAGAACTGCCGTCGGAAACCGCCGAAGTGCAGTTCGTACATTTCCGGTAGAACTCTTCTTCCCAGAAGGTAGCGAACAGTTCAGTTCGTTTTCCGCTTGACGATCAGGAACCGAGTTTACACGAACAAGCCGGAAGTTTTAACGACTCTCATTGGCCGAGAGGCAACATATCCCAGCATAAATTACAGGGTGTTAAAGATGGAGGACGCGATGAACTCAGCGATTTATGCCAGCTTTGTTGTTCTTAGACTTTACGTGTATGGCGATGAAAAATTGCAAAATTATGCAACAGGCACCACCAGATAGAAAAAATGTGCTCTTTTCAGCCTAAAGCGTCATTGTTTTAGGTTTTCTTCTCCTTTAAAGACAATGGTCAATGATGACGAAAAGTTTTCCCGTCTCTTTAAATTCGGCCATCAGAAGCACTTGGTGTACACAAGAAGTACTTAGTGTACATAAGAAGCATTTGGCGTTCACAAGAAGTACTTAGTGTACATAAGAAGCACTTGGTGTTCACAAGAAGTACTTAGTGTACACAAGAAGCATTTTGTGCACTTGGTATTATTTATCAGGTAGTCTGTCATTTTAGAAGTCTAACTTGCACATATATGCCTCACTAGCCCCAACCCAGTTAAACATGCGTTGTAGATAGCCTATGTGTGGGTCAAACAGGCTAATGTGTTTAAAGTTACTAGAAGCGAATATCGTACAATTCCTGAAATATCCTACCTCTATATGTGGAACAATTCGTCGGAAACAGACGTAGGTAGAGGCCTGCCTCGATCCACGATTGGTTTGATGTCGGAGATGTGGTGATTTTGCTAGAGACAGCATATTATTTCATATAATTGCATGGGAGGTTAGGGGTTAATTTTCTGCCTTGTCCATAACGTAGACACAGGTTTTACCTGTAGATTGTAAATTTTTATGGGTTAGAGATATCCTTAAATTAAATTAGAATTTTTGTGGAATATTTTGAAACATATATATATATATTTTTTTTTTTAACATATAGAGACAGGATATTTTGTGGACTCGTGAGAGCAAGTTGTTTTTGGCGCCTTAATATAACTTTTGAAGGACACATTTTCCGTGGACCCCTGTCCTTTCCAACGTAAGAATTTTAATATTTGATGACTTAATTAGAACACAAATATTTCACGTATAATACATTGACATGTTCAAGGAGTTTCTCTCCAAGCTTGGTGATCAGATACTGTTTGACTAGGTTGCAAACAACAGTTTTTTTAGCAACCTTAAGTTTGGCGAAACATCCGCCATTGTTAATATTTTGAAGTGACAAATTCGAGTAGAGTTTCCATTACTTTTGGACATATTCTTGCTGTAATAAACCACGTATAGCATCTTTCCAGTTAAAACAACATTAGTATACTCACTGACTGTGGCATGATTTTGGCATAAAACGTCCTTTGTACCAAGTTTAAGACACTAAATCATTTTTTTTTGTGGTTGTTGTTGTTGCTTCGCCGCGCACGATCGTCGTTCACGGTGAACTACCGCACCGCTAAGTACAATATACTATGTGGGTCAACAGATTAGAGCCTACGGTGTGAAGCTGGTGATTTATTAAAACATGTTAGTCATTACATTCACTCTTACAACTGACCTACATGTCCATGGTTGATGAAGCTTGAGTAGCCTACATTCTACATTTCGCTTTTCGCCTAGAAACTTCTTTTGGTTCAATTCTAAACATCCATTGTTTTACATGGAGGTGACTGTTAGGGCTTTTGAACAAAAGATAGCCACCCTGGTATTTTCCCTTGATGGCGAGCAGAGCGCGCTCTGAAATCGCCGTGATGGAATCATACGAAACAGACGTGGTACCTGAGCCGTTGTCCTCTTCGAGTAATAATCTGTGGGTTTAGGATCCACTTTGAACAAACCCATTGTGGTGGACTATTGATGACTGTAGAGAGTAAAAATGAAACTTGCGATGATAATTAATAGAAAGTTTATCCATATTAAGGAAAAGAGATGTGTGATGGAATCATAAAATTTTATAATTTCGTAATCAGTACGAATTTTTCAGAAATTTATGCATAAAACATTTGTAAACTTCATTAAACCGAAAGATAAGAAAATATATTATAATGTATATTACAATGTAGTGATATTTAAATATGATGTAATATCCCTTTTGTTTGTCAAGTCGTTACAAGGCCTTTGGCGCTGTGGTTCTACTTCTTATCTGTATGGCAGATAACTCATTTCAAGTATTCTGTAGATTTTATTAAAAAGATATGCCCTTTGAGGTACTGTATTAGCCAAAAATACAGCTAAAGGAACCAAAAGTAGTTCGGGTCTAACTGTGCCGTCTATTGATCATTTGTGCCTCTGCAATGACTTTTTGTGGGCAAACTGGTTACGTATAACTGGTGCATTGGGAGAGAACAATGGCCAAGTCACCTATGACACGAGTTGACATTGCCCGGGGAAAAGATCCCCGTTCCAAGACTGTTACTTGAAGAAACTGAATATTGTTTTGAAGTTAGAAAAACAAAATTAAAGTGATTTTTTATCAATTTGATAATATCATATTATTTTCGAAAAATTGTCTCTTAAGTACACGAAATTCCAAATTTCAGTTTGTAGGAAATTTTGTGTCTCGTTTAGAGATAATCTCTACCGGTAATATGGTCATTTGGATCTGTTAACAAGTACATGGGCTTCTAACTTAACCTTTTCCTATGACCTTGTAGGAGTTAAGATTTTATATCTTCAAAGCTAAAGTTACTGATGAAGTCATAATTACATGTAATTTCATATGTGAACCTATCAGGTGATTCTGTCATGTTTTGAGTGAATCGTCACGCTAATTTTGACATCTTTAAAACATATTTTCACACCATTTTGTCTTGATTGGTCGCGTAGCACTCCATTGGCTTTGGTCCTGACAAAATCTTTGGCTAGGATGTTGTATTACATTGATACTTTTGAAAATATACACTTTTCTTGATGGAATCATCAAATTCGCACTTTAATCTTCAGCAAAGATGAAGATCTTCTAGATACCATTTAAAAAATGTCTGCAACAAAGTGTGCAGCGTTGAAGCCAAACAGAAATTTCCATTTACGTTTCGTTCCTCCTGCATGGGACCAGGCCTAATAAATATTAACAGCTATTATATATTTCCAAGATTCAAGTTAGGCCTACCTTTCGATTCAGTCAATAATTTGTCTCTGATGTGATTTTGAATTTTGCGCTCCCATGTCCGCTTTTCCGTGGAATTTATGAAAATCGTCAGAATAAACAATGTGACGATATATGTAACAAGGAGCTATACTTTCTGCAGCATGTGTACTCTTCCGCATGGTATTTAAAAGTAGAGATTTGTTTATTTATGATGTTCGTATTTAGATTTATTTCACAAATTTACAGCTACAGATAGCCGAGGAAATTACTGCAGTGGGTATGCACTTGTCCATTCAGTTAATACTTTTTCCATCAAATATTTGTGTTTATCTGAACCGACTTCAAACCAAGTTGGTCAAATTCAACGTATTTGCTATTTTCGTTACAAACACATATACTTTATAAACAGCCGTGGTATTGGCTCAAATGTAGGAATTAAGAGTATGGATTTTCAACGACTGTACGGATAAATTCTTTCGAAATACCGGTATCTTTTAAAGTGGATAAAATATTTTCCAAGCAGTTTTGTGTCTTCGATAGCTTATACTTGCTCAGGCATCATTGGATTAACCAGTTCTTCAAATATTTAGGCTGGCCTTGCCTCGCCTTGGGCTCCCGGTCTAGTATACATTGTTCCGTCAATGCAAGCCCAAATACACCGAAATTCCGAGTGGCTGCCAGCTCTGTATCACCTGTCATGTCTGTAGTAAAACACTAGGCTATCACTTTATAATACTTTAGATATATTTTTATCTGAGACCTTATTCCATAATAGAATTCAATATTTCTGTTTTGCCGGACGAGCGAGCCACAATGTCCACTCACCCAGGTCGTATAGGTCGAATCCAGCTATCCCTTAAGGGTCTCCTGATGTCAGATATCAACAAATTTGTTTTGGACCATATCTTACTTTATACTAAACATACCATAACAATAAAAAGACTCAAAATAATCGTTATCAAACAGTGAATATGCATAACCTATTTACAACCACCAGAAATTAAGATCAATCTAACTATATGTCCAAAGACGATGGCATATATCTTTATATTTCTCATATACATGTATAAAATATCATGTAATAAAACATTCATGTGTTAATGAAGGGCACTCCACCTGTGGTTTTGTAAATAATCATATTTCATACCATTAAACAGCAAAAGAAATGTAACCAACGTAAATCGTATGCTGTTGTCAGAAATTTCCAAAAATGTGGGTAGGGTGGCAGGGGGGGGGGGGGGGGGGCGGGCGGTGTAAATGCAACGCCTACTGTAACATTGCTACACTATCGGGCTTGAGACATTTTTTTTGAGCCAAGGTAAGCTAAGATATAGTGCATTGTGTCTATCTCACTTGGGTGGCAAATGTTGGGTTGTGATTGCAAGTAAGACTGTTGCCACTGTGTTCTGTATTCCATAACATGCAAAATGCAACATGTATCACTGTTTGTATGTCTTCTAGAGAAGCAAAGATTGCGTTTAGAAATTATCAACCATATGGTGTCTTAACGCTGTACTCACCTAATCCATGGCGTTCAGTTTTATGAATGGAAGAAACCGCAGTGCACTTGATAAGCCACTGAATTTTGGTAAGTTACTGGCGAACTTTCCTTCAGGTGACAAGTGGTCTTCAAATGTTTGACTGTGCAAACGGCCTCGCCAGAGTCGTTGAGAGCTTATTGCCGTCAAGGCTCCATCTAAGCAGCAGGAGCGTGGAAATCTACAAATTTCCTGTCCAAGACCGGGTTTGAGCCCGCACTTCGTGAATTCTAGCGATTGAGATATTTCAAATCAGTAGATCACGGTTGGCTCGTGAATAATAAAACAAACAAAATTGCGCATTGTTACCTAAAGCAAATGTTGACATGTGCCGTTTCCTTGTAGCCAATGGTGTTACTGTATTATAGAAAGCTTCATAAAAGACCTTTTTAAATTGTATTCCAGACATGTTTATGTGCAAAATGCTAAATTTTACTGAGTGGTAAAATGTGGTCACAGACACTTTATGTATTCGTTGAGGGAAATAATATGGCAAGCATGTATGCATTTCGTTTTCACAAGATTAAACTTAACGGAACCAGTCTATAGGTCATGCTAGGCTTTCCAAATTAACAAAGTTTACGTCGGACCACAAGCTTTGTGAAACGGGACCCTAGTCCGAAATCACTAAAAAAGTTCACTGATCAGTATACTCGGTGTGTCTTAGCTACCTCCTTTCACTTGCCTGGCTTTTGTTTCTCTCAACGCTTGTGGTGCTAATTCATTTCTTGACTTGGGTAGATCTAGAGCTGTGCTCTTGGAAGGTGCTGGCGCTGTCAGAAGTGGGACCTAGTGTGTCTTTTTTGCCTTTTTATCCATTTTGGTAGCATCGTTGACGGTCTGCTTCATTTGCTCTCTGCTTTGCGTTTCTTTAGTGCCGTCATTTTTGGTTGTAAAACAGTTGTGCTTCAATCCCAAGTGATGTTTTTGAGATGTTTGGTGACAATCATTATGTTCCACTTGTTTTCTGGTGGTTGGAACTTCCCATCCCTAAGCACTGTATACAATCATACCGTGTCTTCTCTGGCGTATTCAGCTTTAAAGCGTTGCTTTTGCCGCAAGTCCGGCTTTAGCTCTCGCTGTATACGGTAGCAGGCCCACTACCGCGATTTAAGTCCGGAGGTTTGTAGCTGGCAAATTAGCAGGAGGTTGTTTCTGATATTATACACGTTTCTACGACATAAAAAATGAAATGCAACGCTAATTAGGAATTATGGAGTAGAATCTGACATGTAGCAGTTATTTTTAAGCGAAATTACATGTACTTAGATGGGAAATCAAGATTTACTATCCTGCTGATAATGTCTACACTTTCAACACACATTTGGTTGTCAAAGTTTTCAATGGCTCCCTGAAGTCGAAAAGCCTTGGACCGTTCATCGTCTGATGCAACGTTTGTTTCCATTCTGTCTTACAAGGTGTACGAAACACTCATCTTTTTAAAACCCAACATCATAATAAAGACCTCATCTCATGTCACAACATGCAGAAGCAAGAACTGGTACTTCAGATCTCGTCAGGGACGGCTCAGTATATTGTGAGTGGCATTTCCATAGAACTTCAGTATTGAGTCTCGCATGCAATAAAGTTCGTCATTCAGTAACAGACATGAGCTTCCTTATTTGTATTCATGGCATCTGAACTCACCTCCTTTGCAGCTCGGTTTACTTCAAAATATGTCATTTTGCACATTAAAGAGCATATTTTCTGCTTTCGCCAGCAAGAGTCATTAATTCGCAATTTTGTGGTCAAATTAACTGTAGCGATTCTAGTGCCCTCTATTAACTGGCTGCGACCTCCGTCTTGTCATCAGAATCCACAGCTTTGGTATTACCATGTAATCACTACCTCAAAATCGTGAGATGTCCAATGAAGCCTGAACCTGTGAATGGGCGTGAGTTTCTCTCGGCCTCTTTATGGTTTCCTCACAAGTGAAATATTCTTGTGTACGGCATAAAACCAATCAAAGATTCGTGCATTTGGGTGTCAGGAAAGCTACTCTCTTCTCCATACACCATTCAGATCTACCGACTTCTATATACTCTATAGACCTCTGCATGAGGCGAGTACATGACAGATAAGCAAACTAGAGAACTCTGTCAAGCTTTGTTTCACAGGTAGACCCTTAACACGAATGAAAGTCAGGATCAAAAAACATTCTCATAGAATATCACCAATCAGTCTAGGACTTACTGTTATATATATGTGATAGAAACCATGGGATCAGTTTTTCAGATGTGTAAAAATTCAGATTCGTCAGAAATTTCACCGTGGGGTGTACTTTTACATGGCACCACATAAACAACCCTGAATGAAACAGACTTACTATGCCAGCAGTGAAAGGATTGCTCATGTATAAGTTCCTCATGTATGGCTTAATTAATGAATCAATTGATTGATAGACTGATTGATAGATTGACTGATTCATTTACAGTCATCAAGAATACATATCATAGGAGAACTGTCACATTCATAAACAAAGGGACTTAATTGGGCATACCACAGAGACATTCACTGCAACCTGACCAGTACCCCACTAACCTTTTGCTAGGATTGCTCCCAGGGTTGCCCAATCAACATGTATGCATGTCTGCTTGTTTCTCTGTTTGGGTTAAGTATCAAATTGGGCTAGGCTGGAGGCCTGGCTTGTGAAAAATGGCTGCTCTCCAATACATAAGGGTGAGAGAAACCAAACTGCCCAGGCTAAACCAAAGCTCTTTTCCAAAGCTCTTCCACAAAATAGTCATTAATATATACTGTAAATCTTCAACCTTTTCAACCGCTAAAGCACTTTTTTAGTGGAATTTATGTATACAATTATTCTGAACATGATGCCGAAAATGATTTGCTTATGTATTTAAAGATGCAAGCTTCATAAAACTAGTCTGTGCCAATTATTTCTCTACACCCCACACTTCTCTCAGAATCTTTCAAAATATTAGTTGAAGAGGCAGCTGAGAAGATTGCAGAATTAGGGTATATATATATATATATATATATATATATATATATATATATATATATTCAAAAAGACAAAGGAAACCTCAAATTTCTACAAAAGTTTCAAACAGCAGTTGGAATACAACAGACATCTCAGAATGTTTCCTTTGTTTTTTCCTATGCCTATTCTCCACATCAGAAAAATAAACTTCTTTCTACATATATATATATATATATATATATATATATATAAATATAAATATACACACACATGCACACACAACATGTCTATTGGTAACAAAAATTTCCCTTGGGGACAAATATATATATTTTCCATGAATTTTAACTTTAAATATTCTTTGAAAAGGAAAATGGCTACCTGAGGCTATCCTCAAAGTTATCTGAATTGAAGAATAATGGTCATGCTTTACACTTTATACAAGAACGAATTAAAGAAGAAATGCAATGCTGCAACCTCATACAGCCGACACCAATACGCCTCAATGAATACCTGGGGATTTTATGAGCGAAAGCAATCTTATGTGGTCTGATTAGCTTCATTAAAATAAATACAAGTTTGTATGTTATAAATTATTTGTGTAGTAAGGTAAGAAGTACTGGAGCAGACAATCTTGCAAACTCCCTCCTCCCAAATAAAAAGTTTAAAAAATCACACAAAGAGCAAGACATACTGCCCATCTGAAGCTGTCATGCCTGCTCTGTGAGATAATGGTGCCAGCCTCTTTGACACTGTAGACAATCAGAATTTAACTCTCAAAACCTTGCTAGATGAAAATACAATTGTTAGTCCATATCTTTCAGAATCATCATGTGCCAAAGCTCCTACACATCAGTGAGTAACAAAGAAACTCAGGAATCTGTCTATCATTTTCAAGAGTGTTCATCTCCCTTCTTTGGATGCCATATGTCTCATCAGCTGACTCGTCAGTTTCTCTAGCTTTTTCACGTCTTGGGCATGTTCAGTTCTGTATTGTAGGCACTGCAAATCAGACCAATAAACTAAACACATGTGCATTAAACAAATACTTTAAATAAGTTTTGGACAAATGTGTACCTTTTTAATATTTAACAACATGAGATACAATAAAGGATTGTGAGTATCAATGTCCCTCAAACCAGTTATTTATAATCATCCAGCATATTAAGTTTTAAATCTTAAATACACCGAAAGATATGCACCAACTACAATTATCTCAGATATTCAATTTAAGCTGTCACTTCCATCATGTCCATGATCTGTAATCAGTTTTCTAGGTACACTGTATGACCAAATTACAGAGAACCTGCGGCACGGAGCCACAGGAAAAGCTATGAACCCCCTCTGCTTTTTCAAGACAAAGACATAACAACAGCTGCACTTTCAAGATTTTACATTCCACATTATGCATACAAAACTTATTTATGGATCACCATATATGTAAAAGGTAAGCACAAATGCTGCTGATTTTCTATCTAGATGTGAGGGACCACAAAATGAATCTAATCATGATTTTTTTCCACTAAAATCAGACAATATTTAAAGTAGTTATTGTACAAGAACCAATAAACAATCAAATTACAGGAAATCATTGATATGCAATTCTTAAGAATGGATAGGGCTGACTGATGACTTTGATATGAGATCTCGCATACACTTTGTAACCTCTGAGTTTTAGGATCCTCCTCAAATTAGTTTTCAAATTACACATGTATGAGCAAATTACAGAAAACAGGACCCATATCCAATCGGAATCAAGGAAATAATTAAAATTGCAAATCTTGTGTACGAATACGGCTTGTTTTCAACCTTAATATGAAGTTAAACAAAGGAACCTGCTCACAAAAATTTTACCCAAAAAATCAGACATTATTAGGAGATGTAGGTCATTAAATATGCAATAGTTCTGTGCAGATTGTGCTAGTCCTAAAACTTAACTGGAGGGCTTGTATACTAAGTTTAACCTGTGAGACTGAGAATTCTGCTCAGACTAGTCTTCAAGATACAAGGTAACATGACATCAGGAACAAAACTATCACTATATATCCCCTCTTGAAACATAAAAAAAGATTAAAGCAAGAAGGTACATCATTATGTGACTTTTCTAAAATCATGGAGATCAATAGAACTCCAGACAAAATGTACAATCTGTTTGTGAGCAAGTTTAGGTCGTTTTCTGTACATGATGCCTCACCTGTTTAGAACATCAGATATTTTGTGCCATTTACACCCTAAATTGACCTGGTGTTGGCCTACAACTCACCACTTGGTCATCCGTTATTTTTACATTCAGCTGTCCCTCTCCATGACGATACTTCATCACCAATCGGCACTGCAAAACAGAGACACCACAACTACCAAACAAGAACCTTATAAGACGGCCAATATGTCTGCTTGTTTTGTTACTCCTTTCCTGTTCATGTAACAACACTTAATGAACAGCTGTTAAAAAATGACACTTAAAAAATTTTCCAGGAACCAATTCATGCTGGCTAAGCAAAATGAAAATTTCCAAAACCAACAAAAGGTCATAACTAAAGTTCTTTCAAATTCACCATGAACACAAACCACACCATGAGTTTTACATATAGTCTGTCACTTTTTTTTCTTCGTATTATACTGATGTTTACATTATACAAACATCAGACAGAGGTGAAATATCTTGGGCAGCCAGCAGGTAGTCCAAAGGATCTGTCACTTTTTATTTCTTCAATACCCTCTTCAAATCAAGAGATTGTATTCGCATATAAAGGTTGAGATATTTATCTCTGGAAAGCACATGTTTGGCTTCGTTTTGACATTTGAAAATGTTGCAGTTTAAGCCAGTTCCTCACCAAAAGTCTACTATACTGGATTGGCACATGTCTTGCTGTGATCCAAATTCTATGGAAAATTATGATGGACAGAGAAACATGCTACAGTAATTTGTGCCATATATTTAAAACATTTGTTTGAGGATGTAAAATATACAACTTCCTGTGGTAGATGTGTCAATGTCAAAACGAGGCCAAACAAGACTATGGAAGAAATTGTTGAGTCGGAGTTCTGATGGTTATCTTTGAGTTTCTTTCTGACTGGGTAGGATGGGCCAGGGGAGGGTTATTTATTTATTTACGGATTTATTTATTTAACTGGTCTTTTACGCCGTACTCAAGAATATTTCACTTATACGACGGCGGCCAGCGTTATGATGGGGGGAAACCGGGCACAGCGGGTCGTGGAACCCACAACCATCCGCAGTTTGCCAGACCTTCCCACGTATGCGACTGCATTGGTGAGAGGCTCCTGGGTCATTACACTGCACTAGTGCGCTAACCGACTGAGCCACAGAGGCCCCGGGGGGTTGCTGGGGGGTGACATTTGGGTTTTGTGTCATTTTGATCTGTTACCCTTGTTTCAAAAACTAAGAACAATCCAACTGATTCTACGTTCAGTGATTTTATGGCAGTAATTAAGACTATGTTTGTTATTGTGATAGTCAATGAGACCTTTGTCAGATGCTCATTGTGAAAAGCTGGTTGTTTGAATTGACGTCACTTTGTCATATGATAGCAGTCTCAACTTTCAAATTCCCGTCATTTATCATAGCATGTCAGTTGCCGTCCTCTCAAAATTGACACACCTGTAAATCAAAATTCCAGTCTTACGTTGGATTAAATCACAAGGACAACAACAACAATGGTTAACATTTGGCACAGTAACGTACACATATGCTACGAACATTATCACACGAAACATACATTACCGCCACGCCCAGCTTCGGTCATATCGAAAGTTTAAAGACCTGGATTACTGCTGAAAGGTGGTTTACCAATACTGGCTTTGACATATTATATTTCGGCCGTTTTAGGGAATCGGTGGATAGCAAAAATAAGGTAGAGTTCGAGCATTTTTTTTTTTTTCAGTGAAACTGTCCGCGTGGAAGTCTACGTTACCGAAGCTGGGCGTTATGGTAGCAACGTCCAGCTTAGCTTTGGGGTGGCATTCTTTACCTTCATTGGGTCGGCCAGATACAGGCGTTCAGCGGCTCTTGCAAATTCCTCCCATGATGTTAAATAAGTCATTTTGACCACCGAAAGGCGAAATTTTTTTAAAGCAACAGCCTCCCTTGCTCTTTTCCAGGCGAACTCAGAAACCGGAAGTTTACGGACATGAAGATTCCCGAGGGCAGAATATTTCTCTCTCACTTATTGATCAAAATAATTCTGAAATAGAAAATAAAAATTTGGTAATGATTGCAATAAGAAATTCAAATTGAAAATATTAAATCCCCAGATCTATCAAAAGTCACCCATTCAAACAGTTTATTTTTGACTGGTTGAAGGATGAGCATGGCGTCACGATAGTGGAGAAGGAAGGAAAACCGTACCCCTTTTGTTATGAGATATTTTCCTGTTTCAGCTCTTTATTGAGGCTGTTATTTACAAACTGGGAGACTTTGAACCCCGTCTCCTCGCTGTCGGTCTAAAAGGAACTGTTTTAATGAAAGATCGCATACACTTGATCGTGAAAGAGAGGTTGGGATACATGTAGGCGTGGAAACAGCCCCTTGATTTTTGGTCAAACATCGGGAAAGGGGCCTTTAGTTGATAGCTGTCAACGCTCTTAGGCTCACAAACATGAGGTAAGTTAATGATGTTTCAATGCCCGTATGTTCATTTTGCAGTTTGTTAAAACGTAAAACATGTTTGTCGTTAAAATACGTTGTCCTGGAGCTATTGGCCAAATGCTAGAGCTCTGGGAATGTGAAGTCTGACAAATGGTAATTTTTACGGTGACATCTTGTGTCCCCTCCCATGTATGTGAATTAAGTTATGTGACATGAATGTGGAAAGTTAAGGATAGCATTGTTATGATTTTATGTTGTGTGATGTCACTCTGCATGCACTAAATAGGTAGAAGTACTACATGTTCAGTACAAGGGATAAGCCATTTCTTAGCCTAATCATGAGTTATGCTAAAGATATCGTTAGCTTACAATGCCAAATGCATTAGGCTAATTATTTCTTTCCTATCATTCACATGATACAAGGATGTTTACTTGTTAAGTAAAACCATTTGAGACCACAGACCTCCGGCCATGTACTGTTTTACTCTCATCGGCAAAACAGTGGTGAAAACACTGTCTGAATAACGACATAACACTTGTAAGTCCAAAATTAGGTTTTGTCGGTGTTCACAAGTTACATATGCTGTGCAGATAATTCTTTTGTTCATTATACAATAATTTCCAGTTCCAATCAGCCATATAGTTCTCAGAATATTGCCCAGTGTTGTTCATTTCCCTATACCTTACCATGTTGTTTTTCACCTCCTCGTCTGCTAGCCGCAGCCTCGTGAAAGTGAAGTGTCGGGATGTGCACAATCTCAAACTAGTAACAGTTACAGGTTACATGTTAAGGAGAATAACACTTCATCCCTTCTTTCACATCACTAACGTCACACCATTGAAGATCAATATTTCTTTTCTTTCCAGAAATCATCAAAAAAAATGAGATTATCATAAAATTTAAAAACGAGAAGTATGTCTTGAATGCTTCCTGCTACGCTGGGTTATATACGCGAATCATATGAATGAAGGAGTTCATGTATGCCACAAACCATCAAGAGTATAAGGTGGGCCTCTGTGGTTGAGTGGCTAGTATGTTATTGCAGCACGACGACTCAGTAGCCTTATTGTCACCAAGGTTCCATGAATAACAAGAGTGAGAATATCCAGAAATTCCTTGTCCTTGGCCAGGAATGAACCTGCACCCTGGGTACCTGCACTTTAGAGGCACTGCCTCCTTCCCGGATACTTTTAGTATACATGTGTGCATTTCAGCATGTTAAAAAGCAGCCAGCAACCTTCGGATGGGTTTCGCCCGGGCTCTGCCCCGTTTCCTCCCACCATAGCCCTGGTCGCCGTCATATAAGAGAAATATTCTTGAGTGTGGCGTAAAACACCAGTCAAATAAATTAATAAATAAATGTTAAAAAGCATCCTAACCACATAGATGTGCATGTACATATGTAGAACAAGGATGCTATAATGAACTCAGCAAATGTATTCTCACTTAAACTGATCAGAAATGGACCTTCCCCATTTACATGACTTAGGGCAATGTAACAGAGTAGAAACCTCGTTAGAAACAGTAAATCAGCAAAGATGGTTATTCCCAGACTCAGCATACAATTGAATGAAGCGGTGAAATATTGTTAAAATTCTGTCTATAAGAAATTTCCATGTGGCATTCTTTCCTCATCACATCCGTGGTGGAAAATTTGGGAAGCCAGGCAGATTGGTAACCTTATGTATGATGGCTGTATTGTTACAGTTCTAACTTATGCTGCCATGTCAACACATTCTGTCGAGGCATACAAAAAACATTGAATATGTTACTGCCTGCTGCCTCACTTGGCGATCAGCTCTGAGAGATCAGAGCAAGGAAACTCGACTGGTTGGCCCGGTGTCTGTATATTGTGACTGGGTGGTGTATCATGTCTGGTGTCTTCAGCATGATACTTCAGTGGCAGCATGGACTCACCCTGCCCTAAGAAGGCACAAAATATATGCACATGTACACATACTTAACAACTCCTTTTCAGCATATGAACGAAAAATAGTTAAGCATGAAGTAAAACCCAAAGCATATGTACATGTATATACATAGTCAACATATTCTGGTCTTGTTAAGGACATGTCCTAAAATACCGTAAGTCTAATGTTCACAGACTTGCACATTATCCCTAAGTGAGTACTAAGCAATTGACTGCTTTTTGATCGTCTCATCCGGAGTGAACTACAGACATGTTTGTGACCACATGTTTTTGCTTGTGTATATGTATGAAGGAACTTTCAAGCCAACAAGTACATGTAGATTTGTATATAGGTCATATAAAAGCTGTCTTATCATTCGTATGTTGTGTATTGTAATTCAAGTTATAAAATATTGAACTCATGACGATATCGGGAAGCAGGAAGCAAAATGTAAAAGCAGCTGCCTTACTGTAGTCACTAGACAGTAGGCCTGATCTTATTTTAGGATGTACAACATGGACGAAGCACTTTGACTATTCATATTAGACAAAATTATTTGTTTCTGTCCTAATTTCCTTAACTAGAATCCCAGAATGTCATGATTTGAATTCCACCAAATATATGTTAAAAATGTGTAAAATTATAGGTGGGAATTTTTAATTTATAAAACCATGCAAGTTATCAACTTTCATAGCTTTTTCCTCTTAAAGGGAAGAGTGGCAAACTGTTTAACCATGCTTTTGTGGTTAGGCAGAGGTAATGTACTGAACCATTTCAAAGATAACCTCATCCTTCTGATACAAAGCATATGAGGCACTTTACATCTGATAGCAAAGCCCAGGGGGTGACTGGTCATAATTAGGGCTTGGGCACCATGAATAAAGGGGCGAAGACATTAGTCATATTACAGTACAGTATATGACTTAGTGCATCCAACAAAATTTGCCAGTATGATGATGCAGTGAAAGAATCCTGTGCAGGCTTACGAGCCTAAGTTGATGAGGAGAATTATTACAGCCAGACATAATACCCACTCTGCCCGAAAGGAAATAATTTGCTGCAGTATCATTATTATGGGCTGTTGCATTTATATTAAAGTTACATGTACGAGTCCACATATATCACATCCGTAGCCATGTACATATAGGTGTCTGTATAGGTGTAGCAGGTCACTATGTGTTGATCAGGAACAGTGGGTGGTCTGGAGCGGACGAACAGCTGATACATGCTCAGTTTACCTGACAATGTGATGACAAATATGACAGGGGAACAAATGAAGTAAATGCATCGGGACAAAGCTAAGCATTATGGAAATAATGATGGGTAGAAATGATAGACACTGGACGAAACATTTCAACTAGCATCCAATCATGTGTAAAGGAAAGCTGGTGAGGGTGTACCTGTATATGGTAAAGCATACCATGTTGTAGATGGTATGCTGTGCATTTTATGGTATCTGTTATGTGTATCTCTCATGTAGTAGTTACTTGTATATACTTGGTGATGGTAGATAAACTAAATAATTGCAGATTAAACAATTGCAACAAAATTTTACTGTCCAATTTGAATTCCTAAACCATTGTCTCTTAAGGCCAGGCTATCAACTTGCCTGGGCTTTTCCTTTAAGGAAGCCTGTCTGAAAACTTAGAGTGATGCTTACATGCTTATGAGCACATACACTATCTTATAAGCTTACATGATTATAAGCACATACACCATTTATCTTGTCATGTAACTGTACAGGTGTACAAATGACACCATGGAGGTATATATGGAAGGAGGAACAACTCACAGCAGGACTCAGGCTTTGTTTTAACCTGCCTGCCTTATGGCAGATGATTCGCATGCGCTGGCGAGACTAGTAGCTTTTGACACCTGTGGTTATAGGTACCCAGCAACCAGTCGTGCATTGCTTGCTCACAGCCAAGGCACCCTGTACAAGCACCGAATAATAAAGATATAGGATCTCAGACCACTTTGATTCACTTATCGCAGCAGAAGAAATTGATAGTTTCCTTGGGAATATCATGTTTAAAAGTAAATAACATTATAAACAAAAACATCTTTGCAGTGAATTGAAACGTGGTGCATTGTTTCACCATGATGATATACAAGTCATGTTCGAATTTCATCTTCATTTTTTCAACAAAATTATTGCCAAAATTTTTGTCCTTTTTTCTTGTTTTAAGAGTTATTCAATCTGTTCAGTCGTATTTATCTTATATATATCTTTATTTTATAACATTTATTTATTTACTTTATAATATGTCGCCAGCTAGCCCAAAGCTAAGCTGGATGTTCCTACTGTAATGCCCAGCTTCTTTCATATACATGTAGACTTCCACAGTTTCGCTAAAAAAAAATGGCTCAAACCCTACCTTATTTTTGCTACCAACCGATTTCCTAATATGCCAGAAATGTAATATGTCAAAGCCAGCATTGATAAACCATCATTCAACCGTAAACCAGCCTTTTAAACTTTCGAACTGGACAACGTAAATCAACGTCTGTCATGTTTGGAATCTTTTTTCATGTCCAGGCAAGGTGATGGGCCGTGAAAATATTATCTTACCCAACATTCTCTTTAAGAAATGCATGCCCTGTAAACAGCACTGTATTTCCTGATCTTATTTTTAGTAAAAGTACATTATTAGTTGTGTGAAAATGTGATTTTATGGAACTCAAACAAGACTAATTTTGGATATTTTTGGAAAAGGCCGATGTATTTCAGATGGGCCGATTTCTCAATTTTCAATCATAGTTTTAAAAAAACCTTTAACCTGTCTGCACCAGGCAAATTATACAAATGAATGCTAACTTGAAAACTTAATTTTATCCCCAGAAAGTAGCAAAAAATTAGAAATGTTCCTGATAGCTGAATAAATATCACTGACCTGTACAAACTATATCTTCCGATGCAATAGTCCTATAGATGTGATTAGTACGATCGCTGAGGTGAAAAAATATGATCTTACTATATCATTGTTGTGCGCAGAATTTGGAGTTGACTGTTTTTACTCAAAGTTAGTGTGCATGATGGAATACTTTTCCTGGCAGTTCACCCTAAGCCTGGCTGGTGTACGCACGGTAGGGTGGGGTATCATGCATTGAGCATCAAAAGCTGCATGGCCTTTCATTCAGAGTAGAAAGACGCAGCAGGTATGTCTGGCCAGCTCACTGGGATGACTGGGCGAGTGGATTCTCCTTCCCTATATACCTCCATGGATGACACGACTTAGTGTCTATTCTGTTTGTATGTACTGATGTGCAGTATACACATGTAGAGTACATGAAGTTGGTTGTCTACATCTGTCCCCAGCTGTGCACATGGTCAGCGCTCCACCAGTAGCTTATTTTCGTGCTTCACATCTGCTACACCAATCCTTAATTCCTGTACACTGACTAGAAGCACTATGTTTGCTCCTCCAAAGAGATACATGTATTGGTATTTGTAAACCAAGAAAAAAAAATTTTCAGGCTGGGTCATTTCAGAGAGGATAGGATTTGCAGTTTCAAGGTATGTTATTCTGAGCATGCATACATTTATGTGTCACTCCAATAGCTGTGCTGTTTTAGAAGATGACACTCCCCTCCAATAAAAGACACAGATAGTAGTATGTGAATGAAGTACATGTACATATATATCTCACAGACTTCTGGTGTCATTAGTATCAGTGATGAAAACGATTGTCAGGCGTTAATCAGAGTGAAAGTAAGACAGGTTTTGACAAATAGTATACTTGTGGGTTTAATTTTAATAGGATTTTAAGTTCGATGAGCTTGTGTGTTGTTCAGCTTCAGAAGTGTGAGCAGTAAATGAAAATTATTTGATAATAAAAGTTTCCAGTGTATTCTATTTTATCTAGCAACACAAGATTGACAAATTTTTCTACGAAAAAATTGTAAACTCAAGCTAATTTTTTTATATCTCCGAATACTGTACATGCGAAATTCATGTAAGCATGCAGAATTATTAACAAGCAGTTGTTCATCCATATTCTTTTGCACACTTAAATGCAAGTTAATTGAAATAAACAGTTTTGTTCGGTTTACATCTACATGTTCTTACCATATCAAGTTGCTCTCGGCAGAGTTAATCATTTGAACATTACGACATACTTAGTAAATGATAGGCTGTGATCATTCAAGCACATTTGATACAGGTCACATGCTAAATTCACAGGTTTGCAGCTTCTGGTCTAGGACATTATTGTGCATTGTATATGCTTTTGATCAGTCCATCAGCGAGAACAGGTCTCGCCATTCTGTACTTCAGTATTTGTTTGTGTGTTAGAGGGGATGTTACAGTGGGGATGGGGGTGGGAGGGTGGGGGAGGATGCTAATTGTATGCCTACAGCTCAATGTACATGTACCAGTACAGTTGATGCCCATCTGTTGGACTCTAGGGTACATGTAACCTGAAGGTTCAACGTATGCCGCCACTTACATGTCCTAAATATATATCTATAGGTATGTATTGAGGGATTTAACTCTGTCAGAGTGCTCTTGTTTTCAGCCTCGATTGGGAGGCTCTTGTGAGTGTTCACAACCTCCATGCCATCACCTTGAACTGGTCATATGTTCTACCAGAGGCTTTTAAAAGTAGCATACACTATGCGTGGTCTAATGCAATTTTACACTGCTAATGCACTTGAGACGTCTAGTCTGATGAAGTATGGAGTGTTCTGTTTTAACACCAGACTGATAGGAAAAGCACATGTTCTTAAACTTTGGATATCATATAGCACCAGTTGGTATTGATGCTGCATTCCATGTAAATGCATAATATAGTCATTTGTGAGTCCTGATCTAAATCTGCAGTCTGACGTTGACAAATTTCACTACAGTATGTATTAGCAGACAAGCATGCATGCGTAATAAGGCATTCTACCTTCACCTGCATTGATTTTATCAGATTATGATTAAGCATATGAATTAGAATTCATTCATTTATTTAACATCAAAGTCTGTGGATCTAGAAAAGAATTATTTTGTTCCAATTTTTAAATGTATTTTAAGGGCCATGCTGAAGATGTATGTTAAGTATGAGTATTCTCCCTTCATCCCAGCTTATGCCAAAAATAATTAGATGCTGAATTGATTTCTTTCGGCCATCTTCACGTACACCAATTGGGTACAGATTTTCTTCACATGTCATAGAGACGTGCTTAGGGTGCTCTAGACATATTGATTTATATATGATTATTGCTATTAGTGCCCGTAAAACGAGGAAAAGATAATAGCTTCATGTTAACCAACCAATTTCCTGGTGATAACAAGATGCAGAGAGTTTATGTGTATACTGGAATATGTGTACATGTAATAGGTCCGTACACCCTGGCCATATTGATACTTTGCATTCACACATGCACATACTGTATGTGTACGCTGCATGCGTACATAATATATAAACACTGTATTAAATAATCAAATAAATATAACCACTGTTTGTCTTTAAAGATGTCATACATTCTTCTTTTTTTCTTTGGCTGGTAGTTATTACAGTAATTTTCATAGCTCTATTGTGCATGGACATGCATGTTGCCTGCCTGTATAATTAAATGATAGACCAAGTACTGCTTTCCCTGATTTGTAACTTGGTCTTCATACGTCAGTGCGCTACAACTCAGAATGTCAGAATTGGTCATTATGTCTATCACAAACAAGGAGACACCATCCTCTTGTAACCACTGAAGCAAAATAAAACTTCAAGGAAACAAGCAGTGAAAGGAATGATATTAAAGCAGAGGGTGGTTTATTTTGTACAGGGATTTTCAAGACGTGTTAAAAAGAAAAGCACAGATGGTAAAACCTATGAACATGTTAATGTGTACTCATTTGTGTCACCAGTTTTAGGGCCTTCAGACATTCAGATGATCCTTTGAATGACAATTCCACTCAGTACAGCATAGTTCACATTTCAAGCTTGTCCTTCCATTTCAAATGTTTTAACAACAATCACATGCTCAGTCATAAAAATTGATTTTATGAAACCTGTTTAAATTTTCAGGTTGTGAAAATGGGAAGATGGTTGGCTTTACCGACATTTCAGATAAAAAGTGTTAAGATAATCCTCACTAGGGGTCCTCTCCTTGTCTCCTTACATCTAAGTTAGCCACGTCTTACTGGAAGCATGATGTATGGAGTAGTCTAATGGTATGAATGGCATGATCTTATGCGAAGCTTGATCTTACGGGTAGTCTAATTGCATGAGTGATGTGATCTTACGTGTAGCTTGATCTTACAAGTTCCCTGACCTTACAGAGCCAGAGCTTACAGGATACTCAGATCTTACAGGTGGCCAGGTTTTACAGGTAACCTGACCCTATGGGTAGTCAGATCTTACAGGTAGTTAGATTTTACAGGTAACCTGATCTTATGGGTAGTCAAAGTTTACAGGTTGCCAGATTTTATGGGTAACCTTATCTTAAAGATAGCCTTATTATATGGGTAGCCAGATCTTATGAGTTGCCTGATCTTACTCCAGATCTAATGGGAAGCCTGATCTTACAAGTAGCATGATGTTTCAGGTAGTCTAGTTGTATGAGTGGCCTGATCCTATGGCTAGCCTGATCTTACAAGTAGCCTCATCTTGCAGGTAGCCTCATCTTATGGGTAGCCTCATCTTAAAAGTATCCAGATCTTCCAGGTAACCTGATGTTTCAGGTCTGATCTTACGGGTAGCCTGATCTTACGGGTAACCTGATTTTACTCCAGATCTTTCGGGTAGCCTGATCTGACGAGCAGCCAGATCTTTTCGGTAGCTTGATCTTATGAGCAGCCAGATCTTACAGGTAGCCTGATCTTATGAGTAGCCAGATCTTACAGGTAGCCTGATCTTATGAGTAGCCAGATCTAACGAGTGGCCTGATCTTATGGATAGCCTGATCTTACAGGTTGCTTTTGACGGACGGATGAGACGATACAAGATACTGTGAAGTGGGTGAAATGTCAACTCACTGCTTCTTGCTCAGCATTTATTTTCGGTTAATAAAATATGTACATTAATAATTCAGCCAGCCTGGGATTTATTCATGTTGGATACACAGATATTTCACAAGATACTTTTCAAAACTAACGTATTAAATGTATTTTAAGCTTTGATGAAATGCCAGGACAGTAACTTTCTGAAATACACCCTTCAAATTGCAGCACACAAGCTAAGAGACATTGCCTTTGTCATTGTCACACTGTTTAATTGCTGGGCTGTCAGAGCAGACTGGTAATTAAGTTGTGCTGCATTGTACTGTGCCCCGCTTTCTGCCTTTTAGGTGGGGGCAGTGTGCAGTTAGGGACAACTTGACATCAGAGGGAGAGAATGAAGATGACTGCCTGCTGACATGGGACTGTCACACAATTAGACAGCCCACAGCTGGCAGACTGAGTCACACCACACTCCCACAGCTAGTCCTGGGTACACACACACACACACACACACACAGACAGTTGCCAGACAAGCACAATCTTCTCTCCTACAATGTATGTCTATCTATACCTGGCAGCATACACTTATTTTGAATAATGATTTTTAGCAGTTCTATACAGTTTAAAATATTAAACCACCCTTCACCCTTGCATGTAGGGCCAGGCCTTTATGTACCAGTGCACATGTACATGTAGTAATGCTGACAGCATCATTCTTTAAACTTTTTGTAAGATAAAATAATTTCATTATATCTTGTTGTTGTCAAAAGCTGGTTTGAAACATCCAAAATAATATCTCATTTATGTAGAGGTACATGCACTCAATGAGACTGACTGTTGCTTCTCAGTTTCTTCTGCGAGTGTTGGAGAAATCGGTCCAATTTTCCTCACTAGGCTGTTTCTGCTTATTGTTCTCACAATACTTGACAACTGTGGATGTGTGTCAGAGTAGGTGTCAGTGTGCAGTTATCCACCTGTGTACACATGTACCTAGATTCACAGGAATGCAGGTGACATGAACATATTATACATAGTCAGAAATATTAACAACAAGCTCTACCATGCAGAGACTGCTTCAGTGGCAAAATGGTTAGAGAGGGGCCAAATGGCAATCTGGAACAGAAAAAAAACTCAATTTTGAGTTCTTGGTTGTTAAAAATTTGGACTTCTATGAATCCATGTATATGCATACAGTGTATTGACATTTACTTTTTGTTGTTCTCACAAGGCTAATGTGAAGGCAAGCATTTTTATCTTTATATGATATAGATGTGTGTCAGTCTAATCCTGTAAAACCAATAAGTGCAGTGCCAGCTGTTAACGTACATGTACAAAATGTAGTCTTGTAGATGTTTATAGTGTAATAAAAATTAGCTTGTACATGTACATGTGTGTATGCGCCTTTTTTTTTTACTTTCTGCATGTTTCCCATATTTGATTTATTTATTTAATCTGTGTTTGATGGTGTACTTAAGAAAGTTTTACTTATACAACAGTGGCCTGGCTAATGAGTGGAGGAAACTGCATTGCCTAGAATAAACCGTCAGCCTTTTAAGTGATGTTACAGTGTCTGCATCAGTTAAGTGGGCTGATAAAACTTCATTTGTTGAGGAAAATTGACAGCGAAGTGAAGCAGGTGCCATAGATTGTATGTCTACCGAGGATGTCATGGAACCAGAAGTCCATATTCCACAAAAAAAGGCTTGGCTACTCACTCGGTACTGCTCACCAGTAAACATTGAAAAAAGTTAGCTATAAAAAAGCCTGAGTTGTAAACTTTCAGAAACTTGACAAATTGTCAATACGTGCTTGTGCTTTGTTGGGACGATTGGCCTCGCAAAATATGGAGCTTTTTTAAATTTCTGTGTGTAGAATAAGCCTGCCAGCCAAGCTGTTTTTTGTATACACGATGGACAGGAAGTAGCACTATAGATGACTTATGAGAATTACATGTAGAACAGGAAGAATGTTTCAGCCAATCAAGATCTTTGACACGGGAAATTGTGCTTCTAAGATCCATTTGAGTGCAAGGTTGTTTAGGAAGTTGTATTTAACACCTGCGGCAGTGCACTATGGACAGGGGAGATAACTCAAACTGACAAAGTTTAGTGTGCCTAGTTCTCTCCCTTTTTTGTGAAATTACAGGATTTATTGTGTTTCCATAGTCTTAAGTCAGACACCTCAATAAATCGGTGTGGTAGTTCATACATTTTAAACCAGTTCATTTTACATTTTAATTTTTAAGAATTATCGTAATTTTTACTTTGTAAAAGTCAGTGATAAATAAATCTTCACAAAACACCAAAAACTAAAATTTATTTCATGAAATGCCATTAACATAAAATTATTACAGGTAAAGTGGTTTGCATAGCAGAATTTGTTGGGAGCTGCAAAAATGTTTCCCAGGTCACGGAAGTGAAAAAGTGTTTTCCATCAATTCTGAAATCATCATGCCTGCATTAATATGCCAGTTGTCGACCATTCAGTGGAATAGGAATGGTGCTTATTGTACTGTACAGTATAAAATATATCCAATTCTCACAAAACTCATTTAGGCATTACCCATTTGTGTAACCCATGGGTTATGCAAAAATAATTTGCTTAACCCAACTAGGTTCATAAGTTAAATTTCAGCTAACCTTTCTTCTGATTAAGCAGATTTTACCAATTTTGAGGGCTGCTCAGCCTCGTGTATGTTCTACATGTATGTCTTGGCCTGTATGTACTACATATAGGTAGCACATCTTGATGCTGCTTTTGTTTAATGCATGTTTCATGTAGGCTTAGTGTACACCAGATTAAAGTCATTGCTCTTTGCAAGTATGCATATGTAAAGACCACCTGGATGATGATGTTGTATGTGTAACTACTCAGCTTCTGTTCACATGTTACTAAACTCAACATGACTAAAAATCACAGCGGTTTGTGCAAGATGAAGAAAATGAGGCTCAAATAACAGTGAGATGAATCAGTACACCCTGTACGTGAAGATGTGGATGTAGTGTGGTACATGCATACATATGATGAGCAAGCTAAAAACTGTGAACATGTACGTAGATAAGAGTGCTTCTCGTACAACTTTTGCTGCACAAACAATGTACTAAGCAGGGGCTAAAAAGCTTTGAAAAACCTGGAATTTTGAAAGTAACATTTGCAGGCCTTGAAGAACCTGGAGAATCAAGGGATTTTGTTTTTCTGTCCTAAAAAGCTATAAAAATGAGACTACAGAATGAATCTGGGCTACTGTGTCTAGCACATAGTACAGTATATGCTAACATTCTCCAGCAGACATTTTCCAACATTTTTGAAATTGCTGTGTACAGTGTATGCTGTTATGTATAAGCAAAAGGCAGTTTACCTAACTCAGGTCATTTTACATTGCTGTAGAAACATGTATAAGTGCACACAATTTATTTCAAATAGCCAGGAAAATGTGAATTTGGTCATTAAAAAGCCTTGAAATAAATCTTGACATGAAATTCCTTGAATTGTACAAAGCTGGTGCATGTACGTCTCCAATATGTTTGGGTGTTACAGTACATTGTGTAAGCATACATGTAAGTGTGGTGTTTGTTCTTATAAAGATTATGTGCATACATGAAAGCATGAGGCTTTCGCTGGCAAATCAGACTTTTAATAGTTATGGTTTCTGTCTGATGTCTTTCAGCCTTAGAACAAAATCCAGCTCTCTCTGGTTGAGCTAGAGCTTGAAGCCAAGAGGTCAGTCATGCACCTGTCCTCGTGAGTTTTGATGACTTCCACCAAGCAGTGGTGAATTCTTCCTTTCAGTAACCTGACCACCATTATAGAACTGAAATACTCTTTATAAGAAAAAGTTTAACAAATACATATGCAGAGAATAAATACATGTACAAGTCTTGAACATTTGAAATGAGTCACCACAATTAGAGGTTTCGAATTGTGAAATGGAGGCCAGACTTACCATGGACATGATACTCAAGCTGTAGCTGTTTAACAGTGGACAATTGGTGTGAAGATTGTCAGTTGTGTCCAGAAAGTGTAACCTAATCAGTTTTACACACGTCTGTCAGCTTAGAGGCTGTCACATGTTGGCTAGTATGGCCCTAAGAGCATGCATTTGCATTTTAATGGGATGGTCCATTAGATATACAGTGGATTAATTTAGTTGAAAATCATGCTGCCAGTTTATTGTTATCTAAGAAATTTTGACATCAGGTTATGCCTACTATCTTTAACTTCAAAAGCATAAACCTGCCTTAATACATAGTTTGTCATTTCAGCTATAACGTTTACACATAGTAGAGGTCTAAAAGTTTAAAATTTTTAGTAAGATTCATTGCTAATCAGTGCGGAGTCATGAAACAGCGTGTGAGATTGGAGGTTGGTCATGGGAGAACATGTTCTGTCATAACTGTGGAGTAGAAGCCATAGCTGATATGACATTATACACACAGCATCTGTTACAACACAGCCTAAAACTATAGCAGCACATACTTTGTTGTCCGAGTCTGTCATCAGTAGCTGGAAGCAGGAAGGAGGTGTGGTCTGTGGAGAGCACATGTAGTGTTCGAACAGCATGTCATCTCAAGGGTACCTGCGTCGCAGTCAGTCCCTGCGCCTACCATCGGGACGACCCCCCAGGCAATGGATAGAGCAGAGGAGCTACCTGTATTTGTAAATATAGTTGTCCTGTCCGTCCAAAGTTACTTGTTGCTCTTGTGCTAGGTTTTATGGTTCTGTAGATGATCTGTTTCATCACATGGCTAACCACAGGGACTGTTATGTTTTGAATGGTTGGAATTCCACTGTCAATCCCTACTGTTCAGTGTAATAATGACATTTCTGTACAGTACATAGGGCCAAGTGTAATTTTTATTGTAGTCTACTGTATTGCTTTCAGTGATCATTTGAAACCCAGTGATTTGATATTGTGATATTACCAGCCTTTATTCCTCTTCATATTTGTAGTCAGAAATGTTATTCTTAAATATTAGCAGTAAAGGATTCCTGGGTAGACGGTAAGTGGTTGAGCAAGCACACCTCTCCAGGTACATGTGGATAACAAGGCTCAGTTGACATAGAGCTGAAGTTAGGTACCTGGAGGTAGTTCAAAGGATACATAAAAGGAAGTATGAAACAAAGATTATGTTTCTATGCCAACTGAAGAAGATTATGCCACGAAATTTTTTTAAAAAATATTTCATGTTGTGGGTATTTTTTTATCTGTTAATTATGCTATATTATGCATATTTTCCGTCAACGGTAGGATTTTTTTGAGAAATTGCATCATCATTGATCTTGCTGGGAACTCCGTGAACACCTCAGAAGTGCTCCTAGCCCGGTGAAGCGTGTTGGTACAGTGTGGGCAAGGTGACATGTACATAGATACTGCATGGCTTCTTTGGACCAGCTTAGCACCCCCTCTGCGTCCCTTCTCCCACCTCCGTTCCTATTTAGCCAGTACCGCTTGGTCTGTCCTCGCTCAAAGTTCTTTTTAAACAGTGATAATCGTTGACATCATCACTGCAAGCTGCTTGATTTCCAGACTAACAGCAGGGGCATTAAGAAAACCGCACTTCAACATGTTGAAGCCATTTTTAGCCCCCGTAGTGAAAGCTGAAAAATTTATGTTTACTGTTATATGTTATAAAGCATTTCATGTGTCATTTAACTTATGATCTCCTTAGTCAGTGAAAGGTTAGTGGTCTTGTATCTCTTAATGTACTTCTAGTAACCATACTGTTGATACATATGTATATGTATGCAAGGGATTGTAGCAAAGTGACAGAAGGATTTTTAAATGTGTGCCATATGTAAATGTAGGTACATGAATGCATTCAGTGATTGTATCCAGCCTACGAACTACATGGCCATGTGTGTTCAGGTACACGAATATGCAGGGCAGCTGTGACTGCTCATGCACGGTACTTCATTTATGTGTCCTGACATACATGTACATTCACCTGTTTTACATACATGTTCATGTTGATGTGTATCATGCGGGTTAACGGTATCACTATGCATTGATTCAGCCAGCAGTGAAAGTATAGTTTCGCCAGCCTGCCAAGGAAGTTATGATAGGTGTAATACATGTGGGTGGATGGTGTATATTTTGGTGTACCCAATAGCCCCTCTGATGGCTGTGAATTTAAGTCTAGCTGAGACTGGCTCCATCACAGGTCATATGTGGAGAGATTTCCCAGCAACCAGGCACTGCCTGGTTTTCTCCTACCACACTCCTGGTTGCCATCATATGAGTGAAATACTCTTGAGTGAGCTTTAAAAAAACATCATTCAAATAAGTAAATCAAAATCATTTTGGTGTGTTGCCACTTTGTATTTATGGCAGCTTGTGACCAAAGCAGAAGTGTGGGTTAAATCCCAGTCTTGGACAGGGACCATTCCCTCCTATTATTCCCATGTGGTCTTATATGGAATTACCTGTATATCCTTACTTTACCTTAAGTTGGAAAGTTTACCAGTGTGAAAGGTTGTGATTTACTCCAAAACCATTCATAAAGGAAATATTTAAGTGTCACCATTTTGAATTTTTCTGTCAATTTTTACTGTTGGCGACTAAATTTCTCTAGTTTTCTAGTTTTAGCATGAACCGGCAAGCTCTTTCACAATTTGGTGACACATAAAAGTAGCCCATATTCAAACAATACAATGTAATCTATAAATGTACATGTACCTGTAGCGTGTACCTGTACAGTGTACATTTGCATCACTCATTTCGCATGTGTATGTACTGTTGATAGTTATTGTTATAGTATCATGCTTCTATGAGTATTGACGATGTGTTGTTGTATGGTTTCAGTGAACACGCCATAGTAACTGCGCGGGCCTCAGTGATGGTGTATGACGATGGGAACAGGAAGTGGGTGCCAAGTGGGAATTCCCAAGGGCTGTCCAAAGTTCAAATATACCACAACAGTGCCAACAATACCTTCAGAGTTGTGGGTCGTAAGCTACAGGACCACGAGGTGAGCAGCCTGCAGTGTGGCCCAGATAAATTTATTTATTTATTTATTTGATTGGTGTTTTACGCCGTACTCAAGAATATTTCACTTATACGACGGCGGCCAGCATTATGGTGGGTGGAAACCAGGCAGAGCCCGGGGAAACCCACGACCATCCGCAGGTTGCTGGTAGACCTTCCCACTTATGGCCGGAGAGGAAGCCGGCATGAGCTGCCCAGATAAACACAGCATAGCCAGCTCTCAGGAATCATGTCCATACAGAGATACTGGGTTGCCATGGACATCAAAATAGCTGAATAGTCTGAAATTGTCGTAAAAAAATGTCATGAATTTTCATTTCTCTGAGCATCTATGTATACACATATGTACTTATTTATTGTATTTGATTGGTGTTTTACACTGTACTCTAGATTATTTCACTTATACATTGACGGCCAGCATTATGGTGAGAGGAAATCGGGCAACCCACAACCATCGGCAGGTCGCTGACAGGCCTTCCCACATACCTAGCTGTGTAATGGTGCAATACTGGTTTTCTGATTTTGTCCGTGTGTGTAATGAATTATTGTCAGATTTGGCCATGAAGAGTCATGAAGTTTTATTTTGTTTTGAAATATGTGTACCAAACCTAGAAATAGTATTGGTGCCAAAAGTTCTGTCAACAGTCTATAAAACATTGGTATGACTGAGTAACAAAATGAGGAAGTCATTATTAAGTAATACCCAGTTTTAAATTCTTGTGTCAGTCATAGCAAGAAGTCATATTTGTATTCATTGTGAATCCAGAGCAGTATGGGTAATAGAATATAATTTCTCAGTGTACATTTTAAATAAGGAAGTTCACAGCAATCTCTACATTTGTTTGCCATTACTGTTATCATCATTGCCTGACATGCAAAAGCAGTTTGTGTTTATATGATAATGGTAATATTCTATTTCTCCTGAAGAGGAAGTGTATGTAGAATGGACTGGATCAGGCGTAGACAAGTGTAACTATTGCATCAAGTTAACTATTATGTCAAGAGAAAGAAATATATCCTTTGAACATCTAATCAAGAAATATATGACCAAGTTATGCCATGTTGGATGCTGTAAGAGAGCACTAGGTGCATAGTGATTGATTGATGAAAGAGCAGTCTGGGCCTCGGTTTAATGGTTAGAGCCCTAGCGCAGCACAGTGACTCTGTAGCTTCTTACAAATGCAGTCACTGTGAGTTCAATTCCAGCTCCTCTACTTTCACATGGTGAAGGTCTCAAGTAGCCTGCAGTTGGGCATGGTTTCCACCAGGCTCTATTTGTTTTCCTCCAACAGTAATGCTGCTTACCTTTGTGTAGCGAAGTATTCTCGAATACCATAAAAAAGACATATCTAATAATTGAATAAACTGATGAAACATTCAGGGATATTTTCCAGCAAAGGGAATTGCCATTAACAAATAGGTCTTCATGTACATGTACCTTTGGTATAGCCTGAACAAAAACATAAAATTCATCAACTCAGACACCAAACATCATTGATTTAGTTGATACATGTAGCAAAGGTTAGGTTTAAATAGGCTACAAATATCCTAACATACTTTGAGGCGAAAGAATCTTTGTGTGATATGATCTTGTTTTCCTCGATTTTCTGTCCCTTGTTTGAATGCTGTCCATAGAAAGTTACCTCCCCTGTGCAGCCAATGGACTAATGTATCTACTTTCTCTGCAGATACAGGATTGCAATGTGTTCTATTTAGCCACATAGATGGAGTTGTTGAACACTGCCAACTTGGTTGAAGTTAGATATAATCTGCCCTACATGTGACTGTAATTGTTGATATTTTATGAAATCACTGTTGCCTGCATGTATGTCTGTGGATGCTTGCCAGGATATTATGTGAAAGTGTTGTCTCTTTCAGGTGGTGATAAACTGTGCTATTCTCAAAAGCCTCAAGTACAACCAAGCCACCCCAACATTTCATCAGTGGCGAGATAGTCGCCAGGTTTACGGCTTGAACTTTACTAGCAAGGAGGATGCCGACAGTTTTGCTCAAGCTATGATCACAGCTTTAGACTCCCTAAACAGTAAGTAGTAACAATAAAACATGTTCTAACTTGCTGCTGTATATCAAGAGTTGGCATAAAGTCAGCTTGAGCTATGCAATACCTGGAACTAGTTACCTCTGTGATAATGCCAAGAGTACTCGTGTACCAATTTAGTGTCATCACAAGCTGGGTGTTACAAGGCCATACTTCATATCACTTGTCTACAGCCACTAAGTTTGTGTGTGCTAAAATCCAGTTAATGCTCAGGTGTCTGTCAGTTTACATCCGTCAGTTTTTAAGAAGAATAAGGTGCAGTGGTTTGCTGTGCACTGTTTTCTCACTTTTAACCACTTTCTGACTCATCTGAAGCTCAAAACAATCTTGAATTAGTCTCTTGGTTTTGTCTTTGAGATAGTGACTTTAGTAATGCAATTCTACAAGAATTAAGTTATGTCTCTTTACTGTCTCTCCTACACATCTGTAGCAGAGCTGAGCTATAGTTTTACATGCTTGTTCCAGGTATTTACAGAACACCTGCCCCAGTTGGGCAGGCTCCTCCACCCCCAGGACACCCTTACCAAAACGGACCCCACGACCAAGGTGATATAGTGTAAGTCTCTGAGCTCCACAGTATTCTTGTGTGGTTTTGATTAATATACTTTGTAACTCATTCAACCTGATAAATACATGTAGCACAAATCTTATTCCTCCCTTTCATGCTTATTAATGTTTCAGTATGTATAGATCCACATTAATATTTACATGTACCATCCGCATACCTGATCAGCCTATTCTAATCGCAAATTTTCTTGAGAATGGGTATTAAAATTAGTGAAGTATAATATAAATGGAGTGGAGTTCAGCATTGTGTTTGGCTGTTGCAGAACACAAAGAGAAGACTACCAGACACACCAGAGAAAAGCCTCTCAAGGTACGATGCAAGGATTTGATGATTAGAATGTTTAAATTGAAACTGTCGTTGGATGGATTATGATTAAGGTGTTGGTGTACATATGCCATATTGAGAAACCATAGAAAGGAATCATTTCATTGGACAAAACATTTTTGTGTATTTATTTGTTCATGTGATTGGTGTTCTGTGCTGTACTCAGAAATATTTGACTTATACTACAGCAGCAAGTATTATGATGGGAGGAACACGGGCAGGGAAACCATCTGCAAGGTGGATTTCAGTATTGACCGCATTGGCAAAAGGCTGCTGGATCTCTCTCTTATATAAACAGTTGCTAATACATTATTGAGGAAGGCTGAGTGTTCAGCTGATTTTATGCATCGTCCTTTTCACTCTTGTTACTTTTTTCTATAATCATGAATTATAGAGGAGCTTACTGGTAAGGTTACATATGGTTAATTACATGTGCAAAGTGAGATGTTTTCTTCAAGTTTCTACCTGTCTGTAGAAACCAATGTCACAAGGTCTTAACTGGCACACAAAAATAAACTTGCCTCTGAAAATGAAGAATATGGAATTATACTGAAGTCATTAGACAGAAGTGTTTTCTCACTCAGGTTACAAAGACATAGGCAGTATTCAGCAGACGCAGGGCTGGGAGGCAGACCGAGGCCCCCAGACACCTCAAGCCCCTCCTGCCCCTCAAGCTCCTCCTGCCCCTCCAGCTCCTGCTACCCCTGCTGCCCCAGCACCTCCCCCGGCACCTCCTGCCCCACCAGCCCCTGTGCTGTCAGCTGGTGGCCCTCCCAAAGCCCCAGTGGGAGGTGCTCCAGCTCCACCCCCTCCTCCCCCAATCCCATCTGGGCCTGCTGCCCCCAGTCAACAGTCTGACCCTGCCCCTGTACAGTCAGGACTGGCAGCAGCATTACAAGGGGCCAAGCTCAAGAAAACAACCAGGGTAACTATACCTGTATATCAGTGATCTCCTTTGGTCCTAACCTCTAAGCAATTTAAAAAAAAATGTCAAAATTAATTTAGGTGTACCAATAATATAATTTTTAATGAAATCTTCTCTGATCATCCATCCTAGGCTTTATAAAGATTTTGAGATTCTAAAAAAGTATGTTGTATTGAAACAAATAAAGAGTTAAATAATTTCAGTGCACACTCATGTAGCGTGCACTTATGCAGTTTGTTGAGGACGTATAGTCTGTAACTGTAATTGATTCAATTGGTAATGTATACATTTATGTATGAACTGTACTCCTAATCATAATTACGCAAAAAAAGGTTGTTGAATGATTTTCTTGTTTAAAATCTGGTTTTCTAAGGCTTTTATAATGTAGTTCTTTGTACAAGAGCTTAACAACGAAGTTGACTGTGAGATATTCCTTGCAGCCGGACAAAGATGAGGAAGGACCGTCAGCCGACTCAGCTGGAGGGGCAGGTAACTCTGGCACACTTGGCAGAGCGTTTCTGGGAGGTCGAGATGACATAATGAGTGAAATGCAGAAGAAGTTAGCTCAAAGGAGAGCCAAAACAGAGAATGTGGTAATGCTGGATTATGCTTGGATGATAGTGTACTTGATATCTATTGTAAAGGCTTCAGAGGTATTGTCTGACAGGTTGTCTGAAGTGCTAAGCCCGAGACTGTTAGCTCTTAGCGAGTGAGGTGACATGTTTTAGTACATGTTTTAAGGCCATAGTCTCAGAGTGAATTATACTTGAATATCAATGGAGTACATTAAATGAAGTATCCCCTGACAAGTCTGATGGAATAGAAGTTTGAATGTTAAATACTACAGTTCCATGTCCTATTTTTATTTGACTAGTCAACAATCGCACATTGTGAACACAGCTTTATTATGTTTTCAGTAGACGGTTTGAATGGTTAGGTTTGTCATTTATGGTGTTTGAACATGGGAGAAAGACATCTCTGGGGTAAGATAGCCTGACCTTACTATATGAGGATCAACAACATGAAGATGTCTTTTTTTGCTCACACGTTTTAAATTCTGTATGACAGGACACAGAACCTGGGAGCGCAGCCCCACCCACTGAGGTGAAAAGACCGTGGGAGAAGGCATCGGGCTCCCCTGGGCAGACCAATGGCAATGGGAACAAATACAACGGTTCAGAGTCGCCCAAAGTTGGGAGGAGGTACATTGACACCCAGTGAGACACCATTTGTTTGACTTCTTCGTGTCTACTAACACCCTATACTAACTCTACCGCTGCTCTCCTGTCCTCTGGTGTTGGACCGCTCTTCTCTGGAACCTTTGTCACACAATAAGTAGCTGCTCCATACAAATGCAATATCCATACCCACACGTCTTGATGATGTGTTTCTAGGGTATTCACATTGGATTTGTTACACTGTGAGATTTTCTCCCAAATTTTAATGACAGCCAAATGCAGTATTTTTCTCTTTTTATTGAAATGGACAAGAAAACCTTCTGAAAGTGGCAATTAGAAGTTGTAATTAGTGGCTGACAGCTGTTCTTATGAATAACAACTTGTAGAAATTATTTAGATCTGTGTTGGTGAGTATTAAATAAATTCAAGAATTTTGTTGTCACCTGTAAATACAAGAGCTCATATCTTTTCCATAGGCCAATAAGGCATTTGTTTGGATCTAGGTAGTATTATTTGTGGCTTTACGTCAAAAAGTTTCTCTTTTGTATGCAGCTACATTGTGGGTCAGGTGTCAGAGATGTACCTGTAAACTAATTGCAGAAGTGAATTCTTCAGGTGTTTGCACGAACTTGTCAAGTGCATGGTGTTGGAGATTTTAGCTGATTTATTTACTTCATTGATTAATTTTATCCCTTGCTGTATGGAAGTTTTGTAACACTACCACTCTTTGATTGGTCTTGCTATTTATAGTGTTCTACTAGAATGTTTTAAGTCTCTTACATGTGAAAGTTTCAAGTTGCGGCGTCATGACAGTTTGGTGACAACCCTGTGTGACAGGACGTTATCACTTTATGGCGCAGTGGGGCAAATAACTGCATTTTATTATAGACAGGTTTGGACAGTAATGAAAATTATCCACAAAACATGTCTGAAATATCCTTAGTTACCATTCAAGTCCACTGGAAGAAATATTTCAGGTATATGAAGTCATTGATTGTGGATAGTAATAATTATTGTTTGTACCCACCAATAGAAAAATTATAAAACTGGTCTACTGGAAAAATTGTATGTTTATCACTTATGTTGTTTCCAGTAGATCAGTTTTGTAATTTTTCTATTTTTGTGGTGATCTGGATGTCTAATAACCTTCATTATTCCATACTCACCTATGTTCAAGAGCATTGATGTGTTCCAGCACAAGGGGATGTCACCAGGAAGTTGTAACATTACAACCCGAAAGCTGTGTATTCTTACAGTGGGAGGAGGCATTTTAGTTTCAAAGCCTTTAACAGTACCCTAGCCATGCTGAACATCTAGTCTTACTCCACAAGAGTTTAGAATAGGAATGTTTCTGACTCTATCAAGATTTAGACCTTCATGAGAAGATGTAATCATCAGGTGATCAAAATCCTGTGTAATGTTTCCTTCAGATGGACCACAGTCCTGTTGAGTTGGCATTTAGCCATTTGAGGGTAGATGTCTCTGTGGTGCTGTGTACACGGACATCTGGCTATGACTTATCTTAGTGATGTGTTACCATTTTCAGAAGAAAGGCTTCACTGACTGGACAGGATGCCTCAGCTCTCAGTAACGGAGCCCAGGGGGACCTGGACGCCTTCAAACAGGAAATAATCAGCGAAATAAGACGAGAAATTCAGAGAGCAAAACTAGATATTATTGAAGGTATGGGCAATGGATTATATGCTTAGGTGAATATGAATGGATGACACATGTACATGACTAAGTGGTGTAAGAGAAGCCCAGGGCATTCCAGTCATCCTCCACTCGTAAAACTTTCTCTTATCTGCTGTGTGAATTATTCCCAATTTCGCGTGGTAAAAACTATGAAACTTCAAAAAAAAATAATGATAATTACAATATCCTGCTTAAAATGTTGTTGTAGAAAATAGTAACAGCTACAAATGAAATATTCCATCACTTTGAGAAAAAGGAGAATCTTTACCCCTAGTCATAAGTTGTAGAAAACAGTTTGAAAAAGTCAAATGGGCTTTGTTTATATTTTTCATGCTACTCAGCTGAATGGTTTACTTAATGGTTTCACGATTGTGTTGTTGTTTTTTGGCATGCTATCTCTGTTTTGAATGTGTCTGAGTTATTGATTCCTTTTTTTTTTTCAGCAATCCGACAAGAACTAGGTTTGAGGTAATCTAGCTTTATTAATTTTTTTTTTCTTTTTTTTTTTTTATACATATATACCTGTTGATGTTACACTCAGTGCGATGCATCATGTGACTAATTTTCTCAGTGTTATGTGACCAGTTCCTAAGTGTCAGGTGACCAGTTTGTTCTGTCAAGAGACCATTTGTTACAAGGTCACCTTGGCCATGATGTTTTCCCCAACCTGATTCTACACCCATCCAGTATTGGCCGGTGCTGATTTCACAAGATGAAGTTTACAACTTTTTTCCTGATTAGTTTGTTTTAGCAAACTTTTGTGACCATTTATATGAAATGAATAATCCACATTGTTTTAGAACAACGGTTTTCAGTGTTATCTGATGTTATCAGTTCACAGACTTTTCAGAATCTTCATAGAAACTGATGTTTAACTTTTATCCAGCTTGATGCCTTCATGTCACATGTTTTTGTAATGTTTGTACAGTAAGCACATAGCAGTATGGGGGAAAAGTATTTCTGTTCTTCACAGCCATTTTTCATGACATTTTAAAATTTGTTTGTAAAACAGTGCTTGTAATACTTGTACATTTTATACACACTATTATTTCTTGATTTTTTGATTTTATGTTTTCTTTTTTCATGATTGCGATATGTTTGTATATGAGCTTATTGTATATATGCTCACACTTGTGAACATTCAGATTTGATTTATGTGATACTTGAGACGGGACCTTTCTCTTGAAGGTCAGCTTGTTTCTGGTGAGGTCATGTTCCATGTGTTAAACATTGAGTGACACCTGGTGGTCAAAGCTGCATGAATCAAGGGGGAGGTAAACAATGCAGTGACCTTACAAGAGATGCTAATAATGTCTGTTATGATGTGTTTTGAAGTCCTCATACATTATCTGGTTGAAGATAAGAGAATGTGTGTTATTTTAGAACAAATTCATGAGTTAGGTATTAACACTGTACTGATGTGTGTACATGTCCTACAGTACCAAAGTATTGTGATGTGTTTTATCCAATAGATGAGGCCAACAGTTGTGGGGAAATAGCTTGCTGATATGTTAATATAGTATTCATTATAAATCTTGAGATAAAGGGTTGTTTATCATAGGACAACAGTAGACTTACATTTTGTGTTTATTATAGGAGAGAAAAACTCGTGTAGACTGAAATAATCATAATTGTACACTGCACATGGACTAAACCAAAATGATGACCTTTTTTTTTGTGCTTATACGTGTGCAAGTTTGTTTTGTTTTAAATTGATTCCTGTCATTAGTTGTGTTTTTTTTTTTTCTTTTGAAGTAAAGGTCTTTTCTTGTTATGATTGCCCTGCTGTTAGAACAAAATTAAATTTTAAAAACTGATTTAAATGTGCATTACAAGACTTCTTACCTTGCTTTTGGAGGAAAACAGGTGTAATTACTATCTAGTTGCATGTCAATGGGTGATTTAATGTTGGAGTTCTAAAGTGTAGTGTACTCACATAAACAGGGGCAAATCATCAGGCCTAGTCCAGTAAAGTTATTGTCATAGGTATGAACCTCATTGCCATTTTACTACATGTACCTCACTTCAGTTTGCAAATCTTTTCATCTCTTGATGTATCATATTGCATAATTTGTAGACAATATTTAATCACGTTATAGAACAATAACACACCAAATAAAATTGGCAACACTTATGTGTTTGCAAAAGGAGGAGTTTTCAAGAAGAAGAAAAATATCATTGATTTTTTATATTTTATAAATGAAATTGTTGAATAAAATAGAACTTTGGGGAACTACTAATAGAGGGAATAGACTATTTGTGGGGCCTTGGTGACAACGATGTTCATTGTGGCCATTTTGGCAATGTATCAAATGTTGAAGACCACTTTTCTTCATTAATACAGTCTACATTTAGGTACGTCAATCGTGGTATAGTTGGTCACTAACTTGCCAAAGATCGGTGGTTTACCTCGGGCACTTTGGTTTGCTCAACGCATAAAATTGTTTTGCCATTGTATCAGTGAAAAATTCTTTAGTTTAGTGTTGAACAATAAAAAGAACATACATGTTCTTGTAGAATGTGCGTGCATACTGACTGAGAGCACCTGCAAAGCTACTTGAACTCTCATTACAACAAATCAGGGGAAGACCGCTTTAAAATCAGCATGGTTGATACTGGTGATAGGGATGAGGGATAAACATACATGTGCACTGAAGCATTTGTGACCACTGTGCCTAGCTTTTGGGTCAGCAGTTGTGCTATAGGCTTGTGATGTATAATACTATTGGTGGCCCTCTTGAATTGACTTTCCACATGTTTTTATTGATATGAACTTCATCTAGTGTATCATCTACCTTATTATCCAGCCACACACACACATGTATTACAGGTAGATTGATTTTGATTTGCAGGCAACAGTCATAAGAACTATTTTCTAGCATGGCAACTTATCAGGTGCAGAATCATTGGATAAATTTGGAATTATTGAGCAACTGACATTAATATTTGCAGGAAAAAATGGCCATACAAAATGTTAGGATAGCGTCTCAGTGAAGGTAACAGGGTTGATCCTGTTTGAGATGAAACTGTAGGTTATAGTCAGATGAGTTAGTAAGCTATGTATGTAGAGGGCACAGGAGTTAAATGTGTGTTATACTGTACACAGCCACTAAAGAAACATTTCACCTATTGTGAGTCATACATGTGACAATATGTGACCTCAGTTTCAGTGTCACTGCAGGACCAAGTTTTAAGAGCTGTTCATTCACGAGGAGCCATATCTGCATATGGCATTTGTTTTCTGTCACTTAACATGTGTACAAAGACATATTTTACAAAGAAAAGAGACTGATACTTGATGAATGTTGGTGAGAGGTTTCCTGTAATCAATTTGTCCTGATGTAAGTAGATCATCCAGATGAACATGGCAACAGTTTGTTTTAGTATTTTTTTTTTTTTTGTATGAACAAGAAAGATCAAAACAGGTGGATGTTAATACTGAAGTGTACTGTTTGGTTTTATTGAAACTGAGGTTGAAGTTCTGTCATTTCTTCCACTATGCTTATATGATTACAAGGTGCATTTGTGAATGATAAGAGGTAGTCAAGCAGTTTCCTTGTTAAAATGCTGAAGTACATGTAGGTTCAATAACATTGACTGAAGGTGGCAATTGTAATCAATTCATTTGCCCTTACAAATAAAATTATAAAGATGCACAGATTGTGCCCAGACATAACCTTTTTATATACAACTTTTGGGCCACATCTTACTGTAGGAAGGTTTTCAATATAGACTTTACGTACTATTATGTATCAAATGCAAAACCTTTACATGTGTAGATTTACATGTATAGTAGAACATCCTGTGGCCAGTAGAACATGCTTTTTATGGTCAAAAACTTAGATGCCAAAAATCACAAACTGCAGGATTAATATGTTTGTAATTACAGGAATCCTTTTTGATATGTCTACCAAAATCTGGAATACAGAACAAGTATATTTCCGAGAAAAACTGAGATGTACAGAATCTCAGTGTGTGTGTATATACATGTGTATACATGTACTTGTATTATCTGAAGCAATAAGTCTTCGCACACCAGGGACGCATCAAATTCAGCCAGTCAGTCATCTCGTCAGTCGTGCCTGGTGAAATAAAGTCATATTTTCCACAAAATTTAAAAATTAAATGTGAGGGTTTGTGGGCACATTGGCTTAATTCTTTTTTGGCGTGGATTAACTTTCAGTATATGTATATAGCTTGCATTGTTTTGGTGCTCATTGTTATGTTTTTTTATTATTTGACCACAGCCAATATGGGCAAGTATTTTGTGTAAATTCTATGTATGTCATTGTCTGTATCCTATCTTCAGTTTTCATTAAAACAGCTGGCTGTAACACAATTCGTTGTTGTTTTTATTCCATGAAAGGCTTAATGATTTTGAAGGGAGAATTGAGACTAGATCTTGACACTTTTGTACATCAGGTTGTACATGTAGTGCCCTAATTCTTTGAGGTTTTCAACCATCACCTTGATCAACATTTTAAAACATTCTGAGAGAACATTAGGGTGTGGAGAAATAAGCTGCAGTTTCATAATGAAGATTGCAATTTAAGTGACACATCAAATTTTTGGCATCATTTTTATAACAATTGTATGCATACATTCCACCGAGAAAAGTACTTTAAAGGTTGAAGCTTTACAGTAGCTTGTGAAGGTGTCACTGGTTGATTCTGTGCTGAACCTGTTATCATTGAGAGAAAAGTGCAAAAGCTGGTCGGCCTGGTGTCAGTTTACCGTGTCTTTCTGTTTATTCCACACTGAGCTTCAGCCTGACAGCTCCACTTCATGTACTGTGGTGCCTGACCAGCTTGTCCACAAATGTCCGTTGACCCGTATGGTGGGCTAATCGTTAGTCCGTTCGTATCAAAGTCGGGAGACTGTTCGATCATACCCAGGTCAAGTCATACTAAAAATGGTACTTGTTGCTATGTCGCTTGGTGCTCAGCAGGGAAAATGAGATTGATTGGCCTGGTGTCAATATGATTTGACTGCATGGGGTGTCGTGTGTGGTGTCTTCAGCATTATACTTCAGTGGCAGCAGCACTCGCCCTGCTACAAGAAGACAGTATGTGTGCACACACCTAATGACTGATCATCATGACGTAAAATCTCACACCTACATACAAATGTCCGACAGTTACACCTCGTGTACATGTAGTACAGGTTCCTGACTTACTATAATGAGTCCAGGCAATGCCTCCAGTTGACAACAGCATCATGACTAACTTACCAACCGTATTAGCGAATGCTAGATTCATCCAGCAACCAGTAGTGAGAGGAGCAAACCTTGCTTCGGCTTATTTAAACAGCTACATACTGGTATTGGATATTCTAAGCTGATCTGAAAGCTGCTTTGGCTCATTTAAACAGCTGCGTATTGGGCATTATAATCTGATCAACTCATCCACAAGAGGAGCCTGTGAAAGCTGGATTCATTCACTCAGCCAGAAATCGTAGGACACAGAGTAAACCAGGTTTGTTCTTCATTTCTTACTAGGGATTGTATGTCTGATGTGGGGTAACGTGTATATGTACAAAAAAGCTTCTCAGCTCTTCTTGTGGTGTAAAAATAGCTTTTAACTACAGATTTGGTACGGCCCCAGCAGTCAGTCTGTAAACGGTCGTTCTCATGTTCCCAGTATTTTCTATTGATGACATCATTTCAAAATATATTTCCGTGCATTGACAAAGTGTGCATAAAAAACAAATATTTTTTTGGCCTACCTTTCTTCACTTTCCTCATACCTCCTTATATACTCTTCGTTTTATAGAATTCATGTGTCCTTTCAGCGTATCCACTTTTCAGATATCATTTGATCAACTTATCAACTTATCCACACAAATCACAAATGAGTCTGAAATTATCATTCACTGAACCTGCAGCATTGGTGAGACCAGGGACTGGTTTCCTGAAAGGCATTTAGTTAAGTAAGCCCTTAACTACCATGTATCTTGTAGGGATATGAAGTGCACTTAGCTAAGGGATGCTAACACTAAATACACTTCATGAAACCGGCCCCTGGAACTAAATTTCAGTTGATCCCCTGTCTTAGGAATGTGACCAACTCATTTGCACACGAGTCTGTGATAGCCGATGTCGCCATTCCCAATGGTGACATAAAGAAAACCATGTTAAGTTTCAGTGTATATAAGCGTTTCAAATAGTATCTGACCGAACATCTTAACCAGCAGTGGCTCTTAACACTGTGCACTTAAAAAATGTTAAAAAATGTTGATGAACTCAATAAAACATAAAATAAGCTGTTTGTTTAATCATTCTCTATTTCACAAGTCATTTTCAGCATGTCAAAACAGCAATGATTGACAAACATTCAGCACTAGTATGTATATTTGGCAGCAGCAGCACACTGGGTAAATATTACTGGATATATATTTGTATACATATATAATATATATATATTTATTTACGGAATATCTGGTAGAGACATTGATAGTCAACAAATCATGACTTTTAACATTTGGTTAAACACAAATTTTGGTTTACATAAATCGTTGCCATTCAAAGCTCTCACATTAATCATATTTCTTAAAGAAAATCTGGCCATGGTTTAGTTGTGAGGTTACCTATGTGGCATAAAATTATAACATTTGATTTTAACAAAAACCAAACACCTTCTCCACATAAGTATAAACAAAGAATTTTAATTTTGGATCAATCAAGGAAAAAGTAAATTCATTTATCTGAAGTTCTCAACACTAGTTCACAAACAGGAGGATGTTACATTCATTTTCCTGACTATGAAGTCACTGCAAACAAAAACTATATTGATGAGCTGGCAGTGCGTATATCAGAACCTAAGATAAAGCTCTTGTCTTTATCACACTTCAGTGCACACATGACAACCTCTGAATACATGTACACACTGTATATGAAGCAGAACCTACTATTACCTATCTCGCACTGCAACCTGTCATAACCAATTCTGTCTCCCTTCATTTGGTGTCAAAATATTGTCATTTCAACAAGCTTTTCTTTGATCTGCTTTATTATCCTAAGTTGTTTCACCACTACAGCTGTAGATCAATAGTCTCTGATAAGCATTAATTCTGTAATCTGGACTCCTAGCACAAAAGACACCGAAAAGCCATTACTACAGGATGACAAAAGACAAAAAACATGACTCTAGGAACACAGGACATGCTCATAACATGTAGCTTAACTACATGTATATGTAAACTGGTTAGGTATCAACACAGGTGTATTACAAACCACACAAACCTTGGACCAGACTACTGTAGAGTCACATGCACAAACTAATAAAAGTGACCAGAAGCCAGTTCAAAGCTGTATTTAAGTGAAGCCGGGCATAGATCTTAATACCAGTCTCATCCTAAAGTTAATATTTCCATTAAGTTCTAATACACTTTTGAAAAATGAGTCCCATAGACGTACTGTAAGCATTATACAATCATCATGGTGATTACATGTATGTTAGCCTAATGCTACAGGGCTAATAATCAGGCCAGTTGTACAACAATGCCTGTCTTTTGAAAACTTGAGTTAAATATCAATTCAACTACTGAAACAAAATGAATTTTGATAACAATCATGATGTGAGAAGAAAATATCTGTAATCCCGAGGCAAGCCTATACTATAGTGTTACAACAGCTATACCTTCTGAATTCCCCCACCCCACCCACCAAAAGGATGAGGTTGTCCATATATATGAACACTCATAATGGCACCCGCATTTACATGTATTAAAGTCACTCTCTATTCAAGAATATTTACTACTAACCCTGTCGTATTCATATTCATTGTTTGTTGTCTCTCAGGTCTGTTCTCCATGAATGAACAGTGTGTCCTATACTTAAGTACTCTGAGGCTTGACCTCTATTTACACTGGGTATGTAGTTCCTTCAGAGAAGTTGAATCTAATGGAGTGATTAATTTTCAGTAGTCCACAGAAAAATGAATGAACCACAAATGAATCTTTTACAGCCTTCTTGTGCTTCCTGTGTGGTCTTGTTCCACACTGAGAGCTTACACCCCAGTACTTCCTACCAAGCCCTGCACAGCATGGGCTAGCCTAAACCTGAGGGGAACCACACACTATTATCAATGCTGACAATCAAACAATATCTTCAGCAAACAATGCCACACTTATCATTTATTAACCACATTATTTTTAGTATTTTCACAATGGTTTCAATAGTTTTATATGTCTGTATGGTTTACATTTGACACATTCAAAGATGATCACATCTTTCACACTGGCAAACATTTTTAACGCTGAAGTTGGCCAAGTTTCACTTTCAATGTACAAGAATTCACATATTGTGTCATACTGGCCATTTTTGTACCGGATATAGTTAACAAGACGAATGGCACAACTATGCCTACATTGTCTGCAACTCACATTACAATCTCCTCTCATTTCTACCCACCTTTTTCATACCATGTATGTTCACTAAATGTTCACCATATAGTCTTTTAGACAGCATGGATAAAGGTCTGACACAAAGTTTCCTTACTTTACCTGGATACTGACATGGCTAACAGATTAAAGCCAAACGTACTTGTGTAAAAGAGGATGTGAAGATTTGATATACTGTGTACCCCATTTGAACAGTCTTACTGAATTAGTTTTCACATATCTTGCTCACATGCTAATGCAATATACAAACACACATATCCATCTATGGAGAAGTGCAAAGCAAGATGACCCACTGGATTGGCAAGGGGGCATAACAAGCCAAGGTAAAATGTAACTGTATATGAAGTGTAGCTGAGCTTAGATCACATTAAAATTGTTGTTTCTTATGTTACAAGGTTAAAATTTTGGTTGACAACATAAATTCTGGGTAAGATAATGAACAACAAATTTCAGCTAAAATAACAGAAAGGAACATACAAAATTTAATGAATGAAATTTTAACTAAAGTCTTTGATCTCTTCACGATCCCAAAGAGAGGTCTTTTCCAAAGCACACTTGTAAGCATTACACCTGCATTTCTTCAGAGCATCATAATCATATGCGTAGAAATTTTGCGGAAAATAAAGAACAGCATTTAGAGCCAAGCAAGTAAGCCAAAACTGAAATCTAAAACAATCCATCCCTGCCTCAGTCTTATTAAGTAAAAGCATAGGAGATCATGAAAGTCTGTGTGGGGTTTTTGTCATTAATACAAAATATTTCATAAAACAAAATGCATTTATCATGATGTTGGCATTAATTAGACATAGCACTAGCTGAACTTCATTCATTCTGAGACTTTGTCTTGATCACCACTGACATGAATAGGTTGGTGGCGAAATCTCCTCGCAAGGTCAACTTTACAGTAGAATTTCCATCAAAACCTGGCCTAACTTATGTAGAATAGACTCTTTAAACTTAAACGTGGAACATTCAAAATGTACAATGCACATAATATTACAACACAGGGCAACATTATTATTCAAGGTAGGTTGTTGACTTTGGTAATGCTGATTTCTACATGTACATCTAGATTTGCATATGTGCTAATTACAGAACTGATGTGTTTGAACAGCTAGTCAAACAGTTTACCTAGAGAACATGTACATCCAGAATCTGACAGGGCTGAATATCACGCCAGAATTATCACATCATTCTCACAATAACAATTATTATACAAAACCGGAAGTTGACGTGGACAGGGGAATGATACAATGTTGCTGTTTCCACACAAGCAAATAACTGAACGAGCTTAGAAAAACACTCCAATGTTAATCAGCCCTCAACTATAGAATGTAGGGCAGTTCAACTTCTCAGCTGTCCAATGAATCAACAACACAAAGCCAACAGTTGATTGGAAGAAATCACACAGCGACACCCACTCCTCTTCCACTCACCAATCAAATGGTACTAGTTTATCAGTGGATAAGATTGTCGTTTGGGGTTTCTGTCATCTGTAAAAGACAAGAGGACTGATGAGTATGTCCAAGTATACATCTGTTTGATGTTAATAAGGACTGAATTAAGTAAGTCCACATTTTATCTGAAAGATATTAAACACACTGTTAATAATTCACAAACCCTAAAGTGATGTAAAATCAGAATTACGGTAAAATTTCAGTGATGACTAAGCTGTCTGATTACAAGAGTATGGATCTGTATTCTGACAGTTTGATGGGGAAGGATGAGACAGACATTGATCTACCATTATGGTCTTTTTAGTTTTCAAAACCTCTTTTTAAGTATCCTTCAAAAATAAACTTGTTATTTTCAAACTATTATCCAGTCTAGACAAAAATGTTCTTAAACTTTCATCATCTGAATGTTGATCAGACCAACTGTTTTCAGCATATACTGTATTGTCCTATCATTCATTTACTTTATTTGATTGGTGTCTTATGCCGTACTCAGGAAAATTTCACTTATGCAACAGCAACCAGCATTATGGTGGGAGGAAACCCAGCAGAGCCCAAGGGAAACCCACAACCATCTGCAGGTTGTGGGTCAGTACTCAGGAAAATTTCACTTATACAACAGCGACCAGCATTATGGTGGGAGGAAACCGGGGGCTCAGGGAAACACACAACCATCTGCAGGGTGCTGGCAGTATTACCCTTTATTTACTATATTTGTTTCGTGTCTTATGCCATACTCAAGAAAATCTCACTTATACGACGACAGCGACCAGCATTATGGTGGGAGGAAGCCCCAGGGAAACACAGAACAATCTGCAGGTTGCTGGCAGTATTACCCTATTATCAATAATGTCAATGCTCAACTTCATGTAAATGTTTTAAACTCAAGGTTATAAAAACTGCCCAATTGGTGTAATATTACCACCCAATAAGCATTCTACATCAATGAGCAAAATAGTAGCCTCAGGAATATTTTCTTGCTACAAGAAGATGTTTGAAGAACATGCTGGTTTAAATGCATTCAACTTTTTGTGTATCATGGAACAATGCAAAACTGACCATGGCCTTTGAACCTTGCGATAGCTTCTTCTCTTTCCTTGGCGTCATAGTACCAGACTGTGATTGCGTACCTAAAACACAGAGAGCATTCTGATTTACATGTAGATGAGGTATACAAATAATTTTAAAACAGGATTTAGGACTTTAGAGGCAATATAAAACTATATATACAGCACACCCTGAAATCAACTTGACATTAAAATGGGGCAGCAACATAATTTAAATAAGACAGGAACTCCTTGTCTTTTTTATCCATAGCAATCACAATGCTACCAGATTGTGCATGTCACTGAACAGCGCCTCAAAAATTCCACATGTTGTCCTTGCATTTTAAGATAGGCAAAGTGCTGATGTTATGGTGGCATCATTGATGGACTCGTGTCACATTTGAAAACAGCCCTTTTTTTTTTCTTTCTTCAAAGTACCTCACCTGGCTTTTAGTCACATGAAATCCATAGAAGAAACTAGAACAGCGCAACAGCAGGATTACAAGGTATTAGCCGCACAAATGTGGGTGAACCGAGCAGTACTGAGTGACAATGGCTAGTGGCATTAAACGGCAGGTCCAACAGATCTGTGACTATCAGCTGCAAAACATTAGGTTTTAAACGATGCCACTGTTAGATTTTTAGCACCTACATGTACATTCATGATGAAAAGATGAATGCGCTGTAACATAGCAGATAAAATGAATTTTCTTCTGACTTTGGTGAGAGCAACCCTGTCACATTGAACCTAATTTCAGTTATCAGAGCAGTGCAGTGGTTTGTGTTCAGCAATTTTTGTCTAATGAAAAAGAAATATTCCCCAAAAAAGAAAATTCAACTGGCCCAAATTTAGCGACTCAGTAACGTTACATGTAACGAACAGTTTTTTAATCACAGCTTGGCCAAACCAATGGAAATACGACCATTTTATATAAACAGCAAAAAAGTGAGAACAGACAACATCAACATTTTATAGTAAAAAAAAAACATAATATGATAATTTGACTGGTATTTCATGAATTAAGCACCAAACTTCATAATAATGATGCTCTAGGTAGGGTTTACACACCCTAATAGAAGAAAACCTAACGGAAATAGCAACACACACTGCGGAAGCAGACTCTAAAACCGGAACTACTTTGGTAGATCAGTGACAATTTTCACCACCTAATAAATGCCAGCACCTTAAACTTTCATGGCTATGCTTTGAAAAATAAAAGGGATGACCATAACTTTGACATGGAGGTCTACACAACGATTACTACTTTCTGTGTGACTGAAAGACAGGTGAGGGATTCTCTGAAATCTACTTCATTTAAGTCAACGAAATATCAATCTTTTTGTAGTTCAACTTCTTTTCCATTGTTTCAGGTGCATCTTTCTTTTCCATGCTGCAGACAAGAAATGACCAACTGCTGCCAAATCAAGGGAGGCACCTGCAGGCCTAATGAAAGAAGTGTAGCTAAATAAAATGCAATGTCATTAGCTTTAATAAGCATGACAATGCTTTTGATCACCTCTACATAAAAGAATATTGCGTTTACAATTCTGTACTCACGAGTTTGAAATATTCTGAAGAGTACATGTTTTGTACAGAAACAAGACTAAAGACACAATTACAAAATTCTGTCCCGTTTTTTTGTGTTTTTGTTTCCTCCCTATCACGTTCATTTGGTTTTGCGGTGTACTATAGGCTTAGCAAAAATGTACTTTAAATCATTTCAAATGAAAAAGCATCAGCATAAATACAATCCGATAAACTTGACAAACTGTTGGACCAACAGAAAATAAGAGCAATGAAATCTACAAATTCCGTGCCTTAGGTCACAGCTGATGATCAGCTCATGATTAGAAGTCACGCACCATATCACTGAGCAGCATCTGTCGCCCAACACATATTACAGACATACAGTTAATAAACGAGAACAAAATACAAGAAGATTTTACCTCACATCATGTGCTGGATGTACCTCATGGGGATTTCGTCGATCTGACCAAAAAAATAACAATCTATCAAACTTTGGTGCTATCTCTGCCACGCTGCTTGACCCATCTGGAAAGATTCGTAACAACCCTCCTTTTGCCTGTAACAAAATACACATTAAAGGTAACAGTGGCTCTCTAAATTGTCAATATTCATGTAATTTTTTTGTCTGTTTGGAGTGAAAATTTAAACATTATTTCGACAGTTATCTTTCTACTTACATTTTCACATACACATACTCTATTTGTCTAACATTTTCATTGTAAAGCCTAGTACAGTTACAGGGTTCCATCAAGTTTATTAATGAAGGAATAGGCCCTTGTGAAATCTGGCCATGAAGAGACCATGGTCGCTAGGATTATCCTGACCCCATGGCAACTTGGATTATCCCATGATCATGGCAGCTAGGATTAACCTAAGACCATGGCAACTAGGATTAACCTAAGACCATGGCAACTAGGATTATCCTGAAACCATGGCAGCTAGGATTAACCTCAGACCATGGCAACTAGGATTATCCTGAAACCATTGCAACTAAGATTATTCTGAGACCATGGCAACTAGGATTATCCTCAGAACCTGTCAACTTGGATGATCCAAAACATGGCTACCAGAATTACACACACAACTTCCTTGGTAAAGTAAGCACTGACTTCGTACATGTGCTATGTTCCTGTTACCTGGGCTGAATTTACCCACAGGACTAAGGTTCTTATCTCTGCAGTGCCTTTGTCAGTGTCATAAATATCAGATAACGAAATGGTCAATCTTACGGTAAGATTCTTACCTTTACATCCCAGTTTTTATTGAGGTAATATATACAAGTGATGCAACGGCCATCTTGGTTTGGGTTGTCCACATGTCGCACATATCTGGTTCCCCGGCCTGGGTAACATGCCACCATGGCCTAGGGAGAAAAACAACATGTTTGTCATTGTATGTTAGCCCTGAACTGAACACGAGCATTTTCAAGATACACTGTTTCTGATTAGCTCTGACAACATAAAACAGCACATTTATTTATTTTACATTGGTGGTTCAGCTGTTGTGCCTACCATGAAGGCCTATTTCCGCTGCAGGACGCAACATCATAAAATAGAACACTACTAGTTACGTATATAGCCATTTCCACTGTGCGTGGATGGGTTCCAGTGCGGCGCCTCATCATTTTGTGGATCGACGCTTGATAGCTTAGCTTCTAAGACGTGCGGCTTCATATTAAACCATTCATTTGCCAGTACAATCCTTTGTCCTTTTGTTGTCTATGGTTACCTATGCAGCTTGACTTACAGTGTGCTGCAAGGATTTTACAGCACGGCCTGCAGTGGAAATCGTCCTTTATTCTTTAACCTCTTCAACTGCCTCTGTGACATGTATTTTGAAACATTCTCAGAGAATTCTATGGTGAGTGAGTGAGTGCTTGGGGTTTAACATCATACTTAATTTCTCACAGAGAACTATGGAGTGTAGAGAAATAATTTGTGCAGTCTTACATGAAGCTTGCATCTTAAGTGACACAGACAAATCATTTTAGCATCATTTTCATACTAATTGTATGCATAAATTCCACTGAAAAAGTGCTTGAGAGGTCGAAAATGTTTACAGAATATAGTACCTTGTACCGTTTTAGCAAAAGATAGAGGTGGTAAGTACTTATTTAACAGGAACAAGTATATGTTTTGTACATATCATGTACACTGCGAATAAGACAGACCACTAGTTGTAAATCATGTGCATGCAGGCCCTACATGTACACAAGCTTATCGTGTTTATCAGTCGTCCCCCATTATAACTTGTTTGTCTGCAGACAAAATATCCGCAATATACCCTGTATGTAAACAAACATTGCCAAGTGCTTCACCAACGCAGAAGATATTGCGTTTATGTTTTTAGGTTTGAACATACATTATGTGTACGAGTGCAAGTGTCTGTAAGAAGCATATACATATAAGTTTGTAGTGTCTATTTACTTATATGCAACATCCGTCAAATTTGCTCAACCACCAACTGGAATGGCCCTTCAGCCAAATGATCCTGAGATTGCCCCCTTGGGGAGGGAAGACATCTCTTTTCCCAGGGTTTTACCCATGATTAGAAAACCAGGAATCACACTGTCCTCATGAATCCAGTAATCTAAAACAGGTAGAATCTGTTTGGATGCTCATGAAAAATTCACCATCAAGTTCATAGATTTGGTACAATAGATCATTAAACTAACATCCATGGAATACCCACAATTTGTTCACTGCTATACACTGTGAGCGAATGTTTGATGGTCATAGATTTGGACTACATTCTGGTCGATGCACCTGCAAATGGAATCCACTTTCATTCTGGTAAAAGAAAATATGATGAAAAGAGACCTGCTGCACATATCTGTCTTTTCATCATATTTTCGTGTACAAGTCATCCCATTCTTTTTCATATGTGAAATACGAGTATTTTGGGTGTCAAGACATCAGAACACACACATACATGTACCAGAGCGGGTCCCTTTGCTGATACAGCACTTGGGTGTCAAGATCTCTCTCCCTAGTATACAATTTATTTACCTTAACAAAACGGAACACACTGAGTGTCAAGACTTTCATCTACTCAGTACATACACATGCAATGGTAAGTGTATCTATATCTGCATCTTATTCCGAGACGAGGAGTCAGCACAGGTCTCTAGTCATCAGACAACTACTGCTATCTTACACAATGGGAGGTGACCTAACACAGCTGTTTATACATCTGATATTTTAGGATGTGCCGATCCGTGATGTCAGTTGCTGGAGAGTCTGGCTTTCATCCAACACTCTCAACTATTCATCACTGAATCAAGTCCTCACTGAGCAGCTACTTGTATATATACATATGTGACTTCATTCATAGCGACCAATGGCTGAGACAATGCTGGTTACTGCTGGTGTTGCCCTGTGCACAAGCCGATATTTTTCTGCCAAAATCCCTGCTCCACCAGCCATGTGCCCATCTCCAGCGTCAAATTCAACAAGTATATTCTAGAATATCTAGGTAGTCATCATGCCACCACTACCAACACTCTTACTGGAAAGCTGGAAGCTTACTTTTTTCATACAGAAGAGGTCTTATTTCCTCACCTTTCTATTTCCTACATGTGGATGACAGAATGAATAATGTCATGCAGATGACAGGGATAAAGTTTTATTGACAGGATTCCTACATTTGTATGTGTATGACAGATATGAATAATGTCAGGCAGATGACAGGGCCAAAGTTTTATTGACAGGATACAAGTTGGTGATATGGTCAGCTGAAACCCAGATACATGTACATGCAAACACTGCACACCATGTCTGTGTGGGCGAAGGTGGGAGGTAGGAGTGATAACCAAAATCTGCAACTGTGGTCTCTACTAAAGATGCCAATTTCCAACAAAAGAAAGATAATCTTACAACACTGAGTTTGAGTGTCATGCAACAATTGCACCTGACAGCCATGTACCAGTCTTCTTCAATGTAAAGGAAAATCTACATGTATGACATTTAAAATGCTGACCTAAATTCACTGGCGATGGCAGTTATGCTATTTATGAGGGTTGTATGCATATCATCCTTATACAGAAATTCATGTATATTGAGTAATAATTCAGTTGCAGAGTGAGGTTTAAAGTGCAGGCATTAGGAGCATGTATGAAACACATTCTGACTGGCTAATATGTACTGATCATGTCACTCCGGGTACATGGTAAATGGCTGTTGTGTTGCATTTGCTTAAAACACCTAAATGTCACTAAAATGAATATCTTCTCAATTCAGCTTTGAGGAAACTCAGATAATTGGCCTTCTATAGGGTGTTCTATGTCTATTACATATTGCCTCATTTAAATACTTGAAAACATTTCATGTTACAACTACCAGAAGATGTGTCTTTAGTGCAAAAAGGTAGGCGACAAAGATCATATCCATTGCCTTAAATATACAAAACAACCTAGTCTAACAGGAACAACATTTTCTGGTTGGCATACAAATCAATGTCAAAAGGACAAGAAATGGACTAGACCATTTGTAAATTTGTTAATCGTAAACTATCAAACTCAAGTCTAAATGGTTGCATCACTTGTCAAGCACACACCTCCATCCCTTGATCTTTGAGAAACAGTAGTTTAAAATTTCACAAATCAAGAATCATCAAATTTCTACCATAAAAGTCTTGCAGATCACATCAAGCAACATAAACTGAACATACATGTGTAGATTGCAGAGAAGGTGGGCTCGGGGAAACAAATACATGATGTGTACATATGCATGTATTTTGGTCAACTACAACTAAATTGTAATTAGTTACTCATTTCTAGCTAAAAAAAAAAGCTTTACAGCTGACCCCTTTCTGGAAACCCTAATATGTCTTAACAAAAAATCTTGCTGATTCTTGCCTGTACACATGGGCTGGTTTGGAATATTAATATAACTATTTGGCTTAATAGTAACAGTCTTTCATACATGTCTACGCGTCTACGCATGAAATTCCTTTCCAGATACAGATCCCAAAATTCACCACAAGGAAACCAAAGCGGGGCACAGATGTTCATGCAGGGTGAGAAAGACAGAAGTAACCATATATTAATGTACATATGTGAACATGCATCAAGTCTTGTGTTTTAAGTAAAGGAGTAGGACTATGAGCATTTCACAGGTGCGAGCTAGACTAGTGTGGGGGAGTCCACCTGTCTTCACACACGTACAACCACTGCCTGAGGTTACCAGAGGGAAGGGAATAGGGCATACTGGGGGGAGATGGCTACCACACAGCAGGGTAGACAACTCTGTACCTGGGCAATCATCAACTAGGGCCGATTCCACAAATCCACTTCTGACTTAAGTCAAAATTTAAAATATGATTTTAGAACTTATTTTCAAGCCATGTACCTTCAAGTTTTGACCACCTCATCATTGTTATCTTAAGACCAATGCGTGAAAATTTTGACTTTCCCAAACCAAGAGCTAGGCTTTGTGACGTCTTAAATTTTGACTTAAGTCTGAAATGTCTTTGTAGAATTGGCCCAAACAGACACAATATGCTGTATATTATATATGTGTATCTGAATAGTACATGTACCATACCCCACAAGGTATCTGTAAATGTACATGTACATTTACATTTACATACAAGTCCCCAAACTGTGTATTTCCATAAATCATATTTAGGATCATGTGTGTACATGCACATGTATTTAAATGTTGTAGAATGATTTACACACATGTTCTGTCAACCCTTCAGGTCTGTTAAACTGGTCAGTCAACATAAAATCCAAGTCTCCAAATACAAACTTATAAGCAAACTTATGGGGTGAACATGTCTCCAAGCACAGCTCAACATGCCCATGTAGTGCACAGAAGATATACCACAGCTAGAAACAGACCTATCGGCCACATGTGCAAAAACGTCCTTGATGTAACAGTTGCCTCATCACACATTACAAGTAGCTTTTTTTATGACTTATGGATGTATAAAAAATTACCAATAAAACTTTACATAAAAGTATATAAAATGTGATTTGAAGATGTCTTATTACAAGTATCATTAATGACAGCTTGGCAAGACACAAACTTGGTTTATTACAAGCATAAAATAGAAATACACATATCTTTACGAACAAGATGTACAAAAACAAAGGACTGACTAATTTCAATGAAATAAAACCTACATGTACCTGAGCTCATGAAAGTAAAACCTGGGAATAAATACCATCCAAATCTTGCCAGCTGGCCACTACCCATGATCAGGCCTATATACCCAAGTGATCTTCCAGTTCCAACCATGTATATCCTAACAGTCCTTGTGCCATTGTATAGGTGGAGATCTGAAAACGGCTGAAGCCAAACCCAAATCACCAATCCCACCACCTGCCAATACATGGAGGAATGAGGCCAGGCCTGGCAATGGCATGATGCAGCTGGATGTTCAGAATCCTGCTATAGTCTGCATATCACTATGGCAATGGCTAAGAACTATTTTCCTGGAACATGCTGAAATCATCTGGGTACTAAATGTACAAAAAATAAAGTATAAATCCTTCAAGGTAACCTTCCAACAGCATCTGAAGTTCTTCTGTAGATTTTCTTCCTACAAATGCAACATCACTTCATGGACAAGTAAAATACATGTAATGGCAAAGTACGGAGCCTACATGTAGTATTGCCAGTTTCAAACAATGCACAAGTACATGTAGCAACATGTATATAAACAAACAATACATGTAGTTCTTACTTACACACACTGACAATCAAAAAGGACGAAGTATAACATCTTCCAAGATACACGTAGCACAAGAATCCTGTGAATTGCAGGAAAGCCTTATTTACAAGATGACCAGTAAAACTACCAACTGTGACAATAAACCTTACCATTAATTTATGGTGATGTGTGTAGCAAATCATCGAAACACTTTCAAGGAGTGTGTCAATAATAAGAAACAACCATGTGTGTCATACAAACAAAAAAACATATGTATGCTTATATACTCTGAAAACACTTTCATGACTGTGAAATCAGAGCTGCAGAGACAGGAACCTTCAACAGGAAACCAATGTATGAACTTGTCCACTAAAATACATGTACCTTGACATCCCAATGACCTTGCTGTCCACTGCAATCTAAACAAGAGACTCTAGAGATTTAAAGAAGGGGCCATTTGCTTGAAAGCACAATAACCGATTTCTCTCCAAAATCTTGTGATTTTGTGAGTAGGAGTTTACAGATTGCTGGAAAGTACCTGTCACTTTATGCTTGTTTTGCATGCCGAGAAACAATTTAGATGGGCTCAATGTGCTAGTTAAAAATCCTGTCTCACAAAAATGGCATGGATTTCAAACTCCCTTCCACCTCATGGCAACTGAACTCCGCCACTCATTTTCTAACTGAATCTCTGGCACTGAAATCCTCCAGAAAATGATATTTTCATTCAGTCCTCATAATGCAACCCTGTAGACGGAACACTAGAAACGTAGTTATACAGAGGGTTATCGCATACCTGCGGGTTCAACACCACTCCACTCACCTTCGTTCTAACCATTTATTTTGTAGTTCTGCAGCCTTTCACCACAGCCTAGAATAATTGCATCCATACAGGACACAAGAAAACCTATCTCAGAGCACCCTTCTTCAGTTCCATCCACCCACGTAATGATGTCTCCACGGATATTTGTTGACTGACTTGGGCCAGATGAAGTGCTCACTAGCTGACCCCTATTAAATCGACCACTTTCATGAAGAGACTTTACTTCTTGTAAAATCTGCGTCCCTTTGGCCTCCCCAAGCAAAGTGTCCACAACACAGATGCCATGTTTGTTAAGACAGTTTAACACATACTGAGAAATGGCCTTATTGCGGTGTTTGATAACAGACAGGTAGGCCTGGGTGGCTTGTACGGAGTCCGTGGGGCCTTGGGGTATGGGCATGTTGTGATGTGGGCCCGGCGACACCCAGTCCTACATTCAGATTGCTTTCCTCGATGGTTTCTCCTGGGCCGGAGGCCACTGTTTTAGCATTCAATGCTTTAGCGTCATGGGGTGAGAATGTAAGATTCTGAGCTTCCCCTCCGACAAATTTTCTGTGACAGAGTTTTGGTTTTGCTGACCGTTTATCTGTGCCCCTGAGCTTACGCTCGTGTCACGTGACGCTGGGTTACAACATGCGGCCTTGTTTACACTGACCACCCCGACAGACGGCTTCCAACTTTTCACGCCACTTGCCTCTGTTACTGCCGCGGTTTTCTTTTTACACGCTTTTTTGTGCTCCTTCCAATCTGATTTTTGATGATCCTTACTACAATACCATGTCTTTCGGCATCCCCCACACAACTGAAGATTTTCTAAGGTCCCACACAACTGACAAACGTTTACGTTGAGTTGTATCGCTGTCACGTACACCGTCCGCCATAGCGAATGTGACCTCGCGGAAACTCAGTTCCGACTTCAGCCGAATGTCAGCCTTCGGTCGTTTCCGTACTGCCCAGGGTTAACTGCGGAACGACAGCATCGGCTCGGTAACTTACTAGTTTTTGTTACTGGTAGCGTGAGAAGTAGATATATCTTGCCTGCGGTTTATTTATTTGTGAAACTACTTTTAGGATATGGTAGGCCACATAGTCAGCTGATCTAACCAAGTGTTATGCAAAGTGACACAAATAAATATCTATATAGGGGCTTCCTTACGTACATGAACATGTATGTATGTATGTATGTATGTATGCTGTAACATACTTGTACGCCGAAAATATATACAGACGAGTGTTGCCTACGTGACCGTGCACATATATACAGAATGCTTGAAATGTTATCTTATGCTACATACAGATTTCTCTCCAGGAAGATTTGTTAAGCATTTAAATTTCCTTGAGTGCTTTGTTTGTGTATGTATTGTACGAAGTGTTGCCATAGAAAGTCGCATGTAAATATTGATGCTCTAGCTACAGAACTTCTGCATGCATGCATATATATAGGTCAATGCATAACCAAACGGATAAGACACACACAAGTATATGAATGCTTCCAATATTAGTCTACTGGGTATGTGCATGGTACACCTTACCTCAAGACACGCAGTTCTGTTTTCTACGAAATTTATTGACCTGTTTATTTGATATTAAATTACAAAATAAAATATTACTAAATGAAACACCTATATATCAAAGAATGTGGAAACTGTCTGAGGGTGAATAATTAATTAATTTATATGATTGGTGAACAAAAGTCGTACTCAAGAGTTATATTTTTATAACATATAGGCTAGCTATGACGGCGGTCGGACTGAGGAAAAGAAGAAACCACACGACGGGCGTGTAAAGTAAACAATGCTGAATGTTCATCACCAGGTGTCTACATGACCAACCTCACGATTATCTCCTGACTTAAGCGTCCATCAGAGCCGGACCAATTGTGCATTATAGTATATGAATATAGTATATAACGCATAATATACGGTCCCACATCCGCACTAAGGCAGATGAGTTGGCATTCGACAGCAGGATGAGTATTCTGTATATGTTGACCATTTAGTCTTAGCTTCAGGCTCGTAGGGATGTAGCTTGAATCGTCCTTCAATGACTTAAAAGTCCCAGCAAAAAAAGCGAGGGTCCAGCGGTTCACCAGGGCACCGGAAGCTCTGAAGGAGCTATATCGCTTTAGAGACGATTTGCCGTATCTTAGAAATGCCAACTGAGGTGTTATTTAAGTCTGCCTGAAAGAATTGAAATAGACGTTTAGCTCAATTGTTGACGCATTTGCCTGGAGAATCACGGGTGAACAAAGAACGTTGTAGCAATTTATCAAGAATTCAACATTAAATTTATGCATGTCGGAGATAGGTTGGTGTAGGTTGACTAATACAAGCATTTAACTCGTATGGAGGAGAATCAGTGGAAAGAAACATCCATGTTTTTACTGGGCCTTGGTGGTAAACTTTCCGGCCTATTCGCGCTGGCTTGCTTTACATTGAAATCAATGTCTTTCACATGTATACATGCACTTCCTGATCAGGCCTTTGCCTAAGAAAAAAGGCGTGCGTCTGATTTAGGGAAACTATCAGTAACGCGCCAAAGTCGGTGATTACAGCAGTTACTTATCTTTCCTTCACTGATGAATCTCGCAACCCGTCCTAAGTGGAATGATCTTGGAATGACGATAAACCATAATGAAATAAATAAGTCAACACCGATGAGTGCATATATTGTACAAATGTATTAAATATTCTGCTTTTTGGGTTGAATAGAACTGCAACGTTATCGCATTGAAACACAGTCACTAAATTAGAAAAAAAGATTGTGTTTGGAGACAAATGTGTCCACTTTTTTGTCAAACTACACTGTACATGATTTGCCATTCCATGGAAGTGTAGGCCTATATATTAATATATGCTACTTCTATATGTATACTGAAAGTTAAAACAAGCAAACGTACATAAACCTATGTAATTTTGGGCACATTATCAGTTTGGAGAAACATGTAGGCTACATATAACTTCGAATCTATCGACCGTTGAACTGGACGAAGTTTGTTAGGCAACTCCATTTCAATCGACTAACGAGTTCCATCTAAAGGAGCTAACTGATAAACATATATACATATGTAGGCCCAAGGACGGAAAAAACTTATAGGCCCTGTATTAATAGTAATGTGCACTGGGAAAATTGCAGTTTGTCATGTTTAGTTTACCGAGAAAATATATTTGCAGTAGTGTGATCTTTTATTCGGCGAAGGGACCTGTTTGTGTTACAAGTATATATAATTTCCGGGACCTAAAAAGTGTAGGGGGGGGGGTCAAAAGATATGCTGCCCCCCTTGCTCCCCTTCTCGCTTCCTACGTCCCTGATAGAGCCCCAGAGATTCTAGAAAAATTGTGTCCATATTTACTCATAAGAGAACTACGTACACTATAGTGACTGTAAAGCTTAGGCTGAAAAAGTTTGATGGAATAACCTAAACACCATGCAGTTTTTGCTGTAAGAATTGATGACGTTCCCGTTGAAATCGTCACTTAACACATGCACAGGATCTATAACAAATGCTATACAAGGCGGACATAATTATGCACTTCCTTGTTGGAACTACACAAAATCGGGTTAGCCTATCGATCATAAACAGAACATTTTTGTATCAGTTAGCTAACTAAAGAAGTGGTGTAAACTACATACACCAAATTTTGTCTCATGCATGCATGTACATCTCTTGCATGTATAGATGTAGGCCTACACCAACTCTATCTTGTGTTGAATTAACACAAGGTCTTGTGATGAAATAACACAAGACGTGGTGGATGTTATGCACAATAGGTGTTGCAAACTACTCAAGTTCTTGTTGTATTGTACAGATTAATACATTTTGGTTCAACACGAGTTTGTGTTTTATTATTTTGTAACACACTTCACATTTATTTAACACATGTTTGTGTTGGGATAATACTTTTCTGTGTTGAATGAAAACAACACAAGTTGTTTTGTTGCATTTTTTGTGTCAGGGTTCAGATAAGATGTGCCACCGGGAAAGCCTGTATATAGATTCCTTTAAATCCAGCAAAAGTGAATATATATCTTTTACAGTCTTTGCTATATATGGTTTGTTTTAAGTCAGCATTGGCCGTATTTCACTGGTGAAGTGTGACCATTTGCTGAAGTTCTATGATCTGGGACCAATACTGGCCTAACTGTCATAGTCCCAGCTATGACAATGTATGTCGTCGCTGCTCTGGGTTTTATCCTCTCAAACTCCTTTAGTTATTATAGGCCTATTACATATAACCTAAATGTTATTCCCTGTGCCTAATATGGCCTATGGGATGGGATCTGAATTTCGTACTATTTCATCACCACTACGTCTTAGGGTGCAAATTTCGCAAACAGTTAGCAACACTCTCGCAAACTGTATAAGACTCAACAGCCGTGGGAAGTTTTCTGCTGATTTCCAGATCTCACTAGCAGCAAACTGATTTTCTTCCGTGGGTACTTTTTCCTACAGGAAACACGCCGGCTTGCTGCAGTGGCGGACGTAAAACGTGGGCAAGGAGTTTTCGAAGAGCAATATGAGTATTCAGCTTTCGGTGAACAAATCTAAACCGGCCTCGGGTAAGCGACTTTAAGCGAGACAGAAGTGGTAAACTTCTTGGTTAACTGTTACATCAGATTGTCGAGCGCGGTGTCTTGCAGTAGTAGCCTACAACAACAACAACACAATGTTGAAACTGAGGTTGTACATGCAGTAGTCCTAGACGGACAAACAAATCTCATTTATCTGCAGTGTGAGAATGAAGGTCCGGACAAAGATCTATGTTGTGCCTGTTGCTTTCGTAGCCAGAACAAGTGTGTAACTCAAGAGGAAGCCACCTTACTCACGTCAGGGTCAAAGCGCTTGACAAGTGTGTGAGGCAAGAGTGTGAGGCAAGAGTGTGATTGACACTCACTCATGGGCAGCTCAGTGGGGCTGTGTTTATGTAGAAACATAACTTTATGTGTAAGCATTGACCTAACCTGCACTCTTCGGTTCTCGGTGTGCTCCCTCAGCATATTGATGTTGCCGCTGTATGACATACTTACCCATAATACAAGCCAACATGTAGACTAATGCAATTTTAACACTCTCATAACACTCTCAAAAATCATGGCATAGATTTCAAGCTCCGCATGTGTTCCCACTCATCGCAATCTAATTAACTCACCTCACCACTTATTTCCATGTAATTTTCTGGTGGAATCTGGAATGCTGTTCTATTAATTTACTGGCCTCACCGTAGGGCCTTGATTACGTATACTATCACAGCCCAGTGTTGTTCCAAAAGCTTACCCTTAACACGTGTATACTTCCTTTGCTGGCTTCAGTATACCACTGCTGGGCACCAAATAATTTGTCTGTCCATAGACACAGTCATCTCAGCTATCAGTTCCAGGTAGGTGTTCCCATGTGTCATCACTAGTAAATCCACACTAGCATGAAACTACCGTGGAAAATGGATAAATTCAAACTCAAACTGGCAAGTTTGCTGGCTTCCTCTCTGGCCGTACGTGGGAAGGTCTGTCAGCAACCTGTGGATGGTTGTGTTTTTCCTCCAGGTTCTGCCCGGTTTCCTCCCACCATAATGCTGGCAGCTGTCAAATAAGTGAAATATTTTTTTTTTATGTCATAAAACACCAATCAAATAAATAAATAAATAAATAAATAAATGGAACTGCCATGTTCGAATGAACACTCCTCATAGCCCATACAAAGGAGATAACTACTGACACTTTTATCATATTTTGTACTTATTTAATCTTATCTTCAATTTTGTTTTGTTTATTTGAGAAATGTTTTTAGTGATCAGTGTTGATCATGGTTCCTTCTAGGTCATTACTGGTGAGACTGATCCTAAACTATTAGCCAGAATGCGTGTCAAATGGTCCAACTTGCCTAATAGTGGACAATGGTAATTTTATACATGATTCCCCTCACTGTGAGGAGTATGCATTCGCACATGGCAGTTGGAGCTGAAATTTATCCAGTTTCCACACTAGTCTCATGCTTGTGTGGGTTTACTAGTAATGACACATGGGAACACTTACCTGGAATTGATAGCTGAGACGACTGCGATTATGGACAGACACATTATTTGGTGCCCTGCAGTAGTATGTTAAAGCCAGCAAGGGAAGTACAGAGGTGTTCAAGACAATTTTATGGAACAAGACAGGGCTGTGACAGTTTACGTAATCACAGCCGTGCAAAGCCAGCCTCACCAATGAAACTAATTAACTCGCTTGACTGCTAGAACCTCAGCCGTACTACATGCCTCAGCGTCAACAGTCATTTTGAAGTGTCCAAAGGATATCATTGGTGGCCACTTGTGACATGGACTGATGCCTGAATATAAATGTTTAACTAAAAGCGCCTAAATATGGGAAGTACATTCTTCAATGAATTGATATCAGTCTACCATGTGACATCACATTAGCCAAATTGGCATTTCAAAGGTCTTCCCATACAAATTTGGGTGAGACTAGGTGAGGTTTCTCTAAGTAATGCAGCTGAATGGTGTGATTTTACAGTAATTGCGTGGAGGCAGAGTGGAAGTATGAACAACTTACCGAAGACAGCCCAGCAAGTCGGCCATACATACACACTATGCCTTTGTTCTCGATGAAACCTCTCTTGACCACACAGAGTTTGGCGTTAAATGATTGGTACAGCGCTTCAGAGTAAAAAGTCCTCAAAAAGGATCCCATCATGTGTCAATTCCAAATGATGTAGTAAGGTGATATTTTCACTATTTCAATCAATATGACCGACCACAAGACACTCACAGACAGGTTAATCCCCTGTTAAAACAAAGCTCCTGTTCTGCTGTGTCTGCATCGTTCATTGGACACTTTGAAGAGCCTGAATTGTTTAATGTATAATTTATTTCACAGATCGATCTTAATGTAAATTGATTTATGGCAGCAATTATTTTGTGATCTTTTTGATAATTTAACAACTATTTTTCCCCACAGTCAGTGTGAGAAAAGTTGCTTTCATTAGTGTTCTAAAGTCTGCCCAATATAATCCCATGGTTGTAGAATCGTGCACTGTTAAGCATCTACATTCACTCAGTTCTGATCTGTTGTGGATTTACCAACAGAAACATGACAAACTTGTAGTTTGTTTAGAAATTCAGACCACTACATACACAGCACAGCACTGTAATAATAAGAATTGGCATGTTATGACTTTCAGGTTGGGAAGAGTAGTGGTCAACATGTCAGCTTATGTGTCACATACTTTACATGTACAATGTACATGATATCCTGTATATATATATATATATATATATATATATATATATATATATGTATGGTATGTATGTATGTATGTATGTATGTATACTGTCACTGCAACACAAGGCTATCATTAAATCATGACCATCCTTTATGTCAAAGTTTTGCACTTTGTTTAATGTAGCAGAATGTTAAGAAGCGGATTTTTGGGCATCAGATTGTTACCTAAACTGTAGAAACATGCATTTCTAGGTTTATGTTGGATTTGATTTCTTTCAGCCGCTTTGTTGACAGTAGAGTACATCAGGGGAGAATGCAATGTAACTGTGGAGTGGGGTCAGTCTAATGTCATCAATGCGGGCAGGTAAGTTGTGTGTGGTCAATGTAGACTTGATGAGAGGATGGGGAAAAGAATGCTCAGGCTGCATTAAACTAAGGGTAACAGAATCTTCATTGACTGTATATTTGTGTATGTGAAATAGACAAGCTTAAGGTAAGGTAAAATGCTTTTACCTGTTTTATTGTGGGTTACTCAACCCCATCATGAATTATGCATGAATGCTAAATAATGTGTTTCTTGACTATTATTATAATTTAGCTCTTTATATTTATAATTCACTCAGTTCACGTTCTTGTACAAGATACTTGTAACTTAAAAATCTGAGTGAAAAAAATCAACAAAGCAAGATAGACTTTTTTGAGATGCTTTTCATAAGTTCTCTGATGCTCTCTTCTCTTTTTTTTTACATTTATTTTTTTCGGACTCATAACTGTGAAAGTAGGAGTTAATTGTGCTATATATGTGATCACTAGCCAATGAAATTTTCAATTGTTGATTGTTTGAATGTTCTAATCCAGCTCTTCCCCATGATAACATTTGGAGTTTTCTGACACCCTTGGACCTGACCTCCATGTACATGATCATTGTTGAGTGTTAAACTTCATTATCCTGAAAACAGATTGGAAACCAGTCATATTCCATAGATCTTACCTCAGTCTTCTGTGTATGTACATATACTTTTATATACGGGTAACAGTAGCAAGTATTAATTTTCTTTTGTTGACAACAGTGTCAGCTTTACCAGCACTGCCTCCATCTGTCGTTACTTGGCCCGCCTGGCACCTGGGACTGACCTCTACAGGGGGTCAAACATCCTACAGAGGACTGAGGTAAGATTTATTGTGTGTGATAACTGGGGAAGAGTCCAAAGTGGGGGTGATAAGCTGGTCCCCCATTCCCAGTGTGTTCATTCATGGTGTCATACATGAATATTCCCGACCATTGATGCAAAATATACATTAAATAGAGAGGTTATGAAACATAAAATATGCCTCAAATATGAAGAATTGTTTCTAATCTTTTTTTTTTTCCCTCATTTCTTTGTTCATTTTCCTTAAAACCATATTCGGGGGCCTCCGTGGCTCAGTTGGGTAGCGCGCTAGCGCAGCGCAATGACACAGGAGTCTCTCACCAATGCGGTCGCTGTGAGTTCAAGTCCAGCTCATGCTGGCTTCCTCTCCGGCCATACGTGGGAAGGTCTGCCAGCAACCTGCGGATGGTCGTGGGTTTCCCCCGAGCTCTGCCCGGTTTCCACCCACAATAATGCTGGTCGCCATCGTATAAGTGAAATATTCTTGAGTACGGCGTAAAACACCGATCAAATAAATAAATAAATAAAACCATATTCTCAGGTTTATAGTACCGTTTCATGTATTCTTTAAGGTTCTGTAGATTGCCACAGCCATTGTCACTACAGTTGGTCAAGACCACATTGTTGGCATATAAAAATCAAGCATATTTGTAGATTCCCCCACTTTTATTGTTACAGGGCCCTTTGTGACAATAATGTACTAGTGGTGCGCACAATCCTATGCTAGTCAAAGACAATTTGTCTTCCACCAATATGTAGGTCTTCAGAATGACATGTGGGAAGTTTATATGTATATGTAAGTTTCTAATGATTGTTGGGTTGTCTTTGGCACTCAGTTTATCTTGACCAATAGCAATAATTACACTGTTGTATTTATGTGAAAAATTTTTGAGTTTGGCTTTAATACACAACAGTGAAGTAAAGAATTGAATTTTTTGCTTCCAGATTTACCTTTATACTTGTGTTTTATATGTCTAGTTCGGTCTGGAAGGGTAGAGGTTAGCGATTAATTCTGGTTATAGTGACATGGTATAATGTATGTCTATTTCAGATTGACCACTGGTTAGACTTTAGCGCTGGTCAGTTGTCCTGTGTGGGGGATTTCTCCACTGCCCTGGGGTACCTGGACCGACTTCTTGCCCCTGTCACGTATCTTGTGGGTGATTCACTGAGCATAGCAGACTTTGTCGTATGGGAAACATTACAAGGTATGAGTCCTGGATTAATTCTGTAGAGATGCTTCTTCATGCAGCAGGTGCACAACAAGTGTCCATCTGGAGCAAAGAAGATCAAACGGCACCCTAACCCTGCTGTCCATGAATAACAATATGTATGGTAATTTGATGCATTTAAATGTTGCATGGCACAGGGTAATCCAAAAGGATGGAAATCATGAAATGTTGAAATGAGTCCTGTGTAAAGCTGAAGCCATATTGGTGGAGACCTGATGTTTTTAGCAATGAAAGTAACATGAATCGTCTCTCGCCCTGTTAATGTACAAAATCTACATCTAAATTAACTTTCAACATTTGTTTCTTAGGATAATTTCTTTGCTGTCTTCTAACATTTAATCCAGCTTTGTGAAGCATATTTAAGCTTAAGGAGGACTTTTGCAAGGGTTAATATAGGTTTTACTGGTTATTTTTGCTTGTGTTGTATCTATGGTAAACCGTTAGCATAATAACACTGGGTGTTTAAACTTATCCCCTCCTTATCTTATCTGTGGCTTGGCTTGTGCGAAGTTCGCTCTTGGTATTTGGGATGACAATGGCTCTGTTCAGACATCAACCATACAACTGTCAGCTCTAGGTTGAAGTTAAGGGTCAAATTTGGCAACCTTTTATCTCATAATTTGGACTAAAGTCAAGAAATTGTTGAAATACATGTAATATTAGGCTAAATATTATATTTAAAGGAGAAGAAAACATAAAAATGATGCCAAAATCAGATGAAAGAGCATCAAAACTTATTTGCAAATATGATCTTTAATATTTTTTTGGATTTTTTTTTTCAAGAGAAAAGGGTATTTGAAAATATTTTTTTTAGGTGGGTATTTGGGGCCAACTTCTGGTATTTATCATTGTTGCATAGTAATGTTCTAAATAAGGATGTCATGCTTGTCTGATAAATTTATTTGAATGTAAATTTGTTGTTTATATTGAAATATATGCATTTAACCTAAATTATGATAATATTTATGAACATATTAAAAATATAAATATGATCCAAATTGAGGTTTAATACATTTGTTAGCTGAAAAGAACAAATTCTGGTGTAAAAATATTTATTAAACCTGTGTTACATTCTCATTTATGAGACTATCAAACAAAGACTACAAACACCAAAAGGTGGTCCCAAATACCTACTATACAAAAATTATTTTGAAGTGTCTTTTTCTCCATAAGGAAAAATCGGAAAAAATATTTAAGACCACAGTTAGGAATAACTTTTTGCACTCTTTCAACTGAACTTTGTGTCATTTTTATGTTTTCTTCATGTTTAGCAATAAGGACAATTAAATCGAACATTTTCAACATCAGATAAATGAAAATAAAATTTATCTCAGTTTAATTCAGGCTTTTTCAACCTTTGGGTCATTTTAGGCAACCTTGATGGGTATGAAAAATTTCTTCATTTGATCCTGGGGCCTCCGTGGCTCAGTCGGTTAGCGCGCTAGCGCAGCGTAATGACCCAGAAGCCTCTCACCAATGCGGTCGCTGTGAGTTCAAGACCAGCTCATGCTGCCTTCCTCTCCGGCCGTACGTGGGAAGGTTTGCCAGCAACCTGCGGATGGTCGTGGGTTTCCCCCGGGCTCTGCCCGGTTTCCACCCACCATAATGCTGGCCGCCGTCATATAAGTGAAATATTCTTGAGTACAGCATTATACACCAATCAAAAAAAAAAAAAAAAAAAAAAAAAAAAATCAAAAATCATTTGATCCTGAAATTCTCTTAATTTGCAGCTTTATGGCTACACAGATGAATTCCTCATTTAGTAACTGAATGTACAGAACATGTATATTATGACGTTGTTGCAGCCAGCAGCTTGTGGCAAGGTCTGATAGCCAATGGAGGCACACCACAGAATGTTCTGCGATACTACAACTTTCTGTCATCTCAGGAGAAATTCAAGGCTGTGGCCAGTAAACTACCAGTTGTGGAGCCCAAGAAAGCCCCAGAGTCTTCTGTGAGAAATTTGTGCATTTTATGTGACCATGTTTTCCAAAATAGTATTGCAGGTGATACATGTAGATGTAACTGGTAGAAACAACTATTGTGGAACTGGTACACACAAGTACACTTGTACGACATCTATTTGTTGTAGTTGTTCTAATTTCAGTGCGATGTTTCAACAGCTACATGGATCATCATCATGTTTTCATTGCTTTCATTAACAGACTTTATAACTCTCAGAAATCATTGTTATAATTTGCGTTTTATTAAATTACTTGATGCACAGTCACAATGTTAGCATAAGGTTTGAGATCATATCCTTCAAGTTTTCTAGATGTGGCCCTGATAATAATTTATACCTTCACTGGCCTTAGAATAAAAAGACTACATGTATGTTCCTAATGCAGTTTGAGGATAATAAACTGTTCTGTAGAACATGTTGTGTTATGCCACATGTACCTTAACATTGTCATGTCGCACATGTACCTCAACATTGTCATGTCACACATGTACCTCAACATTGTCATGTCACACATGTACCTCAACATTGTCATGTCACACATTTACCTCAACATTGTCATGTCAGACATGTACCTCAACATTGTCATGTCACACATGTACCTCAACATTGTCATGTCGCACATGTACCTCAACATTGTCATGTCACACATGTACCTCAACATTGTCATGTCACACATGTACCTCAACATTGTCATGTCGCACATGTACCTCAACATTGTCATGTCACACATGTACCTCAACATTGTCATGTCACACATGTACCTCAACATTGTCATGTCACACATGTACCTCAACATTGTCATGTCACACATGTCAGACATTAGACACTTCTTATTCTCATTGGTTTTTTTCTCTGCTTTGTCAGATCCGTAAAGATGAGGGTAAGTTTGTGGAGCTTCCAGGGGCTAAGATAGGGGAGGTGGTTGTCAGGTTCCCTCCAGAGGCCAGCGGGTAAGAAAATACAGCAAGATTTCGAACTGATTTCAAAATCAAGTTTCTCTTTTAAAATTCAAAGGAATACTGTAGACAGTATTGGGTGGTTGATGGTTTAAACCTTAAATCGTAAATTTTGAGGCGTTAATGTTGCCAAGCCACTGAAGGTAGTACTATGTGTTGACTTTATTTTGTTTACAGTTTCTAACAGTTTCTTATCAGTTTATCTCTTCTGTCCTATTATGTTTGTCCTAATAAGGAATTTTCTTCACACAACTGAAAACATCACAGAACAGAAAACCTTCAGGTAAAAATTTATCTTTGAGCTCAACCATTATCTTTATTAATTATATAAAAAAAACATTTTCTTCTGTAGTTATTTGCATGTGGGGCATGCCAAGGCTGCTTTACTCAACCAGTATTATCAACAAGCTTTTGAGGGCACTCTCATCATGAGGTTTGATGACACCAACCCAGCCAAGGAGAATGCACATTTTGAAGAGGTAAAAGCTTTGTCCACAAGGGCTTTGTAATGCAGAACGGGGAATTCTGTTATGTGTAGCATTTACAGTGCCGCATGTTCAAGCAAAAATTTTCATAATAATTTCAGTGCAATTTAATCAGTTCACACTGTAACTGGATGCAAGATACATCTTAAATTTCTTCTGACACCATGATTGTAAATAATTACTCTTCTAGCAGGACTTTTAAAAAGGTAAAGTGCAACTAAAGTAGTCATTTTAAAGAGAAAGAATACATGTAGATACTAAAACAAGTTAAAGCAGTATATTAAATAACTTGCTGGTTCAGTATCAGGTGGAGCAGGCATTTCTGATTTAATCCTGACACATTTTCCACCTGTTTTCAACAGGTGATCTTGGAGGATGTGGCCATGTTAGGTATCCGGTATGACCGTCTGACTCACACATCTGACCACTTTGATCGTCTGTTGGAGCTGTGTGAGCGAATGATCAGGGAGGGGACAGCCTATGTGGATGACACTGACCCAGAGATCATGAAGAAAGAGAGAGAGGAAAGGAAAGAGTCTGCCCGCAGAAATGCCAGTAAGGGCAGATAGCTCTGGTCACATCTTGTCAAATACATGTACCTACAATAGGTTTGGCAGTTTTCTGGTTTGGTGCTGTGATATTTCACAAGATTTGTAAATTACCTAAAATTTTGCCCATAACAAAGTTTTGTCTGGCTCTGAAAATTGTATTGACCTCAGAAAGGTGAATTGAGGTTTGTTTGGAAGGTGCATGCACATGTAGGTACACGTCCTACTGGAAAAGTAGAAGTGTCTGCAACAAAAATAATCTTTTGTGACATGTATTTGCATCTAAAAATACACTTAATTAGGGAAAGTTATGGATGATTTACTGAAATTAAGCTCAGTGTAAACTAGCTTGTGGTATAAGCAATATTCTTGAGTTGATAATATCAAGCTGGAGCTGAGATTGTTTAATGCTGTTGTTGTTGTAGATGTGTCTGAGAATCTGCGGCTGTGGGGAGAGATGAAGAAAGGCACTGAGATAGGCCAGAAGTGCTGTGTCAGAGCCAAAATTGACATGAACTCTGACAATGGCTGTATGAGAGACCCGACCATGTACCGCTGTAAGAATGAGGAGCACGTTCGTACAGGCACAAAGTACAAGTGAGTAATCAGGCCAGGGCTGGCTCATCTGGGTGAAGTAATGCTGTCATCATGTATGATGAACATGTATGAACTGATGTTATGGAGGTTGGATGCTCGAATCCGGTTCGGGCTCGATTGGTTGTATTATTTGTGAAAGCTTGGCAGGTGTCTGGCAAACTTTAAGGGTTTTCCTTTTCTCGGATCTGCCCAGTTTCCTTCACCCAGAAATCTCACTTCTGCCACATGAGGGAAATACATTTAATGATGCAAGTTAGTACACACAACTCGTGGTCTAGTGGGTATTGTGTCTGCCTCTAGAAAGTAGGTCTCACAGAAGACATCAAGGCCACATGGATTAGATCAAGGAATAAATCTTTTTCAATTGCATAGAAGTTAAAAAAAAATATGACTTAAAAATCATCTGATTTGTGGAAAATGTGGACTAGCAGTTTTTTTCTTTTGAAACATATTAACATGATTGGAAATCCTTGAAAAGAACACGAAAATCATAAAAACATCAAGTATTTTATTTCATTTTTTGATTTTTTAGTGTGGGCCTACATGTAAACATAAAATGAAACTAGTGTTGCCTAAAGGTTATTTTTGTAATGTACAGTCAGTTTATACAATGGCAGGCAGATGTACAAGCTACACATCAAAGCTCCCATAACAGGGAACCCAGCTATTTGGCATAATGCAATTAATCACATGAAAGTGACCACTGTCGGTGAAATAGTTGTTAATATGCTTAATGCTTGATTACAGATATTAAAATTAAAAAGTTTAATTTCAGAGTGTACCCTACCTACGACTTTGCCTGCCCGATTGTGGACAGTGTGGAGAATGTGACCCATGCGTTGAGGACCACAGAGTATCATGACAGGGATGAGCAGTACTTCTGGTTCCTGGACACCCTCGGTAAGTTAAGGGTGTCTGCCTCAGTCACATTGATGTCTGACCTGCTGATATGATATGTATAATGTGGTACACTGTGTATATGAATCTGGACACCCTTGGCAAGTTATGGGTGTCTGCCTGGATCACATTGATGTCTGACCTGCAGATATGATATGTATAATGTGGTACACTGTGTGTATGAATCTGGACACGCTCGGTAAGTTAAAGGTGTCTGCCTCAGTCACATTGATGTCTGACCTGCTGATATGATATGTGTAATGTGGTACACTGTGTATATGAATCTGGACACCCTCGGTAAGTTAAGGGTGTCTGCCTCAGTCACATTGATGTCTGACCTGCAGATATGATATGTATAATGTGGTACACTGTGTGTATGAATCTGGACACGCTCGGTAAGTTAAAGGTGTCTGCCTCAGTCACATTGATGTCTGACCTGCTGATATGATATGTATAATGTGGTACACTGTGTATATGAATCTGGACACCCTTGGTAAGTTATGGGTGTCTGCCTCGATCACATTGATATCTGACCTGCTATTTTGATATGTATAATGTGGTACACTGTGTATATGAATCTGGACACCCTCGGTAAGTTAAGGGTGTCTGCCTCGGTCACATTCGTCTGACTTGCTATTTTGATATGTATAATGTGGTACACTGTGCATATGAATCTGGACACCCTCGGTAAGTTAAGGGTGTCTGCCTCGGTCACATTGGTCTGACCTGCTATTTTGATATGTATAATGTGGTACACTGTGCATATGAATCTGGACACCCTCGGTAAGTTAAGGGTGTCTGCCTCGGTCACATTGGTCTGACCTGCTATTTTGATATGTATAATGTGGTACACTGGGCATATGAATCTGGACACCCTCGGTAAGTTATGGGTGTCTGCCTCAGTCACATTGATGTCTGAACTACTGATATGATATGTATAATGTGGTACACTGTGTATATGAATCTGGACACCCTCGGTAAGTTAAGGGTGTCTGCCTGGATCACATTGATGTTTGAACTACTGATATGATATGTGTAATGTGGTACACTGTGTATAGGAATCTGGAAAGCGTGTTGATGGCATAGTGATAGCTGGCTTCTGACTTAGGTGTAATGTTAACAAATAAATATTGTTCAGAGTTGAAGAAAAATGTGTGGATATCTGAGACAAGACATCTCCCAATCCAGTTTGGTCCACTTTACTTTGCTTGTTCTTGACCTTTCAGGCCTGAGAAAGCCCCATATTTATGAATACAGTCGTCTGAATCTCCAGAATACCGTTCTTTCCAAGAGGAAACTGACGTGGTTTGTGGATCAGGGTATTGTGGATGGGTGGTTAGTATCTGTTTGAATGTGCTGTGATAGCTAATGTACAACTGAACAGGACCTTCATTCAAAAAATGATTCTGAGGAATCATGGACACTCAACATGATATATGGATACTCAACATGATATATGGCCACAGCTGATAGGCTTCTGACCAGTAAAGTGGCAGACTTGAATCCAGCTCTCCCTGGTTCAAGTTCCAGCTAAAAGTCGGGCAGTTTTATGGGTGCCTGGTGAATGGTTTATTCTTGACTCACTGTTATCCTTCACCTTTCTACATGACAGCAGTCTTGTAAATGAAAAATGAGGTATTTTAGAGTACAACATGTAATGGCAGTCATATAAAGACATTAACACAGACACTGATAGAGATGATCGAATGACAAGAAATGTCTTGTTATATGTATCTAGTGAGTTAAGATATGTCACTGAAGTGTCTAAGGCTCCAGTATGTCTATCAAAGCGAGTGAACAGAACCAGACCATCCGTCCTTAAGGGCAGTAGATATGTTGAGTGAGTTTTCCTGGGGTTTGTGTTTCAGGGATGACCCTCGCTTCCCGACAGTCCGTGGTGTGTTGAGGAGAGGGATGACTGTGGAGGGGCTCAAACAGTTCATTGTGGCACAGGTGAGGAATCAGGTGGAAGGCTAGGTCAGCCCTTGTACAAGTCACTAATTGAGCTTGGTGTCGCAGGTGAGGAATCAGGTGGAAGGCTAGTTCAGCCCTTGTACAAGTCACTAATCGAGCTTGGTGTCGCAGGTGAGGAATCAGGTGGAAGGCTATGTCAGCCCTTGTACAAGTCACTAATCAAGCTTGGTGTCACAGGTGTGTCACAGGTGTGTCACATTGTTGTTCTCAGTGGTATGATCTGATTTCGGCCAGATTGTACAGTCCTCACTCACAGGGAAAGGTCTGGAAGGTTAAATGCAACCCCTGTGTATTGGATTGAAGTTTGTGAGGGGTTCTAGGATATGTCATGATTATGGAAGGCTGTACCATTTCCAAAGCATTTTACAATTTTAACGATTTTTTTTTCCCCTGCAGGGGTCATCGAGGTCAGTGGTGATGATGGAGTGGGATAAAATCTGGGCTGTTAACAAGAAGGTAATCCTTATTGTAATTGTTTTAATGTCTGATGTGGATACTGTCATTCTTCAACTTTTTGGCATGTTTGCAAGGTGTTATTTCTAGCATATTCTGAAGGCATTGTCCTGTTTAGACTGATAAAATCATACTTTTTGTGGAACCATGGAATTGGCCAATCCAACTAATGTAGTTTTGTCACCAAAACAGATCAGAAATGTGCATAAATTGTACTGAAAGTTGCTCTTTGATATGCGAAAGGGTTGAGGAATTAGCATACATGTGACACATCCTGTTACTTCAGAATCAGAGCTGTTTTACTAAAATTTTAGTTGACAAAATTAGTGTCACAAAATTAAACAAGAGTTAGATCATTTTTGAAAATAGATTATGGTGCTAACATGAGACTGAGAATCAGCGCTTAAAGAAATTTAGATTTAGATTTTTCATAGTTTGATAAATACAAAGGCTGGAGTACATTGTTACATGTAAAGCCTGCAAACGAGTTTGTTCATGATTAATGATATTAAAGTACAGGTATTTCAATTCCAGGTGATTGATCCAATCGTACCACGTTACACAGCTCTGCTGAAGGAAAATGTCATCCCGGTGCTTGTGGAGGGAGCCAAGCTGGAGTCAAAAGAGGTTGCCAAACACCCAAAGGTATAGACAAATGGTGTGGTGTAGTTGGATTAAGTATATGTGTGAGATAGTACTGTATTTGGTTGGTCTGACCATAACATCTTCTCTGTGTCTGCTTACATGTGGTTCAACAACACATTTGTTACATTTTGCATTTTATTTTTTGATTTACATTTTTGTATGCTTACATGTATGTATGAGTAGTTCTTGTCATCCAGTTTTATTCACCAGTTTATTCAGATACATACATTCATTTTATTTTTGATGATGAAATAATTCTTGTACTTGTTAGATTTGTGGTTATAACCCTGTGTTTAATTGGCTGACAGAAACCTGAAATCTTTCTGGTATGGAGGAATTTTTCTGATTGATTGTGTGTGATTGGGCAACAGATTGCTGATGTAGGCATGAAGTCTGTCTGGTATGAACCAAAGATTCTGATTGATGGGGCAGATGTGTTGTAACCTGTGTTTTGATTGGCCAACAAAATGCTGATGTAGGCATGAAGTCTGTCTGGTACGGACCGAAGATTCTGATTGATGAAGCAGATGTGTTGTAACCTGTGTTTTGATTGGCCAACAGAATGCAGATGTAGGCATGAAGTCTGCCTGGTATGGACCAAAGATTCTGATTGATGGAGCTGATGTGTTGTAACCTGTGTTTTGATTGGCCAACAGAATGCAGATGTAGGCATGAAGTCTGTCTGGTATGGACCAAAGATTCTGATTGATGGAGCAGATGCTCAAGTTCTGAAAGAGGGAGAGATTGTCACCTTCATCAACTGGGGCAACCTAAAGATTAAGGCCATCAAAAGGTAAGAGATAAGTAGTTCTTGAACAAGTAAGGCATGCCCTTGCTGGCCCATTTGGTTACAATGTTACTTCGCTTCAACCAGTTTGATGTGACCATTGAGATAGCAGACAAAAATTCAGCAGACGATAGTGCTGCCATGGGTATAAGTGACTTATGCGACCAATAAGGATTTGTGTTCATTTCCAGCTCTGGCTGTGGCTTTAAATTCAACGACACCATTGCAGTCGCTGTGAGTCCATGTACAGCTCATGCTGGCTTCATCTTCGGCTGTACATTTTAAGGCCTGACAGCAACCTGCCGATGGATGTGGGTTTCCCGTAGGCTCTTCCAGGCTTTTTCCCACCATAATGCTATCCACCATTGAATAAATGAAGTATTTTTGAATATAGTATGGAAACGCCAATCATATAAAATAAATAATTTAAATTCAAAGGAATTTACCGGGTACCTGGTGAAGGTCATTGATTTATCCCAGGCACTCTTGTTTCCTCCATGCAAAATGTTTTGAGAACACTGTTTAACACCATTCAATCAGTCATTCCATCATAAGTAGTGTACGCATTTTTTCACGTTTGTTTTCATAGTATTGTTTGCTGTTGTTTTCTAATTTGATATTTCTTTCAACAGAGATAAATCTGGAGCAGTTGAATCCATAGATGCTGTGCTGAACCTTGAGAACACGGTGAGAACTGAAACTGTGAATTCCAACTTCAGAGATTCTGTAAAGCATGTTTCTTTGGGTCAAACTTTGAATCTGTTAGTCTTCCTCATTTCCCAAGGTGAACTGTGACATCCTTGTTTTATGAAACCTGATATTGATGGTGAAGCTTGCTCTGACATGTGTTGGCCAGTTTGTCTTCGCTTGACAATAATATAAATGAGCTAATTTGAGTGTGACACAAGTCATGTATAGAAATGAGTAAACCAAATGGCAGATCTTAGGACATGTTAATGTTTTATTGTGTAGGACTTCAAGAAGACCCAGAAACTGACTTGGTTGGCAGACACAGAGTCCTCTCCTCTTATCCCCACAATCTGTTATAACTTTGATCACATCATCACCAAACCAGTCTTAGGCAAAGATGAAGACTTCAAGAGTTACGTCAATAAAGATTCAAGGGTGAGTAGAATCACTGTGACTTATGTGGGATGTGCTATCCAGGCCTTAGTTCTTTGGTGTTATTAAGGGTTTCCATGTTTACTTTTTAGAGTTGAAATGGCTCTCTACATGCGCATGTAAGGTGTTACACTTCAAATAGATAAGTCACTAAATAGTTGAGAACCTGTATGTAATATCAAGGCACTGTTTTACCCTTCCTGACTCAAACATGTAAGGCATGACCCTCACAGCACACATCAGGCCTTCATTAATGAATTTGCTGTGTAATTTCATGTTTTCGTCTGGAGTGACTATCTGAGAAGGCCTCGCCGTAATGCAGGCCGACGTCATATAAGTGCAATATTCTTGAGTACAGCGAAAAACACCAATCAAATAAATAAAATAAAACGCATCAAAGAAGCCAAACACTACATTTGTTACCTGGTTGATCCACATGTAAACATAACTGCAAATGTGTTTGGGTGATTGGTTCTTGGTTATGGCAGATGACCCAAATCATATAAATAAACAATTCAGCAGTTTCTGTAATTCTTCAACCTTGTTGCATGTTTGCAAGGTGTTTATTCAAGCATATTCTGAAGGCAGGTGTAGGCTGATAAAGTTATTCTTTTTGTGAAACCCTGACATTGACCCATCCAGTCAAGGTAGTTTTGTCTTCAAAATCAAATTAAAAATGTACATAAGTTGCACTGAAAGTGGGTCTTTGATATGCGAAAAGGTTGAGGAATTAGGGTAGTGACATTTATTGGCAATGTAATAGGCGTTGTTCTGGATTGTCTTTCAGAAAATTGAGCCTATGTTGGGTGACCCATGTCTGGCTGACCTAAAAAAAGGGCAGATAATCCAGTTACAGAGGCGAGGTTATTTCATCTGTGATCAGCCATATGAGCCAACCAGGTAAACGATTTATTATAGTTCACCGCTGTATTGTTGTCAGTGTTAAAGAGGAAATTTAGTAAAACAATGCTTCTCTACGGTGGATTGCCGCAGTATGGCTGAAATATTGCATTAAGTGGTAATCATTTTTTCATTCATTATGGGGGAGGCGTGTTTTAGCCTATAACTTGATGGTAAATATTTTGTAACATGGAAAAGATGTAGGATGCCTATTGATGAGGATAAATGTAAAGAAGATAGAAAAACATTAAAGTGGTTGTGATAATGTAGTATGCTTTGTCTTTCAGCTATTTGATGTTGTTGTTGTTGTTGCAGCCGTTACACTGGGAAGGCTTGTCCATGTGTGTTGTTTAACATTCCTGACGGTCATCAGAAGGAGATGCCCACCTCCGGCTCAAAGCACAAGGAAACTGGAGGAAGTGCTAAAGAGGTGAAGATTTGAGTTGTGACTACTTTAGATTTTACACATACTGTATGTATGGGCATAGCTTGTGAAATAGTGAAATCTTGTCAGATATCAAAGTTGTTTTTTGCAGAAAAGACAGTTTTTTTTTTTTTTGTCATGGCATATATGCTGCTTCATTACATACAGTTTTTAGTTCAACTATAAGAGAGCAGGATCTTGAAATTGCAATACTTCTGGGAATTAGAATATCCTGATGAATTTTAAAAAAAAACACCTTCAGATAAGGAAAGCTACATACTTTTGTCTTCAAAAAGTTTTCCTTTCTCCTGAGTATCACCTTTAAGCACATCATATTTGTAAGTGGCACAGACTCAATAGTTTAATTTACTTAGGCTCCTGAAATTAAAATTTTGCCAACATTTACATGAGTATGATAAGTTGGTAAAATGAGGTGTATGGAGAATTTACTTTCTGGGCTTTCCACAAGAGATTTCATAGGTGTGAAGCGGGTAGGTTGCATGTCATAGCTAATACTTGTTTACAGAAATCCCAAAGCAAGAAAGGCAAGAAGGCTGAGAAATCCCCGCAGGATGAAACACCTCCGTCGCTACCCTCAAGCAGCAATGCTGTGGAGTTGGATAATAAAATTAAGCAGCAGGGAGAGAAAATCAGAAAACTCAAGTCTGACAAAGCTGAGAAGGTACATATTTGTTGGGTTAAACAAAGAAATATGGACACGGGTGCGATTTTTCAGGCTTTTATTTGTGATGAAAATATACCTCACAAGGCTAGTTTATGAATCTGTTAAATAATTTTGTGAACCAGCATAAAATTCTGTAGACAACCTGTAAATTAGAGGCTGAGATGTATGAGACATTTACCAGTTTTCTACACTGCTTTTTCTCTGACAAATCGCAGCAGGAGATAAAGCTGCTGTTGTTTGTAAAAGCATCATGAATTAGAATTTTCTCAAAAATCCTGGTTTGATTAATGGCCTGATATTGAAACTTAGGCCCTGAAATGTCAGACTTCAGTCTGGGTTTTACCAATGCTTTACGTGGTATTTTCTACCCTCTCTCTAACCTAACAGTTATTTGATTTATTTTTACGCCGTACTCGAGAATATTTCATTTATACGAGGAAAGCAGGCAGAGCGTCCGAGAAACTAGATTGTTACATTCTGTTCTGAACGTGTATGTATATTTTCCAGAGTGTTATTGAGCCTGAAGTTAAAGTGCTATTGGGACTGAAAGCTGAATATAAAAGTGCTACAGGGAAGGACTGGAAACCGGGTGCAGAGCCCCCTACTGATGGAAATACTACCTCCAGCACAGCTGGTGCTGATGACCTTAACAACAAAATCACTGCTCAAGGAGACAGAATACGTGGTCTTAAGAGTGCCAAGGCAGCAAAGGTGAATAGGGCTTCTTTATATGTCTTCACACTCATATATATACCGTATACGAGAAAAAAATGCACAGTTGTGAATTATTGTTTGATATTTTTGTAGTCATCTTTGGATTGTAATATTTGAAGTCTGTGTTCAAAGTCTGCAGTGAACTGTATGATGTCTGATGGGTCTGGCTAGTACTGGTTTTTACATTAAATTTAATTGTAGTAAGAAATATTTTAATAATGATCTGTCTATATAGGCTGACATTGATGCTGAAGTGAAGGTGTTATTAAGCCTGAAGGCTGAGTTCAAGTCTGCGACTGGGAAAGACTGGAAACCTGGAGCTGTTAACACCACTGTGACCTCCAGTTCTAGCACCACCGTGACCTCCAGCACTGGGACAGACCTCACTGACCTCAGTGCTCAGATCACAGCTCAAGGAGACAAGATCAGAGCTCTCAAGGCAAACAAGGCAAACAAGGTACAGAGTTTGGTTTATTTGCTCGCACATTTGTAGCAAGTACATATAAGCCAATTTTCGGGTACAGATAGTAGACATTTGCTTGTCCTGAAACTATGATTTCATATATGTAGTTACTTATAGATTGTCTCCACAATTCCTGAAAAACATAATCAGTGATGACAGAGCCATAGTTGTCCATATCATATGTTAGTTTAGGGCAGATCACTGGTGAATGTAATAGAATTATAATAAAGAAGTCGAGGCATCACCACGTAAATGTAAAGTGTTTCACAAGCTTTCGATCCACATGTCGCTATCTTTTATGATTCGGGCCTGTGAATTGAAAGCTTGTAAAACCTTTTATGTGGTGATGCCTTGACCTCATTATTATTATTATTATTGAACCCACGTACAAGTGTAGGTCAGGGGGCCTCCGTGGCCGAGGTGGTTAGCACACCAGCACGGCGCAATGATCCAGGAGCCTCTCACCAATGCAGTCACTCTGAGTTCAAGTCCAACTCATGCTGGCTTCTTTTCTGGCTGTAGTTGGAAAGGTCTACCAGCAACCTGCGGATGGTCATGGGTTTCTCCGGGCTCTGCCTGCTTTCCTCCCACCATAATGCTGGCATTACAACTATGAGTCTTAAGCAGTATATAATAGAATTGTTCATCTGTTCAAACAGGCCATCTCATGGTCATTAGTGAAGTTTTTTGTCATCAGAATATAACATATATGTGTTCATATGGGTTTATTTATTTTTTTTTTTCAAGTACATGTATGTTGAAAACTTTTGAAATGAAAATCATCCCCTAAACATGTGGGTGGCTTAAATTCATTAATTTTTTTTGTGTGAAATGCTTTTGATTTAATAAATACATCTTACTTCAACAAAACAATCACAGAGTAAAATATGACATGTATCTATACTATTTAAGATAACACATTATCAAAGTGTTTTCCATCTTGTTTCATTGTTGATATGTTTGTCTTGCCAGGCTGATATAGATGCTGAAGTGAAGGTGTTATTAAGCCTGAAGGCTGAATACAAGTCTGCGACTGGGAAAGACTGGAAACCTGGAGCTGTTAACACCACTGGGACCTCCAGTTCTAGCACCACTGGGACCTCCAGTTCTGGCAGCACTGTGACCTCTAGTTCTAGCACCACTGTGACCTCCAGCACTGGGGGCTCTGTTGCTGATAACCTTAATGCCCAAATTACAGCTCAAGGGGACAAAATTAGAGGCCTGAAGTCTAGCAAGGCAGAAAAGGTACCACTACTTTAGAAATATTGGAAAATGATTACAAATTTTGATAATAAGTAAAGAAAAAATTCTAAATATAAATGAATCAGAACTGGACTTCTGTAGAATTTTTTAAATCAATACTTTCTGTTGACAGATAATGACACTGAGTTGAAGTCATAGAAGTGTTCTGTAATTTACTCTTTCATAAATTAGCACCAGATTTTCATGTACGTTTATCGTCGTCATATGACTAAAAAATTGTACGACATTAAACCCCAAGCACTCGCTCACTCATGTATGTGTAAAGTGTACATGTATGTACTATGTACTGTCAAAAAAATTGTACATGTATAGGGATGGTGTGGGAGATTATTCCTATTTGTTTTGGTGTTTTACAGCCTATAATTGATTCTGAAGTCAAGACCTTACTCAAGCTTAAAGCTGACTACAAAACTGAGACCGGGAAGGACTGGAAACCTGGGGCTCATGTTTCCTCACTGGCAACAATAACCCCCTCCCAGCCAACAGCAGATGAAAAAGCATCTAGTGGGTCTGACCATGGCAGAGGCAAGAAAGACAAAAAAGGGGAGAAAAAAGATGGAGGCAAGAAAGGAGAGAAGCACAAGGATTCACCGGGGAAAGCAGAGAAGGTGGAGGTAAAAAAAGAGGGCGCTGCTGACAGAGAGGTCAAGAAGGTCACCAGGTAAGAAGATGACATTCAGTATCAGCCCTGGTCAGTTTGTGCACTGTAATGTGGAAAACCAGTGGTAGGAGCAGAAAATAAACATCAAGTTAATTTAGGATATTAATAAAGAATAAATAAAGAAAATATATAAAGAAAAGTTAATCTTAAGAAAAGCGTGCAACATGATACTGATACAACCGATACTGCTACAATAGCTAACAGCTTTAAGGCATACTTCAATTCTGTAGCCAGTAGTTTGGACATTCTAACAATAAATTAGCAGTTTACAGATTACTTAAACGAACCATTTGCTGTTAATATTACCTTCCCTCCTGTCACAACAGGTGTTATCGTCAATTTTTCTGCGGATATTGATGGAATTACAATGTCACTTGGTAACTTGATCTCTGATCACATTTCTGCCCATCTGTTGCATATTATCAATTTATCATACGCTTCAGGTAAAACATCTGGTTGCATGAAAATTACAAAAGCCTGGCCTGTATGCCATGCAGGAAAGGCTCCTGTACTGGAACCGATATCTGTACTTCCCTCCTTCAATGAAGTATGTGAACAAATAAGTTCAAATGCAGTATATAGCTGTGTAGAAACTAATGATAGGGTTTATAAAAACCAATCTGGTTTCAGAGCAAATCACTAGACATCCCTAGCTGCTTGTTCATTACATGATTGTGATAAATCTGCCAGAGGGAACAACATGCACAGTATATTCACATTTCTATCCTTAAATATTATAAAAAGAAAATATTTGCCTGTAACTGCTCTGACTAAAAAGTAAATTTTACCATCTTCTCTTAAAACATGTGACAATGAAATACAAAGATTTTACAAATTAAAATTTATTGGTGTTGTCTTTAATTCCAAACTTAACCGCACATCCCACATGGATTATATTGGTACAAAGCCACATAAAGTATCCGGTTAACAAGAAAATATTGATTCTTCTGTTTTTTTTTCTTGTATATCCTTATGCAGAAATATCATATGGTGCAATACATATCAAACTCATATTATGCCCTTACACACTCTGCAGAAACGCGTCATTCGAACTATCACCCATTCAAAAGGAAATGCTCACAAGCTGCGTCTGTTCCGTCAACTATGTACGTGTATCCAGGTACTGCGATAGCTGAACATCCTGTATCACGTTTACCACACAAGTTTTTTGATCATCCCGAACTTATTCCTCTCAGCTTCAAAACCTATGTGTGCTGTTATCCATTGCTATGTGAGCAGAGCAATGTGATAAGATTATGACAGAACTACGTACAAACAAAACCTATTGCACTTCTTGTTAAGAACAATTTGCCCTCAATAGTGGAATTAACTAACCATCACTCTCAGCAGTATAAAATCCACATCTCTCTTTAAATTCAGACTTAAATCACATCTCAATGAATAGTTTAATTAAGGCGCAAGTTTGCTTGCTCAGTTAGGTTAAATGACACATGGCAAAAATCTAGTAAAATGAAATTCACATATAAATATCCATAAAGTTTTTTACATCTTTTATGATTCCTGTTTGTGTTAATTTGTTTTGTTGCTGTGTATGTTTATATCAGATGCAGTGTAATGCTATCAACACATGCAAATATTCCCTTATGCTCTGTTATTCTACTTTCCTGGGATAGAGCAAGCTCATTTGAGCTTTATTCCCACTAGTTGCATTCAGCACATATATCTTTGTATTTATTTTTAAGATTTATGGTGAATAAATGAAATGAAATGAAACAACAGGTGGTGTTCATATCTTTGTTGTAAGATGAAATGGTTACAGTAATGCCTATTTATCTGATGGTTTACATGTGTATCTGATGACATAAAGTAAGCTGCAAACATACATGTACATATAAAATAATTTTAGGTTTGGTGTAATTTTGCATAACAAGTTGATAAATATATGAACAGTCACTCAGTTTATGACTCCTGTCTCTTCACAGGTTAGGCATGGAGGCAAAGAAAGAGGAGAATTTGGCTGACTGGTATTCACAGGTATGAACTGGCACGTGACAGTTAGATGACATACAGAACTGGTCTACAGTATTTCACATGATGTTTAATTTTTTAGGTGACTCATATTGCCTGATTCTGATTGATTCAATCACCTGACATGGCTGCTCAAGTTTTGCAACAATTTTAAACTGCTCTCAAATGAATATATTAGGGTTACTCTGAATAACCTCATTGTTACACGACCGCGACTATGACATAACGCGAATTAGTTTTGAGACGTGAAACTATGAGAAGTGGGACTTTGCCTATTAAAGCATGCTGTATGTAGGTTATGTCAACAGTGACAAATATTTTCTAGGCAACAAGATGTAAAAAAAGACTTTGAGAGCCATTGAAATGTCGAGAGATCTTAAATGAAGTCAGTGTTTTTCAACTTGAGAATATATATCTCTTAAGATGAATTGTAATAATCAGAGCCAAGATTTTTAAATTACTCCAGAATGGATTAAAAATGTACATTTTTTATGCTCTTTCCAAATAATTTACAAAATCTGTCTTAAAGCTGTAGGTCTTCAACTGGCTTAGGTCACTTTCACTTTGAAACTTGCCATTGGCCATTTTCTGGGGTCCCACCTAGCCACAGTGTACTCCTAAAAAGGCACACTTTAAACAGGAGAGTGACCCCATGGGAGGTAATTCGGTGTGGCCCTGTTAGATATGGTGTGATTTTAATATGGGCACTAGTTACGAACTTTGATAGGGCTCACTAGGTAATGCCCATTTATTTATTGAAATCAGCTGCTATAGAAAAGATATTTGTCAGGTTAGCATTAACCCAGAGAAGCACCAAAGAAAATTCCAACAGTGGAGACATGAGATCCTGGGGTACTGGTAGCTGCTTGAACCTATAACATATTTAACTTCATATAGCATTGCAAAGAATTGTTTATTAAAAATAAATTTTTATTTAATTTCAAGTTTAAAGTGATGGTTGAAAAAGTCCCTTACATCTACAGATGGTTAGTATGTTAGATATGGATGGACTTTCAACTGGGAACCAAGGTACAATATGTGGCAGGTATAGACGTTCTCCTGCATTGTGATGGTGTGTTATATTTTGCAGGTGATAACCAAATCGGAGATGATTGAGTACTATGATGTGAGTGGCTGCTACATTCTTCGTCCATGGGCATATTCTATCTGGGAGAAGATCAAGGACTTCTTTGACACGGAAATCAAAAAGCTAGGGGTGGAGAACACTTACTTTCCCATGTTTGTGTCCCAGAGTGCACTGGAGAAGGAAAAAACACATATTGAAGATTTTGCCCCTGAGGTGGGTACATGTTCTGTCTGTATGCTTTTCAGTATGACTTGATGTTTGCTGAAAATTATTATACTTTATTGAAGGTGTGTGTTGGGTGGGTGGGCGCATATACTGGCATAAATCCAATACAATCTCAACCCTGAATTCTTACCTTGCATCTTGTCTATCACCTGAACTTATGCATGTTTAAGTAATAATTACCCCCATGTATTACTTTGGGTAATAGTGCTTTTCCATGTATTCACATTTTATCCATGAAGTGCTGAACCTATTTCCATTAGACTTGGCATACAACTTCTTCCCTGTCATCTAAACTTGTGTATAATTAAGTTTAATTGTAGTCAGGTAATTATTTTCATAAATTCTAGTGTTCAGGTTTTTATATTTTTGGAAATGTTGGGGGATGGAAGTGGGGAAGATTTCAGACCTCTGGATTGTACTTTATTATTAAGTTTATATTCATTTCATTGCATACATGCTGTCAATCTGTTCAAATGTCTGATGTGCCCTCATGATGGTCACGCAGTTTTAAAAAGTGAGATCTGCTTGGTTTCCTCTGTGGTAATGGGTATTATTTTTATTTATTTATTTTCATTTGTTTATTTATTTATTTTTTGGTCAGGTTGCCTGGGTGACCAAGTCTGGCCAGTCTGAGTTGGCTGAACCAATTGCCATCAGACCCACCAGTGAGACGGTGATGTACCCTTCCTACGCCAAGTGGATTAAATCTCATCGTGACCTTCCTGTCAAGCTCAATCAGTGGTGTAATGTTGTGGTGAGTGAAGAGCTGTCCAGTAAATAAAATAGTGTTTGCTGTTTTACTCGGGGTGGGGGTATTGTTGTCTTAGCTGCCTGAAAAGAGTGTTTTTTTCTGCAGACCAATGACTCTTATCCAAGGCTGATGCAGGTTTGAATTTGGGAGATTTGTTAGGTACCTGGTGAAAAGAGTATGTGATGCTGCCATATGAAAAAGACATGGACATAACACCATAGAGATGAACAAAAAAATATTTGTATTTGACTGTCAGCCACTGCTTTTTTTTTTCAGCGTTGGGAGTTCAAACACCCTCAGCCGTTCCTGCGCACCCGAGAGTTCCTTTGGCAGGAGGGGCACAGCGCCTTCGCGGGGTACCAGGAGGCTACGGAGGAGGTGGGTGTATGGGGCGCTAAGAACAACAGAAAGTCTTATCTGTAGGGAGGTTATAGTGGGGAATGTACATGTACAGATCTGGATATTCTGGAAGTTTTATTATCCTCATAGAACAATTATTTCCCAACTTTGTAGCTCTCAAGGTTATATGAAATTAAATATCACCAGCCCTGAAATTTTCTGTTAAGTTCATAACAGAATGAGAAAAATTTAGTGGAATTACATCGTAGGTGCTACAGTATATACATGTATTTAAGGCATTGATATATTGTGTTATATTTCTACATCAGATGATCTGATTCCTTACATGTGAAAATGTTTTGAGTATGTGTAGAGACAAATAAATCATTTAAAAGGTGAAGGTTTCAAAATAATTCTTTCATATTTACTGAATTAAAACAGGTGTTTACAATACTGGAATTGTATGCTCAAATCTATGAAAAATTTCTGGCCATTCCTGTCATTCGTGGAAGGAAAACTGAGAAAGAGAAGTTTGCTGGAGGTGATTTTACAACGACTGTAGAGGCTTATGTGTCAGCCAGTGGTAGAGCTATTCAGGTAAATTGTGATTATATATTGTACAGAATGTGATACATTCTCAGGCAGAAATTCTTACAGAATGCTGACAGTATCCTAGAGCATTGAAGGTAAAACATTTGTTGGAAGTTTAGACTGTTTAATATGACACAGTTGTACAGGTGTTGTTCACTTGTTATTTTAGCATGGTGCATGTATTCCGTAAAGAAAATTAAAGTATGTGACATGATATTGGCAGTAAGTAACTCAGCAAAAGGTATAAAAACTGAGAGATTTTTCTGAGGGAATTTCTGATTCCATCCTTGTTTTATCCCAGCTCGGTCATTATTCTTTTCTGACTTCTGTTTTAATTCTGGATCACGTTTCATTTTTTGTTCCATAGGGTGCCACCTCTCATCACTTGGGGCAGAATTTCTCCAAGATGTTTGAGATTCAGATAGAAGACCCTGACACTCAGGAGAAGACGTTTGTGTATCAGAACTCCTGGGGACTCACGACCCGCACCATCGGGGTGATGGTCATGGTGCACGGAGATAACAAAGGACTGGTGCTGCCCCCTAGGGTGGCCTCCATCCAGGTAAGGGTAGGAAGTCATCAGTCATACCCACGAATGTCCACATAACCCATGGGCCACTCTGTGTATTACAGGAATGACCACAAAACCCTGCACTTGTGAGAATTATTTATTTCATTGCAATGTACAAAAAAAAGAATGGTATTGAAATTCAATTGATAACTTACATAAAGCCATCTGCATAATTGTTGATGTTTTGGGGTGCATGTATTACATGTAATTTATTTGTTTCATTGGTGCTTTATGCTGTACTCAGGAATATTTCAGGGCAGCCACGTGGCGTGTGACATTGACGGTATTACACAGTGGAACTTGAACTCTTTGAAGATGTATTGAGAATGAAGGATAGTTCATGAAATAACCCATTTTGTTTTCAGATTGAATTTAACCTGGTACAAGTTTCAAGTCAGATTCTAATTTCAGAATGTTTTTATCCTGTATTGCGACACTGTTTTTCAAAATAGTTGGTTATTCTGAATCGAGACATAGTACATGGCTTCTTCAGACTAGTTACAGACCAAGTTCTGTTTTGGGCAATTGCGTCCATTTTCAACTCAATACTGGCCATTTCTGTATTGTTGTGGACTAATATATATGTCTCGTAGCTAAATATGCATGTATTATTTGATGCCTCAAATCCGTAGGGGACATTCCAGAGTGTTTGATTATAATTATTGTTTCTTTGTGTTTTTCTGAGATGTATGTAAAGGCTTGGGTAAGACCAAGTCCTCTTGGTCACTGTACCAAGAAGGATGTTAAAAGCATGCCACAGTGTGGAGTAGAGTATTTTTCACTTTTATATAAAATGAGAAGATTGCTGTTATGATGTTTTCAGAACTTGATTGGCTGTTTGTGTTTAGGTTGCAATTGTCCCTTGTGGAGTGAACATTAATCTGGCGGAGGCTGACAAACAGCGACTGATGACCAAGTGTGAGGAGCTTCGTGACATGCTGATGGAGGCGGGGCTACGTGTCAGGGCCGACTTACGAGACAATGTCTCACCTGGCTGGAAGTTCAACCACTGGGAGTTAAAGGTCAGTCGGTAGATGCCTTGTTGTTCAAGGTGAAGACATCCAACTTAGTCATTCCCCACGCAGATTTTCAGTTTAAAACACAATCCAGTGAATCATTTGTGGGATAGAAACAGACCTTTTTGTTGTTGAAATCATCACTTTTGAAGAATTGTCTGAGGCATGTTGACTTTGTCTGTTCAAATTCCCATACTTGCAATTGCAACAAAATATGCTTCAGCTTAATTGCACTGCTGTATTTTATGTAAAACCTGTATTGCAGTGTAAGTATATTCTCAGGTATCAGGTGAAGGACGTTGGTTTTCATATGGTTCTCAGGTTTCCATAAATCTGTCTGTAGTTATACATAAGCAGCATGAAATACCAGCACTGTAAAACGTTAATGAAACAAATAAAATGCAATTGCTAATTCAGTTGTAACTGTAAAATAATTAGCTTACCTTTGGTTCAGATATATGGCTTTTCTTTTCAAATGATGTATTTTATTGTGTCACTGTAGGGTGTTCCCTTGAGGATTGAGCTTGGCCCGCGAGATGTCAAGCAAAACCAGTTGGTCTTAGTTCGGCGTGACACATCCGACAAACAGACCGTCCCATTTGCCGATGCCGCGAATAGAGTGAGAGACATGCTGGAGATGATACAGACCAGTATGTATGATAGGTGAGTCACCAAGACTTCAAGGGTTACTGGTGAAGGCTATACACTGACAGGAGACAGTATAAACCAGCATGTATGACATTAGGGTTTATAGGGCAAAGTGAAGATTATATTATGGAGGGAAACCAGTGTGTATAACAGGTGAGTCTACATAACTTTAGGGTTTACATGTCAAGATTATGTGATGGCAGGAGACCACTATGTATAACAGGTGAGTCACCAAGATGTGAGAGGTTATAGCTCAACGTCAAGATTATTCAATGGCAGGAGACAGTAGATACTCACCTGTACGTATGACAGGTGAGTCACACCAAGGTTCACAGGTCAAGAATATGTGATGGCAGGAAACCAGTATGTGTGACAGGTGAGTCACTAAGACTTGAAAGGTTATAGCTCAAGACCATGGTTATACAGACCAGTATGTATCACAGGTTGTAATAATCATCAAGACTTTAGAGTATATAGGTCAAGGTACAAGGTTATATGATGGCAGTAGACATTAGAGACAAGTATACACGACAGGTGAGTCACCAAGACATAGAGATTTTGGCCCACGGTCAAGGTTATACGATGGTAGAGACATTAGAGACAAGTATACATGACAGGTGAGTCGCCAAGACACAGGGGTTATGGCCTAAGGTCAAGGTTATACGATAATAGGAGACAAAACAGACCAATATGTATGAGAGGTGAGTTACCAAAACTTCAAGGGTTATGGATCAAGGGTATGCGATGCTGGATTTGCTGATGGTGAAATAGGCAAGGAAGATGCAGCTAATGAAGTTTATTGATTAGAAAACTTAGAGTGCGCTCCTCTTCAGTGTGTGGGTCTCGTTCACACTACCTGTATACAAATGATTGTTCCAAAACGTCCTTGTGACAGGAGGACTGCACAAAGAGTTGCTGACTTGTCTTGGTGCACTTCTTTCCATGTGTAATAGATGAGGGAGCATTTTTTACCCTCCTTCCAAAAATGACAAGGTGTAGTGATGTTGTCTTCCCATGCTGTTCACACTCATGCATTTGAGGAAGATAAAGATACATTTCCTATACATAGTTATATTGTGACCCAGAAGTCATCGTACTGACAGTGTATTGAAGATTTGTGCTTAGGATTTAAAAAATTTCTTCATGATCAAATGAATTCATGTCTGAATGCAAATTACCACATCAAATATTTTATGGCGTGTGTCCTGTAAGTGTTGAAACATATTGCTGTTATTGAGGGCATAACCCTGTTTTTGTTTTTCTGTCTGTCACGTAATGTAGTGACTTTTGTCTCTGCTAAGCAGTAACAAAGGATGTTGTTTTAAAATGATGTTGTTGTTGTTAATACAGAGCCAAGTTTGATCTGGACACTAACCTGTCATTGTCTGAAGATTGGGAAAATTTCTGTCAGAGCCTCGACAAGAAGAAGCTGATCCAAGCCCCATTCTGTGGAGAGATCCCGTGTGAGGAAGCCATCAAGAAAGATAGTGCTAGGTAGGCCAACTCACAACATGGGTAACATTGGCTGAAGCCTCCGCTCAATTTTTCTCTATTTTCTGCTAAATTGTAGGTTCAAATAGTATCAACAAAAGAGATGTATAAGTAGAATGTACAAGTTTAATAATGCCTCACGGAGCAAGTCATATTTACATTAATTGAAGTAAATAATTGGAATGGCTTGTATATGAACTGTGGCTGTTTGTTTACCGTTTGAGGGCCCTTACTGGCTCAGAAGGATGGTTTATCGGTTAACAGGACTATCACCAATGAAGTCTAAAATTCAGATCAACCTCTGACCACTTCAGCTGTGGCTTTATGTCTGGAGGTTTTTCTTGGCATGGGGCTATGGCTTCCTGGACTCGTAAAAATCATCAGTGCAGTGTTCAACACCATTCAGATAAATACAACGTTCATCACACAAAAATGCATTCTTTATGTTTTGGTTTGGAAAAATATTTTTTTTTGTATATATAATTTTTAAAACATGTTATATACAGATGTTTTAGTATGAGAGTACATGTAGACTGCCCCAAGTCACAGTTCTGGCCATGGATCAACTGACTCAGCCGCAGCCTGTGGTGACAATTTTGTCTCAGTTACCTGGCCAGGTGTGGTGTCCATCTGTTAAACCCTAAGAATACTGTCATAGCCAAGAAATGCTCATAACGAAAAGAAAAAACCATCACCAATAAAATAAATTACATGCAGAACTATATGAGAAATCTTGTTGAATTTGTGTGTTTCAGAGATGTGGTGGTAGAGGAAGGAGCCCCTGCCATGGGAGCTAAGGGACTGTGTATACCGTTCAAGCAGCCTGCCGCTCTTAAACCCAATGCCAAGTGCATACATCCCAAGTGCAACAAGCCGGCTAAATTCTACACGCTTTTTGGGAGAAGTTATTAGACACAGTGAAGGCGAAAACGACAAGAAAAAACAGAAGAAAAGTTGTCACATTTCAAGGGCATTGACTTGTGTGTTAATGGAGAAATATGGAAAGTTTTAATGATAAAGAATATTTAAAATCATATGATTTCTATGTGAAATGCAATTTAATTAAAATGTATGGAAAGAAGTATTTATAGATCAAATCATCACACTGTGAACTGCTAATCAGCTTAACTATTGTCTCATGGATTTGATTGTATTACTGCTGCATGTAGTAATTGATTGGGATAAAATGTCTGTTCTGAAATGAAGAAAAGTGAAATCATTGTCAAAAGGGAGACATAGTGTTGACTTATTTATTTCAAAGAGAATTGATTTATTTGATTGGTGTTTTACGCCATACTCAAGAATATTACACTTATACGACCACGGCCAGCATTACAGAGGGGGGAAAACTCATGACCCAAAGAGATATGAATGGCACAAGAGCAAATGCGTATGGTACAAGGTTAAATTTGTATGGTACATGGGCAAATGAGTATAGTGCAAATATATTTACAATTTTCTCCACATACAATTTAAGACGAGTAATAAATTATGCACATCTATGTAACACTGAGAAATACTTAGATGTTTTAAGGTAAACTGGACGTGTTTAACACAAATAAAACCTGGCCAAACCTGCTGACCAGACAGGACAGTGTTAATTATGACCAGAGATCTTTTAATTTCTCTCTGTCATAATAAGTGGAAACAACTAACACAGAATCAGACTGGCGTTAAAAATGACATAACCTTTAGAGAGTGTGCCCTGAGTTAATATGGGTGTATGATGTAGTGATAATTTGTGAACAATTTTTTTTTAAATTTTTGTCAGACATACATGTACAAACCATCAATAAAAAAAAAAAACAGGAAACCACACAAACATTTTTCTGACCCACCTAATGAACAAATTATTTTACAAAAAAAATACTAACAAGCTGAAAATAAAACAAAAGAAATACTAACAGTGTCTACACAGCAATAGTGCTGATGTGAGATCAGGAAAACAGCCAGGTACCAAAATTCCACCCAAACCTGGTTCTGGCCTTGAGAGCAATAATACAACAATCTGACATGCAAATTCTTAATAATTTTAAATGTTCCATTATATACATCTTAAACAGGTTTTTACTTGCTTTTAAAAAATGAATGAAGAGAGGTAACCCCTTTAGCATATTTGGCTTTCTTGTCACTATGACTGGAGGTAATGGGAGTGTCAGACATTCTTTTCTTGGCCAAGTTTTTACACCTGTTCTCTAGTCTTACAGCAGGTGAGGCTTCCTGCTCAGAAAGCTCCAAAGCAAAATGAAAATCCAGATGTTCTGGTAATTCCCAGGCTGGGATCAGTGTGGCACACTTGTCACATCTAGTCAGATCAGAGGTATCAGTATCCAGTGTACCAACACCCTTCTGTGTACTCTCAGGCAATGCTGAATTCTGTTGGTCTTCGTTATGAAGTGATATTGCCCGTTTGAGTTCTACACATTCATCATCTGTTGCATTTTCACCACAAGTAATTTTGGTAGTTCTTTCCTCCAGAGAAACTGTTGGTTTTTCTCCGGATCGTATGATTTCAAAGTCGTCATTTCCATTCTTGAATTCCACTTGGCTGCAGTTTGAATTCTCGTTAGATGACATCATGCAAGTTTTCTCTTCACTTTTTGTTGATTCCCCTAGATATACCTTGGAGGCATTCGTGTTTTCACTGACTTGGACGGAGGCAAAAAATCCAAGTCTTTTGTTTCCGGTCAAACTACTACTGGAATTGGATGAATCAACATGAGGCCTCTTTTCCTCAGTGATATCTATAATGTCAGGTGAGTCTTTGTCACATGCATTTAATTTGCCACTGGAATTTTCAGAGTTCATTTGCAGAAAGTTTTCTATACTTCCTCTCTTGACTTTCTTTGCATTTCCTAGTTTGGACGAACTACTAGGTACATGTAGCTGGGAACTGGGCAACTGGGAAGAACCCACCAAGGAGTTGTCTCCCTTCTTTGCCAGGTAGCCTGCTATTCCAGGCGTGACACTGGTTCCTTCCTCCAGAAATTTGCTGGCGGATACACCCAAGTGGATGAGTGGGGGTGTCCTGAAATAAATAATTTCACTTATAAAATATTTACTGAATGTTGATGAATAAAGTTTGTAGCAAACTAAATTAAGTTCTAACGTATGTGTAATTAAAGTAATTCAAAAGGCCTGTATTCAAAAAAGCTTTATACCAAAGCATATCAAGTGTCATTACCATGCTCCTTGGGCTGGATTGCCAGTGTTAAACTGCAGAAGTAAGGAGAAGGCATCAGAGATGAGTTTACCAGCATCGTAACGCACAATAGCAAATGACCTTGAGACTAAAACTGGCTGAGGTCGGCACACGTAGGACAAGGACACAGTCATTGTTTTGGCAACTCTCTTGTTCTAAATTTAAGAAATAAATAAATAAATAAAAGACTGAGTTTGCAGTATTTTCTGAAAAAAACCTAAATAGAAGTATATTATGTACCAAAGTTTTACCAAATTAGACACTCAAAAAATGCTACCAGTAACAACTATGTTCATTGTGTAAAATTGAAACCAGATGAGTCTGTAGTTTATATACAGTAACCGTATGAAAGTATGAAATTTATGAAAAGTCAAAAAGCCAGTTTACATGCACATGTACATTTAAGCCAATGAAATGCATTAAAGACTATCAGTGACAACCTGTGTTTCTCCAAGGCACAACTACAACAGAAAACTGGATTTGGAGTCAAATCTGCATGCAAACATTGTACACAACTACACAACCAATCCATCTACATGTTGTAAATGTCATTACACTGGGTATCAAATGTACTTACATCAATTCTGTCCTTTTCTAACCTCTCCACTACCTCACTCCCTAACTGTTGTAACCAGTGCTGCACCTATAACAAAGCACACAGGTATATAATTGATTCAAATTAAAAACAAATTTGCACCAAAATTATAAAGACAAACTGACGGAGGAAAAAAATCTCAATGAATACCATTTTCTAAACTGAAGATTATTTTCTGTGCAAAGGCTGTATATTCTAATTTTGGATTAATGCTACGTGAATATTTTAAGTGAGAGCTGTATTCGAGCTCATGCTACATTCTAGGTGACCATATCATGTTGAAGTCTACATGTACATTCTGAGTGAGTGTTTTGTTTTGTGATTCGAGCTTATGCTACATTCTAGGTGACCATATCATGTTGAAGTCTACATGTACATTCTGAGTGAGGGTTTTGTTTTGTGATTCGAGCTCATGCTACATTCTAGGTGACCATATCATGTTGAAGTCTACATGTACATTCTGAGTGAGTGTTTTGTTTTGTGATTCGAGCTCATGCTACATTCTAGGTGACCATATCATGTTGAAGTCTACATGTACATTCTGAGTGAGTGTTTTGTTTTGTGATTCGAGCTCATGCTACATTCTAGGTGACCGTATCATGTTGAAGTCTACATGTACATTCTGAGGGAGTGTTTTGTTTTGTGATTCAAGCTCATGCTACATTCTAGGTGACCATATCATGTTGAAGTCTACATGTACATTCTGAGGGAGTGTTTTGTTTTGGGTACATGCTAGTTTCTACAAAATGGATGTTGTATTCCAGTCAAACACAAGAAGCATTCAGAAGCTGTTTTAAAACGGTTATACATGAATCATGAAAGTAGTAAAATTTCAGAAATACATGTATACAAATACTGACAATTTACATGTATAATGTAGCCTTTTAGTCCTCACTGAGCCATGTTCAATCCTATGTCTCTTTGTTGTGCCTTACATCTACATGTACGTGTAATTTAGAGTAACAATCTATTTTCTGTGTCCTACCTTCTTCTTTGTGTCCAGACATTCCTTGCCCATAAAGTTCTTGCTGCAGCCGATGGACTTAGGCAGCTGCCTTGGGGAGACTGGCTCATGGTCGATCCCACGGCAAATCTGGTACAGCCATTTCCTAGTGGTAAATAAGGGTATACACAGGATGAGGCCAGGTCAGCAAAGAGCATGAAGTCTACTCATGATCTCAAGTGATACAAGAAAGGGTTTTGTAATTTAGACATCCGATATTCTAACATTCATATATAGGCCATGTGAACTGGCAGGATAAAACCAGCCTTAGATCACGGACCTGGATCATGGATCAGCTCGTATAAAGAAGGATCAACTGTGGATCATCTAATTTCTCTTTGTTGTACTCTGACATACCCAGTTTTATCTCCAAAGCTTTTCTTCAGGTCTGCTTCCTCCACAGCACATAATTCTCCCATGTTCTCTATGGCATACTTCTCCATGATGGCAGCCCCCATTTTACCACCAAAATTACGTCTGTTTAAAAAAAAAAGAGAAAAAATATACTGAGTGCTTTAAAGACAAAATCTTTGCAATGAAACTGAAAAAATATATTTTTCTTTATTTCCTAAAAGCATGCATGTGCACTCTTTCCTGGCTCTGGCATGTTTTCTCCAAATAATTCATTCAGGCTATATGTCACACACTACAAATACAAAACATATAGCTTATATTACAATAATATCATTAAAACTGTCTTTTAATGTCACAAAAAATTTCTGGACAAAATAAAACACCGTATAAATAGCAGTTCATAATTGTGTGTCTTATGTCATGTGTATGCTGAGGTCAAGGTCACAGTACATAACTGCTTACAGCAGTATTTGCAAAATTAATTACATGTACCATGACAAGACAATGTCTGCAGCAGCAAAACTCAGAGTGGTTACAGGTAAATTAAGGCTATGTGTACCTGGTAAAGCAGACCTGAGATGTTATATATCTACATGTGATCAGACAAAACACTTACACCTTCCTCAGAGGCATACAGTTGAACATGGCGGGAACAGAGCTCTGAGGAATCACGGTTTGTTTGTTAGGTTTATGAAAACCACACACCAGCTTGGCCAACATCTGAAAGCCATCACCATGTTTAACATGTGCATGACACTACATGTACATTTGCTTTTTTGATTTAGTTTTCCTCTCATTTATTTTCACATCAATTTACATCTTGTAAGTTGCATGTACCCAGTACTTCTATGTGACTATTGAAGAGGGCTGACCCATTTTACACCTTGAATCACTTCCTGATGACAAGCCAGAAGGTGAATTCAAATGCATTACTTAACTAAATAATACCCCTCCGACATACAAAGTTCACATCCTGATCATTCACTTTCACTGTTCTTTTTATGGCATAAAATCAGGTCAATAATAAAACATTTATCGATATCTTTCCCCTACACTGATACCTTTTGCCTACTGCAATTGAACCAATTATTGATACGAGACACATCTGACCTTATTGTGCCCGATGCCTGCGGAACACCTGAATCCCGTTTCTGCGTACACGGCTGCTCTCATTTCTTCAGCGACCATAGCACCCATGGCCAGAGCTCGCTGCTGAGGGTCATCATTTTCTGGGTCAAACACTGACCCCAGCCAGTCTGATACACCCATCTCACGACCAGCTGTAAACAGGAATAGAGATCAGAGACTGGGATTCTTTTTGTACCAAACAAACCTTTCACAATGGAATAGCTATTTAGTTATTTTGTATAGTTATTTCACTGTTCACTGAGCATAAGTTGTCGTCATGGTAACACATTTTGCTGTGAATGATTTACAGATCCTTTCTCAACTATGCTTCGAACAAATGCCTTGATCATCTTGTGACTTATCACAACACAGACATCAGCACTAAATTCCTGTTATTACACAGTAAACCTGAGATTTAAAAGACTTAAAATGTCTTTTTTTCATTGTTATCTGATAGAGGCCGCATTACCCACCATCTTCTTCAATTTTGTCAGAATCTGGTTTCCATCCCTGAATGAAGGTATTTGGGAGCTGATTGGCAGTGATTATCTCCCCTTCTCCCAGATCCGCTAACCTCTTTCCCACCTCCTGGGTGAGGTCAATGTAAGCTTCATCGATACTGGCGCGTTCCACACAGGAACTAAATCTGCTGAGTACCTCGATGACCTCTACCCCAGCCGCACGATATCTGTGAATACAGAGTAGACATAGTCTACACCTAAGCTTCAAAACCATTTGGATAACTGTAAAAGTTGCATCAAGTGTGTTCATGTACATGCTAACAAAAAGACATAACTAACTCGAGCAGTTAAGCAGATTAAAAAATGTTGTGTAATTTCGGTATTAGACATCAACTGACTTTTATTTGCCTCTAAAAATGAACTTTTGTGGGTGAAATTCTAGGTGATTTAGGGTACTTACTAAGGCTCTTCATTACACCTATAGTGGTTGCATCACAAAACATTTGTGACTTAATGGTTCGATGAAGAAGTTGTTTTAGGTGATTTAGGGTACTTACTAAGGCTCTTCATTACACCTATAGTGGTTGCATCACAAAACATTTGTGACTTAATGGTTCGATGAAGAAGTTGTTTTAGGTGATTTAGGGTACTTACTAAGGCACTTCATTACACCTATAGTGGTTGTATCACAAAACATTTGTGACTTAATGGTTCGATGAAGAAGTTGTTTTAGGTGATTTAGGGTACTTACTAAGGCTCTTCATTACACCTATAGTGGTTGCATCACAAAACATCTGTGATTTAATGGTTGGATGAAGAAGTTGTTTTAGGTGATTTAGGGTCCTTACTAAGGCTCTTCATTACACCTATAGTGGTTGTATCACAAAACATTTGTGACTTAATGGCTCGATGAAGAAGTTGTTTTAGGTGATTTAGGGTACTTACTAAGGCTCTTCATTACACCTATAGTGGTTGCATCACAAAACATTTGTGACTTAATGGTTCGATGAAGAAGTTGTTTTAGGTGATTTGGGGTACTTACTAAGGCTCTTCATTACACCTATAGTGGTTGCATCACAAAACATTTGTGACTTAATGGTTCGATGAAGAAGTTGTTGTCCACAATGATGAATCAACACAAAAAAATGTTTTTTTTTTAATACTATGATACACAGGTAAAATGTTTTCCATTAAAATATGAAAGCAGCATGACTCACTTGTACAGCCTTACACGTGCTGCTGACTACAACATGAACAGGTTAGCTTTACCCCTGACTTCAGCATAGTCACTTGGACAGGTAACATGTAGCTTTACCTGACTTCAGCATGACTCACTTGGACAGGTTAGCTTTACCCCTGACTTCATCATCACTCACCTGAACAGATTAGCTTTACCCCTCGCATCAGCACGACTCACTTGGACAGGTTAGCTTTACCCCTGATTTCAGCACGACTCACTTTGACACTTTAGCTTTATCCTTCATTTTAACATGACTCTCTTCGACATATCAGCTTTACCCCTGACAGGTATGACTCACTTGGACAGGTTAGCTTTACCCCTGGCTTCCTCCACTTGGACAAGCTGTATGGCAGGACACTTCTCCTTGGCTTCATCCCCTCTCATATGACGTGTCACCCCACATGCTCGGGCCTCATACCCCACAGCGATGATCCTAAAAATAGAGGAATTATTTAAGCATTTTCATCATATTTTAAGCAGAAGTTGGGGTTATTTTCTGATAAAATGTTCAAAGCTTAGGGATACTGTATTCCTAGAATAGGCCAGAAAACACCCATGAAATATAATGTTTGGATGTGACTTCATTGACGTACTGAGCAATTCATTGTATACTGCCATTCTACACAAATTACACTGATTAATGTGTGAATCAGTGTAAGGACAGACCTGAAAAGGCCAAATGTATACCTAGGAGTACTAATGATCATCTCAGAAAAAGTTCAGGAATTTAATTTCAACAGGTTCAAGTCAGAAAATGGGGACAGCTAAATTAAGGGGGCAATGACAATACTCCTTACAAAGACTTATTTGGGATGAGTGAAAATAAGGAAAGGAACTAAAACTGTTTGTGCTTTCACAGCTTCCAAGCTGTTTCCACGAATGATTTCTAGCTTCTTCATCAGTACAGAGCAGTCTGCAACATGGCAATGTTGTAACAGTTGGTTAGCAACACAGCAGGGGCACTAGTATAGTAAGATACACTGCCCTTTTGGGGGAAATTATAGACAGTTTACTGGGCAGTTTATACAACATACAGTTGTCTAGTTACCCTCTAAGTGTTAGTCTAAAATATTTGAATGGGCTTAAATTTCTGTTTCTGAAATGTGGTAATGTCTTGTAGCCAGTGAACAATTGATGCTAGCTTAAAATACCCACTGTAATGCAAACAAAAACAAGATCTCAGGCTACATCTGGCTGCAAACTGCAAATTTCTAGCTCTCATAGTTTTCAATTTACAGACCAATGAAATTATAAACATGTAACTTCAAAACCTAAAATTTCTTTTTTTGGACCACATCTCAACAAGTTATAAACATAGACAAAAACCAAATGCAGATTAGGCAGCACCAGCCCAAACTATTCTGGAATACATCAAAGTTCCCTCAAAATTTAAAACTTTTGATGATGGCAAATATTTGAACAATAACAAGTTTCTAAAGTTTTTAAAGAGATTTTAATATCTTCTTCAAAGTTTATGTAAACTAATATCGCTCTACATGCATATCAAATTTTAGAAGGATCCCTCCACTGGACACCAAACTAATTAGTGACCTAAAAGAACTTTACGACCGTAAAAGATAACAGTCACATGTAATTTGCAGTTTTTTACAAAAAGCACTGTCCGAAAAGAGTTTTTTAAACTGTTCGAGCAGAAAACAAAGGGCTCCCAGCTTTATGCTTGTAAGCCTAATAATATGGGGTAGAATTCCTCACGCTCCACCCTTCCACTTGTTGTACTGTACCACAGCACAGGGCTTTCCCTTCAGGCTTGGTTTTTCCCTTTGCTCCACTTGAACATAGAAACAGTCCATGTCTACCAGTGCCACCACTCGATCCATCGCACTAAACTAAGGCTGATTAGCGCATAGACAGACAGACTGGTTTCCTAATTGTCCTGCTTTGTATAGGCCTATGCCACGTTACCTGAGGTAAAAGCAAAAGAAAAAAACAAACAATTATTTATTTATTTACTTGATTGGTGTTTTATGCCGTATTCAAGAATATTTCACTTATACCACGGCGGCCAGCATAATGGTGGGTGGAAACCGGGCAGAGCCCGGGGGAAACCCACAACTATCCGCAGGTTGCTGGCAGACCTACCCACTTACGGCCAGAGAGGAAGCCAGCATGAGCTGGACTCACAGTGACCGCATTGGTGAGAGGCTCCTGGGTCATTACGCTGCACTAGCACGCTAACCGACTGAGCCACAGAGGCCCCCAACAAACAATTAGGCTTTATTCAAATATACATACATTTATATGTATGATAGGTCAAGATATGTACATCCACATCCACACCAACTGAAGCAGCTCGATTCTGAACCATATAACACAGGCAGCTACGAGCTGAGCGTGCCATGTATGATAAAACAAATACTGCGGGGGATGAAAACTGTTATGTAAAGGTTTACACCTTATATAAATGCATGTGACTTACATGTGATCGTCACATGACTGTAGTTTATACCAGAGCTTGATATACATAGATATACGTAATAAATGATCTAACACAGCATAGGCCCTATAACCCTGTTTTCTGTCACATCGATACTCATCTGACTAGTAAGCTGGCCAGCCTTCTTCGATCAATGTGACGTTGGCCTACAGTGTACAGATATGCCATTTGGCAAAGATTTGAAGTCCTTTTATGGACATCCAAGACAACTAACACACCTACATATGTATATGGCAAAACACAGGAAACAGTATATGATACAGTACAAGTTTGTGAACACGTAAAGTACTGAGAGATCAGTTGTTACTGCATGAGAAGAGAAGATCAGTGAGAAGATTTACAAAAAAACATCTTCAGTTTAACATCGGTGTGCTGTTTTAAAATTCTGTTTGACGTTCCAACAAGCAACTTATTTTTAAACTCTGTGTTATGTAAAAAGAAATATAATGAAAAACTTAAAATCAACCAAATTCTCCCATAATTGCTTCCGTTTACCCTGCTCAGTGGTGCACTCTTCACGAATTTCCCTCCAACTTCCAGGGATATCCCGTGACCTCTGACATCATGACGTCAAGAGCTTATCACGTGCCAATAACATGGCGAACTTTGTTATGTTTATTACATGTGGAATTGGACGGGAGGCGTGAAGATGGAACACGAAATGCACACCAGCTGACAGAGAAAATTGCACACTCGCCGTATATCACCGGTAGCTTAGGAAGAAAGAGAAAGATTCGTTAATTCGCGAGATAGGCTCTGGAAAAAGCGTGCCACCTGTTCGACATACGGAGTGCCGGTGAAATGGGGTTGCATAAACTGGGACGTCTGCTGAGAAATTGTCGGGAGGCCTGCGGCTTTGAAAGCCCACTGTCATCTGGCGCCGCTTGACAGTTTCATCACAGTATCGCACGCTTCTACACAGCCACGATGTCAGGACAGAATCTGAGGTTTCTGTGGGAGGCTTTCATGAAACTTCCTGATGTAAGTGTCTAGTACATCAACCGAGAAAGCCCAAATTTCTGTAGGCCTATATAATTCAGTTCAAAATAGAACTTTAACTTCCTCTTTCTAAGAATTTTGACACTATTGATGTGAAGTTAAGTATTATACCAGATTGACTTGCATTAAAATATCTGCCTGTATATAGGCCTGTATTATACAATTATTTACCCAGTTATGTACAAAATGGATTTTCAGTGGAAATTAAAAGCATTTTATTCCTATATCAGAGTATTATTGCATTACAATTTACATTCAAGGAACGTTTCAAGAGCATAAGAGCATGTTATTTTGCTGCCACTGGAAGACAGTTCTCATGAATTATGGGCATTGTTTGTTGTTGTGTGCGTGTGTATTATATTACTGAAGCACTATTAATAATGGTGGTTAGCATAATTTACACATATGTATAGGCCTAAATTGTTCATATGTGTGAGTAAATTTAGGTCTGAGGTATGAGCCAAGTACTTTGTCACATAGTTCCACCTATAGCCTACTTCCTCTGCTCTAGTGTTCTGTGAAGTGTAATACAGTTATGACATATGGATGTTAAAAAGTAATATAATTATCATACAGTGAGAATCATCTCATAGGAGACTAACAACATATGGAAGTGATGATAGTGACGTCAGTTGTAAGTGTGAAACTTGCATCTCATTGACATTTTATTTCTGAAGGCCAAGAATTGAAATAAAACTCATTCATTTAAAGAATGCACTGAAACATTTCAGGTAAAAGATACTAATTGTAAAGTAGGTACATGTATATTTAGGTATTTGGTGGATGGGTGCTAAAGAAGACACAGTGTAATATATCCATATCCACTGAACAACTCTTCACTGCCACATGACTTAAAAATTGTTGAGTGATGTACGGCGTAAAAAGCCAGGAATACACGTGTAATTGTGAAATTTTTCATCTTCTAAAGTGTAACCAGTAAATTCCACATGCCATAACTGTTCACAGTCTCAGTTTAAGACATGTGTATGTACAGTAACATATGTCAGATTGATACCATTTCGGTTTTTAAGAGTACAGTAACAACATAGCCTGACATACATATACATATACATGTAAGTACACAATGTTAAGATGTATTCTGATACAAATACATGACCCTGATATAACTTTATCAGTCATGTCAGTAGCTGTTTGAACCTGTTTCACCTACTTACATGTATGTCTATCTACATTTACGTTATATGACATACTAGTGCTTGCTGAGTTTATAAATGATTTGACAGTCGTGATTATGGTGGTCTGGTTGTGTATTATACATGTATCTTTCTCTTGTTTGTTTTTGACAAGGATAACCATGTTATGCTCAAGGTCCGTAGCTGTTCAAAGATTTTAATGTAAAGTTTATCTTTCTTGTTAAATTTCTGAAATCCTGCAATCCTAACACATGTTTGGAGTGTGACAGGTTTCATAACAATGACTTCCAAGCTTCCATGCTATTCGCTTTGTTACATCTACATATATGTGTGTTGACTGACCACATACTGTTGAATGAAGACATACTATAATTCTTCAGCTTACTTTTTGCATGTTTCTTAGATATTTATTCAAGTGTATTCTCAGATTATTATTCTTTACAGACTGATGAACTTTTTTTGAAGCCCTGAAATTGGCCACTCAAAAGTTATTTTGTCCACAAAATCTAATAGGGAAGTTTCGAGTTCAAACTTTTCCATCGTTAAAGATAAAAATGTTAAGCAACTATTGCGAGATCAACTTTACCATAACACGGGAGTCTGCAAAAAATTACCCAAACAGTTATATATAGTAGACAAATGCTAGAGAAAATTGAGGAGCTGAACATTTGTGAACTTAAGAAGTTTCTAATGGAAATATGTGTCATTTGTGCCTCTGGGTCACAGTGAGATGATTGATTGGTAATTTAATGTCTACTAAAATTGCCTAACATTTTGCACAAGTCACATGAAGCAGTAGGATTGTTTTACCTTTAACCGCAAAAGAGTTATAATTCAAAACTCCTCTATTAGACAGGTGCATAAATTGCACTCAAGTTGCTTTTTCACATGCGAACAGTTTGAGCAGTTAGGGTAGTCTGAGTGAATGGGTACTCTGGCCAGTTCATCTGTAATATGTCAGAGACAGGGTAAAATGAAATATTGCTTTGAAGGTAAAAATAGTGAGCTTCATAGTAAAGATAAATTGTCAAGATGTGATACTTGCTTCAGATCTTATAAATATGGAAAAAAATTTAACTGAAAACATTTAATTCAAATTTACTAAATTGAATTCAGATTCACCTTGTTAACTGACCTTAACCACATTATCATGCAGTATCACCTTTGATGTAACTGAGCTTGGTTAAATAAATGCAACCTATCATATTATTTTATTCTTACTACGTGAACCCCTGAATGCAAATAATTAACTTTCAGTTGATATATCATGATTAATTTAAATTTCACAGGTCTACTTCTGTTCTAATGAGGTTTGTTTGTCAGCTGAATTAAAAAGAGAGAAAATTTAAAGCATGTAATAAAACTAATTTCCATGATTCCAGTTTGTTAATGTTCATCTGGCAGGAATTGTAATCAAGGGACATCCTGTCCCAAAAGGTGGCCTCTAATGTTTTTTTCTGTTCAGTTATGAGGTTATGCATCATGATTGTAGAGGAAGCATGAAGCACTGGACAAGTTCCTTTGGGCTTACTGTCAGAAATGCAAACACCTGGAGATGGATGCTGAACTAGTCAAGTTTGGGTAAGCCGTTCACCTTTTGACAGAAAACTACAAGTTTTTGAGAGCCATCACTTGTATGATTTATAACAGGCTTTGCTAGAAGACGACTGACCCTTGACAAATGAGGTCAGCTCCTTGTTTGGTTATAGTTTTTATTCGGGAAGTTTGTCAGACTTGTGTTTCTAATGTGGGGTATTGGATTCCACCAAGCTTTTTGCCTGGGCTCCTCCACACGTAAACCCAATCATGTGGACCGATACATATTCACATGGATGAGATATCCATGAATTCAGAGTAAAACAATCAAGTGAATAATTTAAATAATTTAAAGTGTGGGGGGCCTCCATGGCTCAGTTGGTTAGCGCTCTAGCACAGCATTATGACCCAGGAGTCTCTCACCAATACGGCTGCTATGAGTTCAAGTCCAGCTCATGCTGGCTTCCTCTCCGGCTGTAAGTGGGAAGATCTGTCAGCAACCTGCAGATGGTCGTGGGTTTCCCCCTGGGCTCTGCCCAATTTCCTCCCACCATAATGTTGGCCGCCGTCGTATAAATGAAATATTCTTAAGTGCGGCATAAAACACCAATCAAATAAATAAATAAATAAATAAATCAAGTGTGTGATATTACATGTATTGTAATATAAATTAAACATAGCATATCTATATATTACATCTATAAAAGCAAAGCAGATGCATAAATCAGTTAGTCAGCAGGTTTGTCCGATTTGTAATACAAATGTGTCATTTGTGTAACAGGGACATGAAGAGTGTGTGTAACATCCTGGCACGTGAATTTCTGGCTGACATACAGCGTGTGTGCAGCCTGTCAGATGACGAGGATGACACTGGGCATCTGCGAGACTACTTGCTGTGTCAGAGAGGCTGGAGGCTGTTATTTGTCATGCACAAGTTGGGACTGGAGGTAATTGTCATGGCTAGTGTAGTGGATAGGAACTGTTGTTTGTCATGCAGAAGTAGACACTCAAGGTACTATAATCCTTAAACTTTTTCAACGGTGTCTGCAACCATTATTTTGAAAGATTTTGTGAGAACTATGGGCTGTAAATAAATGCTTTGCACAGTTTTGCAAATAAATCCTTGATAACATCATTTTCATGATAGTTGTGTGCATAAATTCCACTTAAAAGAGTGCTTTAGTGGTTGAAAAGGTTGAAGATGTACAGTAATTGCTAGTAGGTTAGCATAGTATTGCTGTTTGTCATGCAGAGATTGAAACTAGAGGTAATAGCTACATGTAGTGTGGTGACTGAACACTCTTATTTCCCAGTTTGTCATGCGAAGAAAAAAGCAACATGTACATTGTAAGTGACCATCAGCAGAAAGACCACTGGAAACTGTTTTGAGAGATCAGTAGTTATCCTTGAAAACTCAAAACGTTTTTCATCAAAAATATGTGATATGTGTGGTAATAATGATGCATGGGTTCTTGTAAATGTTAGCAAATTGTGGTAAATTCAGAACAAAAGATCTAAATGTAATGACACATGTTTAGCATTTCAGCATTCTAAAGACTGAAAAAGGTGTCCATATTACCCCTCTTCTATTGTAGGGTTTATCCTGTGGCAGAGATCTGGGGGGTCTGCTGGTGTCACTTTTACCCTGGTGTCAGAAATTTGTTGCTGTCCCCACAAATACATCTTCATGCTCCTGGCAACAAGGTAAATATTTGTATAGCAGCAATGGGCCTTCTCCTGGCAGAATGTTAGGTTTTCTTTTCTTCAATTTTGAAAATAAATTGCTTGTCCATGTAGTTCCCACATTATATTGCCTCAGTCATAATGAATTTTTGAGGGCATAACAGTGTACATTTTGTACAGATTGGATCATTTTAAAAACAATTTAAGCATGTGTAGTACATATACTGATATACTGTGACATTTAATTTATTTATTGGAAGGAAAACTCACCTGAACCCTAATTACATATGTTTCAGACATACCAGCAACTCTTGTGGATGAGTGTTTCTACTGTCTGTCCAAGCACACCCCTCACCACACTGTCCAGGTGACAAGAAATAAACCTACCGCTCCTGGGGGCAAAGCGAAGGGAAGCCCGCTGTTTCAGAGGAGAGCGGAGTATTCCATCAGGAAATCCTTTGTTAAAACTAGTCATGATGGGCCAAAGGTCAGTTCAGACTCAGGTGAAGAGAGCACATTCAAATTTGGCAAACGAAAAAGGTATAGACGTCTGAAACCAAAGAGCAGCAAGCCCAAGAGTCATTCCTTGTCACACTACTTCAGTCAGCAGCAGTTAAGTCCCTTTGAAGACGGTGATGACCTGGATACTCTGTTATCAGAATTAGTCATGGATAGCAACGACATTTTGAGTCCGCTAGAATTGTGCTGTTTGCTTTTAGACATTGTCAGAGATTTGTGTTTAGGAGATTCCCAGCCACTCTCTCCCACCAAAACCATTTCCTCTACGATTATTCCTCAGCTGTTGCAGAGCTTGACACAGCCTTCAGACGAGGAATCAGTGGATGTTCAAGATTCTCAATGGCCTGAGAAAAACAAACTTCTTTTTAAATTGCGTCTACTTCATGTTATTCTTACAGCAAGTGCAATGACTGTTGGCCATCAAAATGGAGTGAATATTCTAGTCGGTCACAGGATCATTCCTACACTGTTAAAAACTGCCCAGGATATTGTTGGTCACAGATCCACAGACTGGGAGTCACCAGAGTCACAGTTGGCATTCAAGTTTCAGTCTGACTCTGTTCAAGGATGCTTAAGACTCACTGAGGCAGTTTTCCAGTATTTGCCATTCAATTTAACATTCATCAGGAGTGCAGTGAACTTGATGGACGAGTTCAAGGAAAATCATGGGTTTGAAATGCTGGAGCAAGTGGTGCTAAAGGAAGATGATGTCTGCTGCAGAAAACATTCAAACAGTAGCAAAACTGGCCATGATGCCTCCTGTAACAGTAGTATAGTGTGTATAGCATCAGATCTGATTTCCACTCTCAAGATTACCAAAGTGAACTACATCCATACCATGACTTGTCTGAAGAAAAAACATCGTAAGTGTCAGTTTAGTCAGTATTTGGACCACCATCATGGCATTCTAGGTCCTGTTGAAGGTTCCAGCGAATCAGGACCCAGCACTGCAGGTCGCTTTCAAGGTAACTCAATTGCCTCCTCTGTTTTGACAGACACAGGGCCTCTGTCCAATTCCACCTGCCTGGTTGCCATGTTAGCGACCTTCCTTCTCAAGCTCCTGCCACAACTGTCCTCTAAGCAAATCCAAGTTCAGGTTCTCTCTGCTTTATACTCAGCTGGTATATGTTGCTGCTTATCACCAGATGTTTTACTTGATGTCGTCATTCAAGCTGCAGGTCCGATGTCGTGTTCTGTCAGAAGTCACCTCTTTGAAATCATGGGCAGGTTGTTGTTGGAACAGCTATTTGCCGGTAGTGGAGTGCAACACCTAACATGTCCTGTCTGCAGCACGGAGGACTCTGGCCCAACAGAGGATCCTGGAATAGGAAGTGCTGCTCATCTGGTCGCAGACAGTGGGTTTTCCAGCAATGAGGCTCTTGCGGGCTGGTCACAGCAGGAGAAACATGCAGGCATGTCCAAGTGGAAAGCTCTCACAAAGTTAAAGCAGCTTGTGTTTGCTGAAGACCTGTCTCTTGCTTCTTTGGTGACCAGACATCTGTGTCTGTTGGCCATTAAAGGAAACAGCACTGTCAGGAAACAGTTGTTTTTCAACATCATCTTCGTTGTGTTTCAGTTATTCCGACAGAGAAAACCAGACAGTGAAGAGTCTTCTGGCAACGAGTTTCCAGTTGGCGGAGCAGAACCTTTGTCTGGTAACCATGGTAACGTGTCTTTTCCTGTTATCCACCATTGTTTGGCTGCCTTGCCGTACCTCCTCCAGGAAGATCAAATTCTGAATGCATTCTTGAACAAAAAAGGACTGCAAAAGCTCTGTACTCTTTTAGAGGAGAATTCACTGAGGCAAGTTGTGTTGAAAGTTTTAGAAGCGTTGGTGATATTTGATGAGCGACGTTCAGATAAGTCCATGGCATCCTCCCAGGTTTTGACGGTGGGAAGTCGACATGGTTCCAGTTCCTCGGGGTCACAACTGACCTTGTCGGAAGCGTCTGACACTATTGGCAAAATAGTTATCAGGTCTATACTGAGCATACTTTGGACTAAGTCAAAACCTTTCCGAGCTGGGGATGCTGACATTCTAGTGCATCGCCAGACAGTACCTAGAGACAATAGCTTAGACACTGACAGTTACGACTCAGAAACCAGCGACTCGGCGTTCTCCACTTCAGAACTACTCAAGCTGGAACAGCTCACTGTTCTAACAGACTTGTGGAACTCTTGCCGATTTTTATGCCAAAAAAGCCCAGGATTTGTTCAGATGTTTTTGGATTCTGATCCACCTGTGGCTGCTCTGGCATTTGAAAAACTGAAGGATGTGGTGGCCTCTTTGTCCAGTGCCAACCTTATTCACAGACAGTCACGGGATGAATCTCAGCAGCTGGATGTTAAACCAACAGTGTCTGTGAACAGTGAGAACTCCATGCTTGTCTTAAAACATCGTTTGGTGCTGACAGAGGCTCTCATGGGCGTGTGTTTTGTTGCCTCCGCCAATCAGCTGTCAGGCCCTGTACACGTGAGTTTGTGGTAGTAATTAAACTATTGGATTTGAAAACAGGTTGACCACCTTTTCAAATCCTGCTTCACAATATCCCATGTCAGAGAGTAATGAAGCAATCCATTCAGTACCGTACGTGAACCTTCATTTTCCAGATCTATTAATGTGTGTGGAGTTTTCTCCACACATACATGTAGACCTAATTGAAGCAAAATATCCTTGGTGACATATGGGATTAATGTAGATGGTGGGATTCAGTATGATGCTTCTCTGCAGGAGCTGGACTACTCACACTTTTGGTCCCCTGTTCACAATCATCTTGAATTAAGAACAGAGAAAAAATGCTGCAAATGTGTGCCATCTGAAGCATGAAATTGTGAAGGTGTTAAATCTTTTGAAACTTTGATTTACATATGTTTATTAAGTGTACATGTACTTTGTTATACTTTTATCTGTAATTTAGACCAAAATTTTTGTGGTCTACATGTACATGTAACTCAGTTCTCGAAGTTCAAAGGTACATGTAAAGATTGTTCTCTCTTTAATACTGCAGAATTGGCAACAGGGGTATTAAATTTAAGTTATCCATGAATATTAATGTGAGAAAGTCTGTTTTCTTTAGTTTTATCGCATAACAAGTTGTAAAACTTAAAAGCTTGATATATTGTGATGACCAGCTTTTTAACTTCTTTCTGTTTTTGCCCATGTGTGCTCATTTCCCCATTTAGGGACAGCTCATACAGCCTGAGACTCTGGTCAGGCTTCTTGTTCCATTCATTTATCCTTAATGTTGTTTTATTGGTCAGAAGCTAAAGCAGGTTGGTCAGCTGGTGAGCTTCCTGCGAGAGGCATTGTCGTTGTGCCGTCACATAGACAGTATACGACTGAAGCTCTTGTTTGATATGTTACTGGCGTGCTGTGGAATCCTGCCAAAGACGTGTAACAGGCATGCTCCCAGGGTAAAGCAGGGGATGTTCATATACATGTTAAAATGTTACAACAACTCTCGCAAAATTTGGGATTTTCCCATTAATAGAAGTGCTCCTAGGATATTTCACAATCTCCCATAAACATGCATGAACAGAAATGTTTCAAGGATAAGTTTATAACTAAGGTAGCCCCTGCAGACACACAACAGACATTACCAAATGTCTTTCAACCTTCTCGATCATAAGTAGAAAAAAGTTGAATGTTGAGAAGTTTATTTACCTGTAGCTCAGACATGAAAATTTACATATATGTGTAAGGTTGGTCAACTACAGAGCAACAACTTCTGATGTCTTTACATTTTAACAAGTTCAAGTGTGTTCAGTAACTTAGAAGAATCACCATTAATGCACAGATCAACCTTGAAATCTTTTGAAAAATCATATACATATCGTTATGACCTGGTTTGCCAATGTTCATTTACATCATCTTTGCTGTGCACATTATGAAGATTGGAGATGAAGACATTGTAGTGTGTGACATTGTTTTTCATTGTACATCTGGTATTGTTGGCTGTACAGACAACACCTGATATTGTTGGCCATACAGACGTGATATTGTTGGTTATACAGACAACACCTTATATTGCTGTCTGTACAAACAACACTGATACTGTCGGCTATATAGACATCTGCTATTGTTGGTTGTACAGATGACACCTGCTATTGTTGGTTGTACAGACAACATGTGGTATTGTTGACTGTACAGACAATATTTGATATTGTTGGTTGTACAGGCAACACCTGCTATTGTTGGTTGTGCAGACAACATCTGATATTGTTGGTTGTACAGACAACACCTGCTATTGTTGGTTGTACAAACAACATCTGGTATTGTTGACTGTACAGACAATATTTGATATTGTTGGGTGTACAGGCAACACTGCTATTGTTGGTTGTACGGACAACATCTGGTATTGTTGACTGTACAGACAACATTTGATATTGTTGGTTGTACAGACAACATCTGGTATTGTTGACTGTACCGACAATATTTGATATTGTTGGTTGTACAGACAACACCTGCTATTGTTGGCTGTACAGACAACATCTGGTATTGTTGATTGTACAGACAACACCTGGTATTGTTGGTTGTACAAATAACATCTGGTATTGTTGACTGTACCGACAACATTTGATATTGTTGGGTGTACAGACAACACTTGCTATTGTTGGTTGTACAGACAACATCTGGTATTGTTGACTGTACAGACAACATCTGATATTGTTGGTTGTACAGACCACATCTGATGGGGACACTTCTGATGAGCTTCATGGGCAGTTAGCGAGCAGCAGCGAGGACGACAGTGGGACGTTTCATACTGAAGTTGGCTACGAGAGTGACAGCGAGAGCTCACAGTCTGACACACACAAAATGGGTATTGTGTTTTTGCTATAATGTTTTACCTTCACACCATGGTAAAAATGTGTCAGCATGCAACTATGAGGTATATTTGTTCATCTTAAGGCTCTGAACGAAGTGCATTTATGTTCACCTTAGATCATTGCGATAAGTCAATGTTCAGCTGGCTTGCCTGTGGCATGACATTACACATAAACAAAGAGGTTGTCAGGTCTCATGCCACAGGTCTCATGCCACCGGTCTCATGCCACAGGTCTCATGCCACAGGTCTCATGCCACTGGTCTCATGCCACAGGTCTCATGCCACTGGCAGAAGTTCTTGATTGCCATCATGCTGTATCCTAAAAGTGAAAAGTGTGGCATGAAACTGTGTCAGTTGAATGTTTCATTGAATATTATCAACTGTTTCTTATTTTAAAACGATCTCATTGCTTTATAATAGGATATTATATATACAAGTTATAAACTACATATAGTAAAGAGTAAACTTAAATGGTTAAACAGGACCATAAAACTGAATTAAAAAGCTCTGGTCTGAAATAATGAGGCTGAATTCCTAAACTGCTAGGAGGAAGGTATACTGATATGAACATTGCATGCCTGTTACATATGTGTATCATCATAAGAATACAGATTTTCAAAGGCTTTTGCTAACTTTCATATTGTTGCCTTCCCACAGGTGATCACAAGGTGCATCGAGGCCAGGAAGAGGAGATAAACAACCTTGATCCCATGGCTCCTGTGCACCGCATTCTGGTGGACGTTTTGATAGAGATGAAACAGTTACCAACAGCAACCACCTTAGTCCCATATGTGCTGCAGAAAATCATACAGGGCATTCAGGCTAACAAATGGCATGCAGAGGCCTTGTGTTCACAGGTAATTACTACCCCTACATTTTTTATGTAAAACCTAAGTACGATTGAAGTATAAATATTACCTGAATATATCTATTATTCATCAATTTATTATGTAAAATTGAAAGGTGTTATTGAAAGGATATCTCAGTAGAGCCGTTTTATACAATACAAAGCCCTGTAAATTTATAATGATTGCCCTTTAGAAAAAGGGTGTGTGGGGCCCTGCCAAGTAGAATGTCTTGATGTGCTATGGGTGTGAAGATACAAAGATCATAGATGAAAATTAAAATGTGGTTTAGCTGAACATCCTAAGCCTTTTGAAGTGTAGCAACATCCCGTCCTGTGTAGGGGATGTATTTTACTGATCTGTTTTTGTATCTGTTGGAAAGTATACATATATACATGTACTTTGTTTCATCTGTGTTTTGATCTTCTAATATATCACTCCCACAGGGTTGTCTGGAAGCTCTGCTCTGTGGTTTTAAAGAGGTCTTCATTAGTCAGACCCCAGAAGATAAAGGTATGCTTCTACAACTTAAAATCAAGCTACATGTAGGTCAGTGTCTCTTTGTATTTAGCAGAGCTTGAGGGATTTGTGTTGTATGTCATTTCATCTTTCCTTGATTTCCTTGATGTGCAAACAATAACTGATGGCCTTCAGATGTGGAACGTCTACCAGCAACCTTTACATGTTCGTGGTTTAATTTACATGTAGCAGTGTTTCCTCCCTCCACAATGCTTGCCATCATCATAGATGTGTAATTGTCTTGAGACACCATGAGACACCAATCAAATAATAAATAAACAAATAGAACTTAGAATGTGGTATGACATATATTTGTATGCGAGAGTGGCTGGAATTTTTTTTTGTGGGACCTACATAAAACAAAATGCCCATCATGTATGGCCATGTTTGTTTTCTGGAGGTTTAATATTGACCAGAGAATACTTGTTAATGCTATGACTGATTACCTTCAGACTTGGTGGTATAATATCAATGATATATCAGGCTAGTATATGTCATTATAGAGAAGACAGCTGCTGCAGTCATCAACTGCTTATTATCACCAGGTTCCTGCGTACAGTGAAAACAGTGGCATCCACAAAATTCCTGTCCAAGACTGAACTTGCATACACCTCAATAATATATCCTAGCATTTGAAAGATAAGCATCCTAACCACTTAACCAAGGTTCAACCAAAAAAAAAAAAAACCAAAAGAACAGTACAGTATTAAAGCTGGTTTTCAGTAGGTGGGTGACAAAAATGGGGGTGACACTTATCGTCTGTTATTGGCACAACGTTTCTAAGCCTGATATTTTTGAAAACCCAGCCATAACTCTTGTAGAAGGCAGACCAATGTTGCCTCTGTGGTAAAATGTTGGACCAAGGTTACTTGGCCTAAGTCACTCTGGTCTGATATTATAAATCTTTAACATGTTAAACAAACACACATGCATGTACATGTATATTTGTATGATGTTCATATCTTGTTGTCTCAGAGAAGCAGGGCCTGCTACTGGAACTGGTTCAGCTGCTGTCACAGAATGAGATCACCTCTAGAGAACTCCAGCATTTCCTACAGCTCTTCCACACACCCACCGCTCCTGTGGTATGTCCAGGATTTTTCTGACAATTAGAGATTTATGTATTTATTGATTGATTTGTGCTCTGTATTCAGGAACATAGTTAGGTCATTTACATGTATATGGTTGGAGGCATTTGGGCTCAGAGGAAACCACCATTTTTAGACAGACACCTGACAGACCACATCATGTATTAATTAAAGAGACATACATGTATTGCCAACATCGAAAAATGTGTTCTTTATTTTTATTAATTTTATCTGGGGTTTTCCATCTTCTCACTCAAGTCACTATATTTAGAAACATGGCCAGAGACTGACGTTTTTGTCTGGGCTACCTCCCCTTTTTGTCTAGACAAATGTCAGACAAGGTATTGTATTGTAATTATACGGCCTACCATGTATTTTCAGTTCTGCTGTACAGATCATTCACATTTACGAATACTTTATAATACATTATCGATAGAAAGGGAGATCATGTTTGGTTTACCTGACTTACATGTATAATGCACTTTCTTTGTTTTCTTATTTTTTTTTTTTGTTTACATTTGTGATCCATTAGTGAACGGTGCATTGTGGGAATCTTTGCGCTGCTTCATTTGCATGTTATATCTTGTTGGGCAGACATTTTAGACCAGTGACGGATTTCCCCTAGTAATTCTCTTAACTGACATTTTTTGGAAAAGCCCAGGAGGTTTAGTAAGGAGTAAAATGCAGCTCATTTTTGTATTTAGCTGAACCTACTAAAAAAATATGTATTTCTTTTGGCGATATGTCCCTTAAAGCTTTACCTGAGCTAATGAGAGCTGAAATCTAAGAAGCTTCTGCATTGGCCTGCACTGTGATTGTCTACAGTACAGCTCAGCCAGTAACCTCTGTCTGAGATTCTGGTGAACACTGAAGGGTTCAGAAACTGAAAGAAAACATGTACATGTATCTGCCTTGTATCTTGATGCCAGCTCACAGTTGTGTTAGGTATAGCACAGTAAGTAAATTTAAAAAATAAATAAATAATAAGAAAAAAAAATAAAGCAAATAACCATTTTGGTATTGAGATCTGCTTTCTTGTACACATTGTTGTTTCTGACTGATCTTGTCCAGTTTCATAAAGTTTACTTAGAGTTATGATGCCCTTAGCTAAGTGCTCTTTAGTTGCTGTGAGTTCAAGTCCAGCTCATGGTGGCTTCCTCTCCGGTCGTAAGTGGGAAGGTCTTCCAGCAACCTGTTTCCCCCGGGCTCTGCCCGGTTTCCTCCCACCATAATGCTGGCCGACGTCGTATATTTTTGGGTACGGCGTAAAACACCAATCAAGTCAAGTAAGTGCACTTTATGTCTCTACAACATATGTTGTCGTGGTAGTTAAGGGCTTGCTTAGCTAAATGAGCTTCAGGACACCAGCCTGAGGTTCTGTGTTCTAACAGCATTTCATGCACTACAGTGTTCTGTGTGCTTTATTTCAGTCTGCATTGCTCTCTACACTGATGACTGTGGTGGAGACATTCTCTATCAGCCCACACTACTTCCTCTCCTTCCCTGTACCGTTTTTGCCTGATCCCCCAGGTCAGATCAGAGGAGCACAGAAAACAGGTGAGTGCCGTCAGTCCGTGAGTATATAAGTTTATTTTTTCTAAACACTGTAAATTCTAGGCTAACCATTGGTTGAGAGCAGTCACATGTAGTGCGGTAAATGTTCATAGCACATTGCAATGGCATGTCCCTGCCAAACGGAGCTGTCAAGCCATTCGCAACTTGCAATAATTTCCAGATGTAGACAAAAAATAAAGTGTCCGTAAGTGGAAAATATTATCAAAAGTAAGTAAAATATGTAAAGTAAGTAGAAAAGTGGTAGAATTTTAAAGTTCAGGTAAATGCAACAGTTTTGAAGAAATTTATCGGTACAGGTTTCATGGTAGGCCTACCTCTGCCTACCACTGGACAGATTACTGTTTTATTTCTGACCATGCAGTAACATTGGTGATAGGACTTTACCTGGGTCATCCTCAGCAGAACCCTGACCAGTCTAGGACTCCCACAGAAAGCTCCCTATCAGCCTCACATATCCAGCAGCAAAACTCACAACTTACATGTAGACCTACCGTACAACTTTGCATAAATTCACTGCAAGTGGACAAAAGGACCTCTTTTGTGACTTTCAACGGCTACTGAGACAACCAAATCTGTTGCTGATTTTCTCCAGATGTAACATCGTTAAGTTGAATATCCATTGCCACAAAATTATGAGTAAAATAGAACACTATCATTTTACATTTATATTTTGCAAAAGTTGAACTGTCCCGACATCAGTCTTTTGGCAAACCTATATTTGACGTCACATTGTGACCTGAATTCCTGCAGTCCATATCCCAATTCTATTTTCTGATTGTTTTGACTTTACAGGTCAGACTCGACACAGATTGACTAGGGCTGGATAAATTCTTTGATGGGTTATGTAGTAGTCTACTGGGTTACTTGTGAATGCTAAGCGCTTACAGAGAATTTTAGTTAGCAGTATATTTGTAGGCCTAAATCAGTTGACATTTTGAACATTGTGAAATGTCTCAAATACCTTTTTGTTTGGTGGTAATGTCACTATTCTGTGTTTTTTATAGTCAGATTTCTGTGAAATATGACCATACATTATACGCTAATTGCAAAAATGTAAACCATTTTTTACTGAAATCGAGGTCTCCAGTGTTACATTTTAGCGCCGCATTGCAGACACTATGTATGTTATCCTATCCCTGCTTTTTGATTCTGAATTTTGTACTGTTTCTTTGTGAATGCCACACTTCCCGCTTTGCTGTTGTATGGTGTTTTGGCCAGGAAACAGGATAAAATTTTGTATCAAGCTGGCAGGGACGAGGTAACTTGTAATATGAATGGTAAAAGATTTATGTGAGAATGGCAAAGGCTGTTTTCTGTGGGTAATTATGGCCATTTGAAGTATTATAGTGCTGATGTTGCATTCAAAGTGATGGCTCTTTTATATGTGAATAGTGTTCAGCATGGGGAGATTGTCATACTGAATTAACAAAAAATTCAGTAAAAGATAAGATAATTTATTCAATGTCTTTTGAACGACAAGATATAAAGTACTAGAGCTCACAAGTAGCTGTTATCATTGACACATCTAACAAGATGAATACCTGAATAATAATATATAGAACAGTTTTGATTTAGCATATGAACTTTACAATTAAAAATGTACAAAATATAATATAAATTGTTTATATTAAACAGATGGTCCTTTTTTTTTTGAGAAGATTTTCTTGCTATTATTTTAGTTGCTGCAGGAAATGTCTGGGACTTATGTGCACTTCATCAACCCATTAGCGACACCTTGCCCTGGCACACATACCAAGTGTCCTTCACCTTGACACTTTGGATTGCCCTGGGAGATGAGGTCACCAAGGCCACACGAGGGTCAGCGTCCAGCGGCCTGTATTCTGCACAGAGTGGTAAGTTTACATTTCTTATGCGTAGCGTTCTTTGTCAGACTTTTACCAATGTGGAATGTAGTATGGAATGCCCCCTTATGCTCCATCTGGCAAATTTGTTAAGTTCCCATATTTAATGATGCAAAATAGTTTGCTATTTTGAATTATAGGTTGTGTTATGAGATCTCCATCAATGAGTGGATAAACAGTGCCATCTGCCGCTATTCTGTTGGTCTTTTAATGCTGTTAACAAGACTTTTGCACTTTTTCAAGACATTCTGTTTTGTGGTTGTTAGAACGTTTTTGGAAGCTACTGACTTACACGGCTAGTTAATAAAGAAAAAGACTTCGCTGATGCAACAAAATAAGCGACCTCTGTTCTTGCAAGTGGTTTATTTTGATTCCAACATTGGATCAAGTGGTATGGTATATTTCTCTTATTTGCGTTCCCTTCAGATCAAACTGGAAGCCGCCAAAAGCGAGGGAAGACTGACCTCCTGAGTAACATGCCAGGAGAGTGTTGTCACGTGGTCTCCGTGGAACGGCTGAGAAACTGATGGAAGTCTGGGTTAATCTGACAAGTGGCTCAGTTATTCTCAGGTTAGTCCCATCTGTTGTGATGGTTTGAGTATCTCTAATGATGATATCAACTGCACACATTGATGTTTTTTGCTGTTGTTGTGGTTGTCTTATGACTGATGTGCACATGAAACAATAAATGTTTACATGATAGGTTTGAATAACATTGCTTTCATGACAGTGCCAGTATGTGCAAATAATCAGATTTTATTTTGGCTACACGGTGATCGTAAATAACTACTTACTGATTCTGTTGCGTGATTTCTGGCAGATTGACAAGTGATATGTTGGATGGAGAACATATCTTGACAGAATTTGATTGGTCAGGAGTTTTGGTGCAGAACAAGTGGCACCATTTGCTGGTGATGTACTCAGAGAAGCTGGATGGAAGCACACTGGTGGGAAAGGTAACACAAACATTGTCTGCTTGAAAAATACCAATTTTTCTTTGCTTTATTATTATTCCTGCTCATTGTTGCGAATTCAGCATCATATAAACACCAGTGTGTGTGTTTTTTATACTTTAATTCTTTATGCTGTTTAGTTTTGAAGAACTTTGAGAGTCGTAAAGTTTAATTGGAACGCTGTTTGTGAAGCTGGGTGTACTTTCTGTCAAAAACTAAGTTTTGTGGATAATATGGATAGGTTGACAAATTATGGAGTAAAAATTCTGAAATATAATTCTAGAATCATTGAAAGCTTTAATGTTCTGTATTTTCAGGCCACCCTCGTTATTGATGGCTCTGATATGAGAGAATTTCCGTTAGATCATCCGGCCCTTAAGGTCTCAGCAATGACACCTAGCATTCTCATTGGGCATTGTACTGAGACAGACAGTACTGATTGGACAAGGGGGAAAATGAGTATTGGCAATGTTATGCTCTTCAAAGGTAAGACCTATAATACGTTGAGCTCAGAAAAAACAAATTTTCAGATTTCCCAAGGTGGACCGACATCTGGGTAACACTATGCCGAGGAAGGCTGGACTAATCACTATTAAAAGAGGAGTGATTCTGACAAGATGTCCTCAATGACTCCTCATAATGTGGACAAAATTTTTGACAGAATAAAGGATACATTACAAGGTACTATGAAACAAATAGTATGGTGTGAAGAAATGTGAAAAAAAATAAGGCAAAAAAAAATTTTTTTAAATATTTTATATTTCTTAATAACTTCTCTGCTATGGCCTTATGAAAACTGTAGTTTTAAGGCATTTTGACTTTTTGAACCTTAAAAACCTAGCCTTTCTTGTATTTTTTACTGCAGAATACAGTTTAATTGTATGCTTGTATGGTCATCAGTTTTGTTGTAGATATAGAAAGTTTGTTCACAATACAACCACTTGCTACTTCTCTTACAGGGTCGAATTTTTCCTGTGATACCTGCTTCCACCTGTATACCCTAGGACCTGATAACACTAGTATCAGTAAATGTGACTGTTCAGGTGGCAAGGCCAACTACAGTAGTCACCTGTGTAAAAAAATAGTCCTCAACTCTTCTGTGAGCCATGATGTTCTAGTCGGCCTGAGGACAGTGATGTTGAGTGATGTACAGGTGAGTTCAGTTGTAAAGTCACATGAAAAATTCCAAGTCAATCTTAAAAAGCAAAACTTCATTTGTAACTTGGAAATTATCTCTCACTTAAACCCAAAAAAAGTTGTGCAGGAATGAAAAAGTTAATTTCAAAATGTGGATTAAGTAATTAAAAGTTTATATTTGTTATATATATATATATATATATATATATATATATTTCAAGAAATAGAGAAAGATTCCCTGGTGGGGAGAATTTACATTGGAAAAAATTAATGAAACACCGTCTCAACTTTCTACATTCTGTTATATTCCAACTGCAGTTTCAAACATATTCTTTGAAAATAACATGAAATTTGAAACTGCAGTTGGATATAACAGAATGTAGAAAGTTGAGAAGTTGTTTTATTATTTTTTCCTATATATATATGTATATAAAGATATATATGTATACCTATGTGTTACAGGAATCTCTGATCCTTATGTACTCTCCCAAGACCTGCCAACTTTTCTCTATGTACCCACCGACAAAACAACTAGATCTATCTGCTGCCACAGGAAACATTGCAGGACCGACCCCATCAGCTGTCAATGAAAATAGGCTGCTCCAACAACGCCCAACTGTTACACCTGCCTTTATCACAGGTCAGCTGAAGCCAAAGGTCAGACAGAGACTGGAACAATCCATTCAGCATGCAGGAGGAATAGGGGTGTTCCTCTTTTTGGTGGCAAAGGTACAGTTTCAGTGATATTTGTATTTAGTGTCTCTTTTTCCTTGATGCTGCATGTAGTAAAAAGAGTAATTTTACATGAGGATAAGGTTTAAAGGTATATATTCATTTTGCTTCATTTTGCAGTGTGGTAATATTTTCATATCTGTGCAGTTGAATCATTTCCCTCATCTACATTACACATTTTCATTGGGCAGATTTTTGAGCATCCTGTCAGTGAGTCAGGGGAGGTAACTGAAGGCCTGGCGTTGACCGAGCAGCTGCATGCCCTGGTGACTCGTCTTCTGTTGACATTGTTACAACATATGCCCAGCTTGTCTGTGCAGTGTGATGAGATGTCAGGTTATGCTATGCTGGCCAAATGTCTAACCAGTTCACGGTGCCATGTGGGCAGTTACACCCTCAAGGTACAGTATATATGTGTATATTTGGATTGGTTGAACTTCAACTTAGTTTTGCTACATACCAGATATGGATGGATCTCAAAATATTAATAAAATCTATGATATTATTTTAGGTATTATTTGACTCCTGTACAACAGAGTCCATTTTGAGATATGATCGTGTCGGTGGCCGCTACGTACTGAGGAGGAACACCGAAGCATTAGTGAGGAATGTCAAGGTTGTGGCTGAACTTCTTTTGGCCTGGAGAATCTGGGTAGGATTGTCTCCCCTGCTCATGGAGACCCTCTTTGCGGGCCTAGAGCTGCTAGTGCGAGATGACCATCCCCATCAGGAGTTCAATGTCAAACAGTTCCAGTCGGCCAGCATCACTCACAAGATATTCCTCATCTATCAGGTTTGTCAGGTTTTTATGTCTCTGATGTCAGTGATATAAACTGAAGATTTGTTAGCCAAATCCCAGACATAATTACACAATAAATCACAAGTATAGATGTGATATAGCCAAAAAATCCTACCACATTGGTGATTACTCTGGTAAAGGAGAATTAAACGAGCACGAAGGGAAGTCAGCACCATGTGTCACAACACTGTATACTGGAATGGACAGGAATGAGATGTGTCCGTTACTTAGACTCCTGTAGTAATCATTAACAGTCCAGTACATGTTGTTTTGACATTATAGAACGTCCTTTCATTTGAGGTGAATTTAGTAACAGTTTTATCACATACATATACTGTATGTCTGTTAATGTTTGATAAGGATAGAGATCAGATTTGTTCTTGCATGAGCAAGTATGCTACCTCATGTTTTATAGGAGACAGTGTGATTGAATGGCTTAGACAGGTAACACATGGTGGTTATGGCCACCTCTGGTCAGACCAAAAAGATCTGGAACCAATTCCTCACAACCATTTCTGACTTAAGTCAAAATTTGAAATATGATTTTAGAGCTTATTTTTTGGGCTGTAGAAATTAACATTTTTACCACCTCATCAGTGTTACATTAAGGCAGATGTGTCAAAATCTTAACTTCCAGGGGCAAAAAGTAACCATTGTGTTGAGATTTTAAAGTTGACTTAATTCAGAAGTAGTTGTATGGAATCGGACAGTGGAGTAATTTTCAAAAAGAGAGCTTGAAGTAAGTTATGATTCTCCACCCATGCTCTTTCCAGGAAAGGTTACAAGAAGGTTTACCTGCCCTTCCCCCTGCCGTCAGCCAATCAGTTGTCAGTATCACCAGGAGCATGATGGGACAGCCGCCGGATTCGCACATGATCATCTCAGTGTTTGACTTTCTGCTAATTATGCATCCAGCTGTCAACACATACGTGCACAATCAGAAGGAGGAATACTTCTTCAATCTCTGGTGGAGTGAGTCGAGTACTATTTGGTCGCTTTGGTCAGATGAGTGTAAATGCTTATCAGCTTGTTATTGCAGCTTTGGACTTATTGCTCTAATATTGCTGTTGTACTTACGTGGGAAAGTTGAAAATCCTTCTTAACCCTGAGTACTAGTGTCTAAAATGAGGGGATCAGAGTTCACATCCAGATGTTACCCACAGAGTAAATCCTCACTTTACAAAAAGAACAAAACCAGTAAATACACATGTGTAATTTTCAGTGATTCACGTACATGCCCTGCAAAATCTGCCACAGTTTCTAAGTTTCTAAAATGCAAATTATTAATGTACTTCAAACATTTTATCTGTCACTTGACAAGGCCTGTTGTATAAAAAAAATCATCCCAGATGCCAAACTCGGACAAGAGCAGATTACACAGCTTGTGATCAAGAAGCAAGAGCGTCCAGTATTTCATTTGCCCAAGCTGGTTTTTGTTTAGCTTCATACTGGAGTATTAAGATGTTGAAAATGGGATTCAAATCTCAATTTTACTTTATACTAGAGATTTATATTGTTTAAGTTTATGGAACAAGATATAATATATTTATATTTATATTTCATTCCTCCATACTGAAAGACCATGGTAAAATGTGTACGATTGTTATATAAATACGTGTACTTACGCACACACGTATGATTGCAGATGCTCCAGCTGTCCCTGAGAAACAAATGGCTGAGATCCACGCTAACAGAAGAGTATCCCGGACTATATCCAGCAGAGATGTTATTGATACTGAACAGAGTGATCCAGGAACAGGTCTGTGCCTAAATATGTTCTACTTGTTGGCCAGATCGTGGAGTCCCAGTCAGAGACCTAGGGCTGATTCCATTACGTTATTTCTGACTACAGCCTTAACTTGAAATATGATCTTAAAGATTATTTTGGGGCTTTAGAAATCAATATTTTGTTACCCTCATCAATGTTATATAAGACAAATGTGTCCGAATTTCAACTTTTACAACACAAAAAACTAAGAATAATGTTGTTGTCAGACTATAAACACTCATGAAGATATTTGGTTTAACATAGTATTGTAAACTAGGCCAAGGTATAACACAAGTATGAAGAATTTAAAAAAAAAACAGGTCCTCAAATCCTTAAAAAAGTGTTTTCTACTGTGTACATGGTTTGTCTTTCTCAAACTTTCACAAATAGCAATTGTTTTGTTTGCAGTCATCTTGAGGAAGTCCATGAGCATGACTTCAGCCCCTTTGGCCATTCAGCGATCTCAGGGAGGCTCCCTACAGAGGACTGAGACTCTCAGCAGTGAGGGGAGCAGCTCTGAGGATGAAGTCTCTGGGAGGAAGAGATCCTCCTCCTATCCTCCCATCACCGTGGCAACTGAGGAGGCCTCTGAGGAGAGAGACTCACTGACGTCAGAATGTCTACCGATACAGTTTACAGCCAGACCGGAACACATCCCACAGAATGATGGGGGCCCCTCTTCTACAGCCTCATCGCCTGTCATAATAGATGATTATCTGACAACAGAGGCACAAGAGGGGATCCCTGAAGATGTGACCAGAGGGCCCCCTGACCCTTATCCTTTCACCTATCCAAATATGAGTAGTCAGAACGATACACGAGAGGCTGGGGTGGAAATGCTGTGTGAAGGTATATGTACCGATAGTTTGGTTCTTAGTTTGTTAATATTATTATTATTAATATTCTTGGTGACCTACCAGAAATGATGTAAATCTTATAGAGCACTTTGTGTACGTGCATTGAACATTAGTTGAAAAATTAGTTCAAATTTTTCGGTATGTGCATTGCGTGCTTATTTTGGCACTTTATATGTACTTTATCATCTATATCATCTGATGTGGCCTTGTTTTTAGTACACTTAACAGGTGCATAATAATCAGTTTCCAGGGTAAGTTGTGAATCCAGCTCCAGTTAATCTGTTAGAGACTGTGCTGTTTTCAGATTAGTAATGACCTAGTATAGGAGCTGTTAGAATTAATATTATGGATTACTTTGTGCAGGCCTGTTACGCTTGCTGTGTGAAGTGGTGGACAGTTTGCCTGATAACATGGTGTTGGCTACGCTGACTAAAATAGTCCGTCCTGAGGTGTTCATCGTGCTGGCTCAGAATCAGTCAGAGACCATCAGGGTGGCCGTTGTCAAGGTGAGGTCTTAAATTATTATGCCTTTGTCAGGAAATTGTCATCTTTATGGTAGTTGCTATCATATTTGTGTTTTTGTCATATTTGTGTTTTTATTTTTACTAATGTATTTCCTTTGTTGAACCACAATGATTTGTCTGGTAAAATCAGATGGAGGATAATGTACTGTAATTTGCAGTCACACAAGAGATAGATTTATATGTTAGACTTGAAAAATGCATCTACTATGCCTTTGAAGTTGTGAAAGGAATGTTTCCTTCTGTTTAAATAAAGTTAATGAGTTTATATATTCAGAGGCTGCCCTGAAGACAAGCCAGTGGCTGCATTCTATGTTGATATTTGCAGCTGTTGAGTGTTCAGACATACATAACTGAAGGCATTCTATGTTGATTTGTGCAGCTGTTGAGTGTGTAGATATGGCTGAAGGAATTCCATGTTGATTTTTGCAGTTGTTGAATGTGTAGATATGACTGAAGGCATTCTATTTTAATATATGCAGCTGTTGTGTTCTGAAGGCATTCTATGTTGATATTTGCAGCTGCTGAGTGTTTACTTGCTGAAAGCTCAGCCCAGCCAGCAGGAGGCATTCATCAAGAAAGAGGGCTTTAAGTTAGTCTGTAACCAGCTCAGACAGTACCCAGCCAGCCCACAGATCATAGAATTGGCCACTGCCATGGTGTGTGGACAAACCGTCGCTATAAGCCTGGGGTAAGTGTGTCAGTTTGTTAGCCAATCACATACCACCGTATACCAAATATGCATGTGTATGTATATCTAAAACATGTCATAACCAGTGAAACTCTCTTGTAACCACTTAGTTTGTGGCATAAAAAATTATGGGAAATCTTTTAACAAGCCAATGTTGTCAGTTGCATAGACATGTTCCTTGTTCCAAAGTGTAATGGTTTGGTTTGTGTTGTCAGGATGGACAATGCCCCCTGTTGCACAGAATAATGTTGTGGTTTGTGTTTTCAGGATGGACAATGCCCCTGTTGCACAGTGTAATGTTGTGGTTTATGTTGTCAGGATGGACATGCCCTGTGTTGCACAGTGTAATGTTTTGGTTTGTGTTGTCAGGATGGACATGCCCTCTGTTGCACAGTGTAATGTTTTGGTTTGTGTTATCAGGATGGACATGCCCTCTGTTGCACAGTGTAATGTTTTGGTTTGTGTTGTCAGGATGGACATGCCCTCTGTTGCACAGTGTAATGTTGTGGTTTGTGTTGTCAGGATGGACAATGCCCTCTGTTACACAGTGTAATGTTGTGGTTTGTGTTGTCAGGATGGACATGCCCTGTGTTGCACAGTGTAATGTTTTGGTTTGTGTTGTCAGGATGGACATGCCCTGTGTTGCACAGTGTAATGTTTTGGTTTGTGTTGTCAGGATGGACATGCCCTCTGTTGCACAGTGTAATGTTTTGGTTTGTGTTGTCAGGATGGACAATGCCCCCTGTTACACAGTGTAATGTTGTGATTTGTGTTGTCAGGATGGACATGCCCTGTGTTGCACAGTGTAATGTTGTGGTTTGTGTTGTCAGAATGGACATGCCCTCTGTTGCACAGTGTAATGTTGTGGTTTGTGTTGCCAGGATGGACATGCCCTGTGTTGCACAGTGTAATGTTGTGGTTTGTGTTGTCAGGATGGACATATCCACTGTTGCACAGTGTAATGCTGTGTTTTGTGTTGTCAGGATGGACATAACCTCTGGTACTTTGTGTAAAAGTTGTGGGTTGTGTTGGCAGGATGGACATGTCCCCTGTTGCACAGTATATTTAATGTTTTGGTTTGTGTTGACAGGATGGACATGTCCCCTGTAAGCAGCATGTCCCCCACCCAGAGGGGGGCGCTGACTGTACTGCTGGCTCTAGTAGACAGGACTGTCACCAACACCTCTCTCTGTCACAACACACTCTACATCCTCTCACAGGTAAGTTCTTGTATGTTAACCCTGTTCGTCACCGTGATGAGATTTGTCTGTATTTCATAGCATGTATAAAACAATGTCTTACTCATTATACGACATGTATGTATAAGATTTATCCACATTTCCATTCCACCATAAACATAGGTGTTAGTTTTATTGTCAGTATTTTTCGTGAATGATTTTTCATGTCTAATTAATTCTCCACTCTACCTCAGTTTCGTCTACCCATTGACCTCACTTTCGTCATAGAAGTTGAATATTCTTGAACTCAGCATAAAACACTCTATGCTGGTTGACACTTGTTTTTCAAGCCCTAGAAGATGTGAACACAATCCTGGTTCTGGGTATGGAAGCTGTTGATTTTCTCGCTCTCACTGTCCGTGACACCTCCTGTAGTCATTTGATCAGTGTAATGCTTATCAAGGTACATGTCTTCTAGCAATATGATGTGGATGTTTGTATGGTCTATACACATGTAGTTCTCCAGTATAGCTTTAAACAATAATCATATAAAAATAAATAGACCAAAGCACGAAGACTTATCAAATGAAATCAACTTTTCAGATATTCGAGTCATCTCCATTTGCTGCTGCAGCTTTGTTGGACTTTGGACTTGTGGAAACACTGTGTAATCTACTGGCAGCTGTGCACACATCACATACTGGGTAAGTTACCACTTGATCTGCTGGCTACTGTACACACATCACATACTGGGTAAGTTACCACATGATCTGCTGGCTACTGTGCAACACATAACATGCTGGGTAAGTTATCACATGGTCTGCTGGCTACTGTGGAACACATAACATGCTAGGTAAGTTACCACATGGTCTGCTGGCTACTGTGCACACATCACATACTGGGTAAGTTACCACATGATCTGCTGGCTATTGTGCACACATCACATGCTGGGTAAGTTACCATGTGATCTGCTGGCTATTGTGCACACATCACATGCTGGGTAAGTTACCACATGATCTGCTGGCTTTTGTGCACACATAACATGCTGGGTAAGTTACCACATGATCTGCTGGCTACTGTGCACACATCACATGCTGGGTAAGTTACCACATGATTTGTTGGCCACTGTGCACACATCACATGCTGGGTAAGTTATCACATGATCTACTGGCTACTGTGCACACATCACATGCTGGGTAAGTTACCACACGATCTGCTGGCTATTGTGCACACATCACATGCTGGGCAAGTTACCACATGATCTGCTGGTTACTGTGCACACATCACATGCTGGGTAAGTTACCACATGATCTGCTGGCTACTGTGCACACATCACATGCTGGGTAAGTTACCACATGATCTGCTGGCTACTGTGTACACATCTCATGCAGGGTAAACTAAAACCCAGAAGTAAAGTCTGTAGTGGTAACACATGATGTTGTTATTGTCTGAAACAGATATATTTTCCCCAAGGTGGCCTTTATAATGTCTTGTAAGCAGAATTGTTTTGGCATTGGATTATTTGCCTACCATTAAGTATGTGTGAATAATCTAAACATACAATATTAAACTGAGGAATGAGACTGTGTGTTTGAATCCAGCTCTTGTTTTGACTACAGCTATAAGTCAAGAGGTTTTCGGGTCTATGGTCTTACTAGTTTCCTTCACCAATAAACCTGATCATTATCATAAAAGTGAAATATTCTGGGGCATGGCATGTAACCCCAGTAAAAAAGATAAACAAACAAAGAGATCAGACAAATCTTAATAAGGGACCTGAAGAGGGAAAGTAGATCTCAAATGTTCTGATTCAAGTCTTGCAGGGAAAAGTCGTTGGATTCTTAAGCCTTTACATAGGTTCTGTCAATAAAATTTGACAGGTGTTGTCGAGTAAGTCAATACTCATAGAGATATGCATATCAACCATGAAGTAAACAAGTGTATGTATTGATGTGTTTTGTGCTGCTTTATCACACATTGAGTACATGTAATCTCCTCTCCCTTCAGAAGTGGTGAAGACCGTCAGTTGTTGGTGGACAGTATCCACAGCCTGACCATCATGACAGCCCTTAGGGAATTCAGGTGAGTCTGCATGGGGTCAGGTCTCAGTACAGTCCCTTTCTTGTATCCACAGCCTACATGCACTAAGCCCATTTCTTATTTCTTAATAACTCTTCTGTTTTATGGGTGTTCAGAAATGATGTCGTCAATGAACATACTTAAGACACCAGCATAGCACCCCAATTTTGTCTCTGCCTCCTACAAAGTCAGTTTTCTTGACAACTATTTGCCGCCTACTTTATTACCACCCCAGTAATTTTTGGATAGATGGTTGGGGCCTTAGGATAACAGTAGTTCAAAGCTATTTTTACACCCCATGAAGTAAGCTAGGAAGCTGTCTGGTATTTATGTATGTTAGGCCACTCTCTAAAAGTGACTGTAAAAGTTAAGTCCATTACTTGTCAGCTTTAGTGTTATAAGACTGTTCTGTGAATAATTTCAGCACGAGTGGCATTGCCCATTATCAGCAGTTTGAGGACCTGATGACCATACTGAAAACACTGGAGGAGAGAGAGAAAACTGTGTATGGTAAGGAGTTCTAGTGCACACATACATCAACATGCACTGGTCTTGGAAGGGTTTGAAGGACAGATGATGGACATCTATAGGCAAACTTTCTAGCCTACATGTATAAAATATCTACGTTCTGTCCACTAAATCCTCCACACTCTTTTATAAATTTTATCTAGTCGCAGAAGCTGTATTTTCTGTGTATGGTGATGAAAATGAAATCTTTATTTAAGAGGGTAATCAGATAAGCCTGCAGAGTAATTTGAATTGGATAAAATCCTTTAAAATCCATCTTGGATCATGTGATACATATAAATCCTGTGATATGTGTTTTTCAACCGTTTTGTTAATGAGATTTTTGAGATTGGAAGACACACAGGTGAGGCCAGCTGTATTGAGGTAGTATAGCGGTAAAATACTGTAGACCAGCAATCTGTATTTCCAGGGAAGGATTCCAAGGAAGTCAGCGATGTTCAGGTTTTACAGTGGAAGGTATTGAAGAGAGTATTGGAGTTTACAGAGAGATCAGCTGAAGGAAAAGATGACACTGTCAGCCATTTTCACAGTGTGGAGACCTCACAGGGCTTCAACAGTATGTGTATACATTTACCTGTACTGGAATTTTAGAGCATTTTTTAGCAGTGAGCTAAAGATATATAATTTCCAAAACAACACAATATGGTAGCCAAAGTTTTCATGGTGGTGTTGAAGTTGGAGAAGGAAAAGCTTCTTCTACCAACATGGTAACAAAGTTCATTAGTGTTTTGTTGGATTAATTTTAGTTAAAAAAATGGACTTCCTTATAACACAGGTGTTGGTTGATTATTGGTGACGTCATTTGTTTACCTGTCTTTCTAACTTGTTTTACACTGATCTCAAACTCTGTGTACACATTTCTGAGCTGAACATGTAATACCATTAGACTTTATGTGAATCATATGTTTTGCTCTTAATTTATTCTTGTTTATTTTACTACCTTATCTCATGCTGCATGCAGTTCTACTGTGCCAATTTTTTTATCCCCTAAACGTGGTATATTGCCTGTTGCTCAGCATGTGCTGTATATTCGTGTGTGGATAGATTGACATTAAGTAAGAATATCAACACCTCCCCAGCACGTCATAGTAACCTGAAATGTTGTAATGTAGTGAGGTGGATGGCTAAAACTTGTTACATCTCATTCCATCAGTATGTAGTGTTACAGTAACATCATTATGACAACAAAGTGACATCTTGTAGCAATATGACATTGCCTCTTTAGTTAACTAGCGCTACTTGCCTATCTTTAACATGGCAGTATTCATGTGTATACAGAACTACTACCATTTGCAATATTTAACATCGTCACTCTGTTGTTGTAATGTGGTATCTTCAAACCTGCATATTGACAGTAGCTTATCTGAATGCTCGCTCTAACCTTTGCTGTGGCCTTTCAGTAATGAGCAATGCACATCATCACTGTTTCACAAATCTTGTCCATTGTACTTTGTAACTGGAGGCATGTTAATGTTGTATTGAAGCATGTGGATTAATGGTTTGTAACTTTGCATGTCACACGTAAGCTATGATTCGGGTAGTATGCATATGGGTTAAACAGTGTGAAACTGGGGGTATTACAGATATAATATAATTAGAGAAATACAGCATAGAGAGCAAAACCAAATCTTGAGGCGCGATGACAGTGTGATAACTGCCCTATGCTCTCACATGGAACTGGTGAAATATGGCCTCATGTCAATTTACCTTAGTCAGGGTTTTGCTCTAACTGTTCATATAAATGCATAAGTAGTAGCAATTTACACACACCCCTAGCACCATGGCTTAAGCAGAATTAGGTAAAAAAAATGCGTTAATGTTAATTGCAATTTATTTGGCGCCCGTGGTCTAGAATTTAAAGAATTTATAGTATTTTTTTTTCTTTTTAACATTAGCTAACCATTCAATTAATTAAACAAATGACCTGAAGTTAGTATATTTTTGTATAAACTTTCAAAGAAACAAAAGAATAAGATACTTTTGCCATGATTTAGAAAGGTATACTATTACACATACTATATCTTAATTATTTGCTCATAGCTACTCACGGTTGAAGTTGATGAACAGTCTGAAATTTGGTGTTTTTATCTGTTGATTTGTGGTAATGTGGTTCCATGGTTAGGGTAGGTTGTCACGTTATTTGGCCTGGCTAAACCACCGTTACACACTGCCATCAGATAAACTCTCATCATGTCTAGAAAGAAAGAGAGCTCAAATCATTACAAAGACCACTGAAAACTGGTTTGAGAAAGAACAACATAATTGTAGATTTTTTAAAACTGAATTCAGGAAACCTTAAATTCCAGAATAGCTCCTTTGATACACTTATGAAGTTCACTATGCAGCATTGTGTCCAAACTTTCTTATAACTAGAATGTCCATATGACATCAATGTGCTTTACACAAACAGCACACCCCAACCTAGTTTTCATGGATTTGACTTTAATGCAGCAAAGAAAATGTTTCTGAAAAAAATAGGTGATCTTTTTCAGCTACAGTTTTAGCGGTGATTCTGTAGATTATTATGTTTTTGATTAGTTTTTAATATAATCTTCTGTGTTTGTTTCGTCCTAAGATATAGTGATATATAAGCACTGCTTTCCCTCGACTTATTTACCACAGGCCTTAAGTCCTTACTGATGCCTTCCTTCTTAACCTCGCCAAGTAACCATGGTAACAAAACCTACAGTGGCGATGTCAACTCCCGACCCTATCCAGCCAAAACTTCTGCCAGCCACACTCAGCCTCCGCCCCCAGTTAGTGCAAAGACTGCCCCCTTTCTCACTCCCACAACTGCAGAAGAAGGCTTTGTGCGAAGAAAGTTGTCTGCAGTTCTAGATTTCATCATGGAAGGCTCTGATTCGGTGTTTCTTGGCAACTTGTCAGGGTTTGAAGAGGGAGGGTTGCATGGCATGACAGCCTATCCTGCTCATGGGGGAGGTGCTTCCACTGATCATTACTCCAGGGCTATGTCCCTCGATAGAAAACTCTCCAAAGCCTTCGCTCCGATCTCAGATTCTGGCCCTACCACATCATGGAGTATGCAGATGTTCTCCCCAAAGAAGAAGCTGTTTGTTTCTGTCAGCCAATCAGAGCTCTTGGACCGCATGAAGAAAACCATCACCATGACAATGGATCTTGTCATCTTTGCAGGTAGATATCCTAACGCTATTATGTGTTAGTGTAAGAATAAGATATTTATCATATAACAGTTGTCTTTATACATTATTAACAGCTTTATTAAGCTTATGCAAAAAAATTCACTGGTTGCATATGAGACTTTAATAAGGTGGATAGGAATTCCAGGATTACCAGATCCTCATCGTGCGAAGTCCAATGACAGTGGGTCTTCTCTAGATCCAGGAAGCTGTCATAACCTACACTGTACATGAACCAACAGGCCTCTTCTGTTAAATAGATTGAACAATCTTCATGAGCTGAAGTTTCCAAATTCAGGCCTTCAGAAATGTAATCTTGGGTATTGTGGATAGTGCTTGGTAATGCTCAAAAAGTTTGTAAAAGAATCTCTGTTCATTATAAGCTTATGCGTAAATTGGTATGCTTGCGACAGTCAAACTATAACAGTCTAGCCTGGTCAGAAACGTCTGCCGACCCTCAGGAACGTAAGGGCAACATAGTATTAATAATCAATTCACTTGTTTCAGAGAAATTTTGGTTCACGAAATTGGAATCAGTTGACCTAGTTTCTTGTACACAGTGAGGTCTTTCAACCAGTCGTTATGGTTGAAAGACTCCATTATTTAAGTGTCTGAGACAACAATTTAACTGAGCACAATTTCATCAGCCAAAATTTTTTATCATGGTGGCTTAAATAAAGTCTGACTGTACAAGTGCATAGATTCACATCCTTATGCTATATGGTTTTTCCTGGTGTATTTTCAGATCATGTGGAGACCAAGAAAGTAGAGTTAGAGAAGAGAATCCCTCTGCTCTTTGACCGTGGAAAAGAAACCCCCTTAGAGGAATTTGAGAAGTTTATGTTTGGTTTCTTGTTCAGATCCCTGATCACTACACTGGTAAGTTTTGTCATTGAATCCTAAGATAAAGTTTTTAAGGAGAATTAAATTATGAACTTAGTTATGTATTAATCAGATTTATTTATACGCATGTGTAGAAGGCTTTTAAGTTATTTTCTTTAAAAATGAACAGAAACCAATCATCTAGTCTGGGTTCAGAAATTATAAGCATCCCCACCTTTTGTAAATGATTTAGGTTCAAACGGCAAAACTTTTCTTGTGTCAAAAAGTGTCATTTATTGTATTGGTGTTGCAGGAGAAGACATTCTTTGGAAGAAAGAAAAATGTAATAATGTGGAATGCCAAAGATTTGATCAAGTCCCAGGTATGTATTGAGCCATCAGACGTCTCATGCTCATCGTTATACGTATCATCAGGTACACCCTCATGAATGATACATCCTGTGTTATAATGAATCTGAATGCCATCTCACTGTTCTCCATTCTACCTTTTACAGTTTGGTCGCCTACTGATCATCATGCTGTCCCCCAAAGTGACCTTTGAACAGAGACGATTTGCCCTGTCGTCATTGGCTGCTGATCAACATTTCAGAGAAGTTCTTCGTCTTGTCATAGCCAATCAACAACAGGTTCGTACCAATATGTTATGTAATCAGTATTGTTGGCTTCTACACTTATACATGTCTTGTCAATTTTTCAGGAATCATTTCTTAGACCTATGTGTGTAGGGCCAAGTAGTGTTCTTATGATGAGTATTTTTCTTTGATTGTTTGCCTTTATGATACAGGTGAATACACAGAGCTTTCTGACAAGCGTGTGTTGTGTTACAGGGCACAAAGATGGGCGTGTATCTGCATGATCTGTTGACTAAATGGCGAGAGTGTCTGACATCATTTGAGGTGGAGGAGGGGTGTAAAGTGGTCACCAGTCTGAGACAGGCAGGGTTTATTGTGCCTACCACAGACCCCACGGCCAGCCGATCTATGTCCCAGGAGGTCAGGGCAGGCATGGAGCAGGTAGGGAGACCTTCACTCAACACACCCATAGGATGTATTTATTTATTTGATTGTTGTTGAACAACGTATTCAAGAATTTTTCTCTTATACAGGGATGGTCAGGGCTTCCAATCTTCGGCAACTTGCTGACAAATTTTCTCACCTGTTATGCACAGATGTGCACACCATAATTGGTGAAAACAAGTGGTCTTCAACATTAGTGTACCCAAACAGTCATGCAAGCATCATTGACCACTATAAGCATGTCCCAACAAACACTGAGTGTTGGAGAATATAAATTTCCTCAAATGAAAGTACATAACCATGGCTGGTCAAAATCAATAAATTGTCTGTTTTTTGGGCTTCTGTCTCATCCTGCCTTGATGTTAAGAAAATGTAGGTAGTGTTTATTTAAATAATGAGTTCAATTCAAAGTTGAGTCTCCGTGGCTCAGTTGGTTAGCGCAGCATAATGACCCAGGAGCCTCTCACCAATGCGGTCGCTGTGAGTTTGTCCAGCTTATGCTGGCTTCCTCTCTGGCCGTAAGTGGGAAGGTCTGCAGCAACCTGCGGATGGTTGTGGGTTTCCCCCAGGCTCTGCCTGGTTTTCTCCCACCATAACGCTGGCCGCTGTCGTTTAAATGGAATATTCTTGAGTACGGCGTAAAACACCAATCAAATAAATAAATAATTCAAAGTTTTCTTGTTTTCAGGATGCAAAAAACTGGGACCAAGAAACAGAAAGAGCTAAGGAGAACTGGATTAAAAAACGTGGAGTAGCTTTAAACAGGTAAAAGACATAATACTCCAACAAGACATATCTGTCTGTCGAGACCTTCCAGTTCTATTTCTTCTGTCGTATAAAGGTAAAAAAAATTAATAAGCATCTTTGCTATTGATTATTCTGATATCTGCCTTGAAGGAGTGGAGCAATGATAATTTTGAATCTTGTGTGAAGTACATGAATTAGAGTGGGGCTAAGTATAAATTCAAGGAAGGGTCAATGGGCATGTCTATGGAAAATGGCTGGGTTCCCCAAGACACACACCTTTCCTCCCAAGCATACCTCCCTCCGGTTCCTCAGTGCCCTGAATAAATTAGTATGATTGTTTTTCAGAATCTTGACAAAATATGAAAGTATTTCAAACAGAATATCTGCCAATGCATCAGAAGTTACCCAGCTGGTCACTCAGCTTCAGAATGCTGAAAGAAAGAAGTTCTTTGACCACATCAAACAGTCGATGAGTTACAGGATACATGTGAAGAAGTGCTGGCAAGATCTGGTACAGCAGCTCACTCATGAAAGGTAAGGAAGCAATATTATATGGGTTGATCGAGCTTTGTTATATAACCATGGTGAAAAGGCATATAACCACGGTGAAAAGGCATATAACCACGGTGAAAAGGCATATAACCAGGGTGAAAAGGCATATAACCACGGTGAAAAGGCATATAACCACGGTGAAAAGGCATATAACCACGGTGAAAAGGCATATAACCACGGTGAAAAGGCATATGACCACGGTGAAAAGGCATATGACCACGGTGAAAAGGCATATAACCACGGTGAAAAGGCATATGACCACGGTGAAAAGGCATATGACCACAGTGAAAAGGCATATAACCACGGTGAAAAGGCGTATAACCATGGTGAAAAGGCATATAACCACGGTGAAAAGGCATATAACCACGGTGAAAAGGCGTATAACCACGGTGAAAAGGCATATAACCACGGTGAAAAGGCATATGACCACAGTGAAAAGGCATATAACCACGGTGAAAAGGCGTATAACCATAGTGAAAAGGCATATAACCACGGTGAAAAGGCATATAACCATGGTGAAAAGGCACAGAGTACAGTACTAGCTAATACTTTTATTTGAGCAACAAAAAGGAAGCCTGTAGCCAGCAAATGATTTCCCTGGGGTGTGCCAGTGGAATGATATTGTGGGACAAGAATGAATGTTCAGGTGTGCCTTTAGTGCTCTTTAACCTTAGTAAATTTTTATGTTTTCTGCATATAATTCTGCATCAAAGTGCTTCAGAATAGGGTCAAGAAATTATTTTAGCATTTGTTGAGACAGTTGCATTATCTATGTTCACAAACTGAATCAAAGTTGAGAAGATCATAGAATTGGGAAATAATGAATGGGAAATGGTGTGGCAAATCACCTGAAAGGTTTTTGTAGCTTGGACACTATAATGCTGCCAGCAGTAATAATGCGACCAAAATAATTATTAAAGTGAAGTTAAATCTATAGAACAGAAGACAAGAAGCTTCTAAATAGTTTATTCTCATACATATGTATTCATGTGATTTGTCAGGGCTGTGTGGCACTGTCCAGAGTCATCTCCCCAGTCTTGGCAACTGGATCCCACTGAAGGTCCATGTAGAGTCAGACGAAGGCTGCAGAGGTGTCACCTAGGGCTGGAGAAACGCTTCCTCAAGAAAGAGGCACAATACAAGCTAGGTCTGTAGGATATACATGTATCAGTTCCACAGAAAACAAATGTTCACAGTCAAGATTTACATATATTGTGCTGATATTGTTCTAAATGTTCGACCATGAAAATAGGTTTTAAATTTGAATTAGCGGAGAAAGTTGTTTGATTCTGATATGGAAGTATTTGAAAACATATTTCAAAGGAAATCGGCCTACTGAAGTATTTAATGCTATACATTGTATGTGTTATGTACTAATACACAATATGTTTTTAAATCATTATTTTGCTTCATTTATATATTGTGATCAGGGGTTTTACATTTATGATTTCAAATAGAATTTATATAACATAAATCACTGAAGCTAAACCTCAAGTATTTTGCAGTTACCGGTACACATTTCAGGGATGCCCTGAGATTAGAAAATAGTTAATTCATGACCCATCTTGTTTCACAGATAAGGAGAAGGCGACGGCACCTTTGATTTACCTGTTTGAAGATGACCATCAGACGTCAGATTCTGCTGCACTCATCTATCGCTTGTACACCAATGAAAAAATACAGTATGCTCAATTATTAACATGAACATAGTCTTATAGGGATAGAGAATCAATGCTGATTGGCTGAAAGTGGAGATAGGGTCCCCTGGGTTAAACCCGGCAGCCGTGGTCACGCTTGAATAAATGTACCATACCTAAAATTCAGCTAAGCCCATGTATAGCCTGGGATTGTCTATCTCTCGCATGAGGCAATCAGAAACGATTATGTATCCCATGAAAGGTTTCAAATAAATGTGATACTTGTTGATATACAGTCAGTAGCTGGCCAAGTGATAGGCTGTATAACTCTACTGTGTATTTACCATTCATCATAGACATATATAATGTAACATATTGCTTGACAGTTCTAATCCTAATTGTATTGTATATATAATACATGAGGTTCACTCTTCAAAGACTTGGTAATGAAATATGTGTCAACCAGCAAATTTCAAGAAGCAAACTTGTTGTTTGGTAGAATTTTTATTCTTGCAATTAGTTTATTTTGTAGCTTTTTACCAATTAGAGTTTCTTCCTTGTTCCAAATGTAGGCATACCTGTAAATGTACAGCAGTGACACCAGCCAATGAGAGCAAGGGGGAGATCCTCATAGGTAAAGTGCAAGTGATGGAGAAGTTTATCTCTTACATCAGTGGAGTCAGATTTTATGCAGCATTTTCAACAGAATTTACTGTATAAATTGTATTTTGTAACAATTCATATGGAATATTTTTTATTTCCTTGAAACTTTTGCCATTAAGAATCAAATTACATGTATGTTGTGATATAATTTGCATTATCATTCATTATTACAAATCAGTATGTACCTGTGCTTCAAGTACAACCAAATTTATAGAATCAATAATTGTCCCTTACAGTGATGTCAGACTACATAATTTTGTTTTCTTCTTGTTATTTCTAATTGTCAGATATTTATGCCGCTTATTTTTCTTTGAAGGTGAAAACTGTGTGTATTTTGTGGCAGATGAGGCAATGTCTGATGCTAACTATACACAGGTACGCCCTTTACATTATAATTCAACTTTCTGAATATATATGGAAATGTGTTTTGTTGTAATGCAACATCTTGTATAATACTCTACAAAAGTTAAAATCATGGCCAGTATGATGAACATGGTTAAATAGTGCATGATCTTATCTTGAGATCACCTCAGAGTACTGGACTCTCAGAATCTGTTACAGCACTATGATAATATCTTACTTATTCCCAGGTGTTGCTGGGTAACAAAGACCAGTTGTCCATGACCTGGCCTCATGTTGACATCAAGGAAGTTCACAAGAGGAGGTATCAACTGAGGAACATAGCACTGGAGATTTTCCTGACCAATGGCAAGACTTACCTGCTGGCTTTTGACAGCTCAAAGGTGTGTGTTCTCATACACACACAGGCATGGAACAGGTTCACATCTGATATTTGTATAAAGAGAAATACTGTATTTCTTCACTATTCTTCAGTGTTAAATTGTTACCAATTTTGAAACATTGAAACAAATTTTAGTGATGTATATTGGTCAACTTGAGATACTCTAATATTAGTTAACCCCAATTTGTGCTGAAAGTAAAATTATTTTTGTGTTAATATGGAATTCAGACAGTTTGTTCGATATTTTGAAAAGTAGGTTATGTTGTAATATCTTGATATTAACTAGATGAGCCTCTCTGTGTTGCCTATTTGATGATGTAGAGATACCCTGTTTTGAGCCTAGATAATGACATCATGAGCTCTCCACAGTTTTACCGTCAGTTCATGGGTCTTGTGCTTGACAGGAGAGAGATGAGTTAGTGAACCATCTGGACAACATGGAGTTACCTAACCTGATTCCCACGGAGAATCTGACCGCCATTCAGCAGCTGTGGGTGGAAGGTCACATGACCAACTTTGAGTACCTGACCCACCTGAACAAGATGGCTGGTCGGTCCTTCAACGACCTCATGCAGTACCCAGTCTTCCCATTCATACTGAAGGATTATGTCAGCAAGTCCCTGGACCTCAACAACCCTGGCATTTTCAGGTGACGAGAGGCAAATTCACGCTCACATAATTGACCTCATAATTGGTTGTCCTGATATCTGTGTCTCTGTTTGCTTTGATTACAGTTTAGGTTTACATGGCTGTTAATTCATTGTGCAAATCTGAAAGTTCATGATCGCTTTGGGCCTGTCTTGATATCCTCCAGTAGTAAATGTGAAGTCACCAAATGTCTGATATCCTCCAGTAGTAAATGTGAAGTCACCAAATGTCTGATATCCTCCAGTAGTAAATGTGAAGTCACCAAATGTCTGAAACTGTGGATTCAGAACTCATAAACAGGAAAACAGAATATGTGGTGCTTTTATGTCCTTTAATTCCACATCGCATTAGATTTGCCAAAGCATCTTTGTTGACAGTAAATTTGTGTATCATATTGCAGAGACCTGTCAAAGCCCATTGCTGTGCAAGATAAAGTCCGGGAACAGAAGTACATCGATAACTATAATGTAAGGATCTTTGAAAAAAAACAAAAACAGCAAAAGTCTACATTTTTTCTTATTTTTATATTATTAGAGATGCTTACAACATGTACTGTGATGAAGTTTGCCAAGGTATTGGGATGATGTGGGAAAATGTGGGTATCAGAGTCATCTGATTGAACAGGCTTTTTACTTAGCCTACATGTAGATTGGATGTGGACAATGTATAAGTGTGTTGAGAAATGTGGTTTTACTTTATTTCAGCTATGCACTGCAATGAAAGCCTAAAGGTATATCTTTAGCAGCTGGTTGTCACTTTTTGTTGTTGTTCATTAACCTGTAAACTGACTGATTAGACTTTTTCGTTAGCAGATGATATTAAAGTTTACTGGCAAGTTACCCTAGGTCACCATTGACACATGTCACTTTTACCTTTCTTGCTTTACAGCACCTAAAATTGGAGTGTAAGTGCTCAGTGAATGATGAAAACTATGGTGATGCATCAAGTAACTCCCATTCCACTACGACAGACATGTCATTTTTATCTTTTTTGGTTTACAGTACTTAAAGTTGGAGTGTGAGCGATCCATGAATGATGAAAACTCTGTGATGTATCAGGTAACCCCATTCCACTACGGCAGTCATTACTCCAATAGTGGCACAGTTCTCCAGTTCCTGGTGCGCTTACCTCCCTTTACAAAGATGTTTCTCTCATACCAAGGTGAGGTTTCACTGTGAAGAAAGAATGAACTCACCAGCAGTGTTTATGTAAGAATACAATAAGTGGGACCTTCGTTACACCTATGTTACCTGTCCCGTAGATGTGTCATACATGTTTGCAGAAGCTGAAACGGAAAGATTTCCATGGGACATTATTGCTGTATTCATAACATTTTGTCTTGTGAGATTTATATTTACAGTTAGTGTAATATGGTACATGTAGAAGTAGGTGACAGCTAAATAATGGAATACATACATGGAAGTATACTGACAATCATATGATTTTGATGACATTTTACTATACATGAATATAATTTGTGATTCAGACAACAATTTTGACATCCCTGACCGGACGTTCCACAGCATGAATACTGCCTGGAGACTGTCAAGTTACGAGTCAACCACAGACGTGAAGGAACTTATCCCGGAATTCTTCTTCCTGCCTGACTTCCTCCTCAACAAAGAAGGTAACGGTACATGTACTAAAACACAGTGCGCATGCTATAGAAACATATTGTATACTAAAACACAGTCTGCAGGCTATAGAAACACACTGTATACTAAAACACGGTCCACACGCTATAGAAACACACTGTATTCTAAAACACATTCCGCACACTATAGAAACACACTGTATTCTAAAACACAGTTCACATGCTATAGAAACACACTGTATTCTAAAACACATTCCGCACACTATAGAAACACACTGTATACTAAAACACGACCCACACGCTATCGAAACACACTGTATTCTAAAACACATTTCGCACACTATAGAAACATACTGTGTACTAAAACACTGTCCACATGCTATAGAAACATACTGTATACTAAAACACAGTCTGCAGGCTATAGAAACACGCTGTATACTAAAACTCAATGTACACTAAAGCACACTGACTCTACAGCACATTGAACACTAAATTCTGTACAGTTCTTATCTGACCAACCACTGACTGACGAGATTTTATGTTTGGTTTTATATATAACCTTACAGTGTATTTTTGTTGACTTTAAATGTACGGTACATACAAATGGATAATGGAGTTACAATTGGCTTTGTGACAATATGAATGGGTGTGACTTGTCTGATATCATGCCCCTGCTCCCGCTCTTGTTTCTCAGGGTATAACTTTGGCCGTCGTCAGACAGGGGAGGAGGTGTCAGATGTGATCTTACCTGCCTGGTGTTGTCAGGATGCTCGTCAATTCATCCTCATCCACAGACAGGCCCTAGAGTCCACCATCGTCAGCCAGACTCTTCATGACTGGATAGACCTCGTCTTTGGCTACAAACAGCAGGGAGAAATGGCCATCAAGGCTGTCAACGTCTTTCATCCTTCTGTACGTAACCAGGAAGCACTATCACTCTTTGTCTACCATACAGACTTCAGTCAGAATCACACAAACATGCACTTCAGATCCAGGCGAGGATTCCTTTACTCTGGTTTTGACATTTTCAGCTCTATATGATCTTGTATCTGTTGTATGTACCTTGTATATATTAGGTAGTAAAATTAGGAACTTCTAACACATGATGTGGTACGACAGCATTCTAAATTTGGGATTATACTTCAGGTCAGAGCAAATTAAGTGCCTAATTGCTGATGTTTTGGTCAGCTGTATGCTTTTGGTTAGCTGTATGCAGTTTTCCATGTTTGAGTTTCATGAAAAAGTTTCCTTGTTGAAGGTTCACACTCCATGCACATCTTGCACAGATAGAGGTATAAATGTCAAGCAAAGGTTTTCTTTTGAAGGTTTAATTGCACGCCAACATACCAGTTTGGAAGCTGAAAGATCCGCCAATTTGGCCCCTTTTCCAGTAATATATTATTAGGTTCCCCCCTCATATCCCTTAAGCTGTGATTTGGATTACCTGTACTGTTTAGACATACTTCGGTGTGGATGTGGAAGGAATCAAGGACCCAGTGCGACGTTATGCCATGAAAACCATGATCAAGACGTACGGCCAGACCCCCAAACAACTGTTTATGTCACCTCACCCACCCAAGTCCTCAACCAGTGAGAACACTCCTGTAGGACTGGAGAAGATCACCCAGCTGTTCTCAAAGGCATCCTCTCCACCCTCACAGCCGTCACAGCTCATGACCAACTTAATATCTGATGATACCGTAAGTCAGGAAACAATTTTGGATTAATATAAGTTTTACAGGAGTAGCGTCTGTACTTAACAGGTTAAGAAGAAGAAAAAAAAGAAAAAAAAATGGTGTTATATACAAATATTGTTTAATTAAATGAAAGGGAAAATTTTTTGTTGATTTTGTGTGATGCTAGGATTCCCACAGTTTGTAGCCAGTAAGAACCATAAATATTTCCTGCAACAATCGGAAGTCTTGAATAAAAGATTTTATTTTAAACTATGTATATCAGCATAAAAATATCAAAGTCTTACATCAAATCAGTTAGACTTGTAGTAGTTTATAGGTAAGATTTGAAAATGTATTAAGATTCATTTTGCTTTATAAAATTTTACTTGATATCACATTTTGCTATGGATTTTAAACAACACGAACTGGAATGTATAGGTCTATAAAACATTGGTTTCAGATGAGCCCGTCTCGCCAGGTGCTGGGTCTCTCCTGGGGCATGTTTGTGGGCTCCCCGGATTGCCCTGAGCCTGTGCCCATCTGGCAAACCCACTACGACAAGGCTGTGGCCTCTTTGGCATCTCTTCCCACAGGGGAGGTGTTTGGGATTGGTGTTAATGGTTGTCTGCTGGTCATGTACAGCAAGGAGAGAGGTCAGTAGCAGACTTTTTCTGGAAGCTTAAATTTTGTGAATGTGTGTGTTTGTATGGGTGGTGGTTGGGTGGGGGAGGTCGTGGAAGAAGGGGATAGGAGACTGACAAACCATTGATGCTGTAAGCTCAACTTTAGAAATACATTTGTTTTGTACTGCATAGTGTAAGTATGGTAATGACAGGTAATCATTTCCCCCGAGCTGTCTGATTTTCATATTTTTATGTTGTGTTTTTCTCTTTAACCTAAGCGAAATGTGCTTGATTAGTTAGGAAGTTTGTCTGGTACCTTGCAGTAAAATATTCTAGTGAAGAAATGATACATTAATAATAATAATATTATGATGCCGGCTTCATGATTTTGCACAAGCGTTACATGTAAATATGCTGAATAACATTTCTTTTTGACTCGACCTGAAGATGTAAACTTTGCCTTGTCATTTGACTCACTGTTGCTTAGTAACGGTAGAACTTTGATCACCAGTTTCATTGGCCCAAAGAATCTCTTTCATAAAATGTGCATTCTGGAGCCTGCGACGTTCCCAAATCAATTGACCAGCATTTTTCATAGTTTGAAATGAAAGTAAAACGGTAGATAACATCGTTTTATTCCTTAAATTAAATTGTAAGGATTGCCTGTAATATTTTTTTAGGTTTATTGGGGTATAAACGAAAAAAACGCCGTGTAAACTGTATGAATCCGCATAGCGGCTCATGCAAAAGTTTACACTGATCTGATGTAATTCACCTTGCAGGTGTCATCTCCATGAACACAACTCTGGTTGTATGGGCAGCCATTATCAGTTGGGGATATCCTGATGGAGTGCTGAGGATACAGAACAAACAGGACATGCCCAGTGTTAACTTCCTGCCAGAGGAACCCACGAATGGGGTAACCTAAAATTAACAGTTATTGTGCATTAAATACCTCTGGTAACACTGTTGATGTGGTGTTCAGCCATGATCATTCAGCCATTCATTCCTCTGGCAATGTTGTGTGTTCAAAATGTCACAGACAAGGTCATATTAGAATGTCGTCCATGTGTATTTACAGCACTAATCGTGTAATATCTAGCTTCATATGACTTGATAAATGTGTCTGTATATAAATGTTAACAGTGCTCTTGTATATCATTGTAAAGAACAGTGACACTAGTTCCATTGTTGAATAATGCCCTGCTGTGTAAATTTCTGTAAATTACCAGATTCATGACCTTCATCACTATTTTGTGTATCAGCACATCAGGTACATTGTATTTGTTGAAGTACTGTATGTTTTGATCTGAAATTTTGCATTCGTGTGTCTTCTACAGAGGAGCTCTTTTTGAGCCTTGCTACCGTGTCTATGATATAGTATCATACGCAGAGATCAGTTCCAGTTCATGAGGGTGAAATGTCAGCCTTTTCATACAGATATATGTCTCTTTGCTGTTTTCTATGAAGGTGTGTTGTTGTGCCTCGCTACCTGACTGTCGACTGTTGTTTACTGGAGGGAAGACAGGTGTGATAACTGTCTACAACACTAACTACCACTCTGCCAAGGTAAGTCATAAACAGACAGGTGTGATAGCTGTCTACATCACTTTACTAACTAGATGTACCTCTCTGCCAAGGTAAGGACTAAACACACAGGTGTGATAACTGTCTACATCACTAATTACCACTCTGCCAAGGTAAGGACTAAACACACAGGTGTGATAACTGTCTACATCACTAATTACCACTCTGCCAAGGTAAGGACTAAACACACAGGTGTGATAACTGTCTACATCACTAATTACCACTCTGCCAAGGTAAGGACTAAACACATAGATGTGATAACTGTCTACATCACTAATTACCACTCTGCCAAGGTAAGGACTAAACACATAGATGTGATAACTGTCTACATCACTAACTACCACTCTACCAAGATAATTAACTTTAAAACATCAGTAATGGAAGTCAGCGTACCAAGAACATGATCAAAACGTAAAAACTGCTGAGGAATCAACCTCCATGAACCTTAACTAAATATTCTCTCCTAAAATCATAGTATAAAACAGTAATAGTTTGTCATGCTTCTTTGTGCTGTGTTTTTATTAGATGAGTTTTTGGTGACAAGTTTATAATATACTTTATAAAAATGTGAAAGTCTGACTTGTGTGTGTTGTTCAGGAAAGTGACATGATGGTGATGGGTCACTGTAAACACCTGTATGGTCACAGTGGGGCGGTCAGCAGTTTACAGGTGTGCTGGCCCTACAGTATCCTTGTCAGTGCCAGTGATGACCACACCTGTATTATATGGGACCTCAACAGGTAAGCACCAGATATAAGTTTGACAAATTTGAAAAATCTCACTTTATTTCTTGGAGAACAGTTGTCATACATTGAATGTTAAAGTTTAAGCAGACAGTGAAGAAATTATTGGCCGAAGATCATACAATGATCAGACCATGTACACTGGTTGACATGGATATCATATGTGCACTGTCTAATTTGTAAACTTGAGGGTCCTTTTATTTTCATTGAACTGTAAAGAGACCACACAGGGGGTGAACAAAGGGTTTTCTCATACACATGTTAGGTGGACATTCATTCCAAAGATTGTGGTACTCCAGTAATTTGGGGGTGTTTGGGTGTCATTTCAGACTGACATATGTGAACTCCATCACCAGTCACAGGAGTGCTATAAAGTGTGTGGCTGTGAGTGACACACTGGGGGACATTGCCAGTGTTAGTGATGAAGGTGAGTGTTATAAGTGTGTGGCTGTGAGTGACACACTGGGGGTCATTGCCAGTGTTAGTGATGAAGGTGAGTGCTATAAAGTGTGTGATTGTGTGTGACAGACTGGGGACATAACCAGTGTTAGTGATGAAGGTGAGTGCTATTAAGTGTGGGGCTGTGAGTGACATTCTGGGGGACATTGCCAGTGTTAGTGATGAAGGTGAGTGTTATAAGTGTGTGGCTGTGAGTGACACACTGGGGGTCATTGCCAGTGTTAGTGATGAAGGTGAGTGCTATAAAGTGTGTGGCTGTGAGTGACATTCTGGGGGACATTGCCAGTGTTAGTGATGAAGGTGAGTGTTATAAGTGTGTGGCTGTGAGTGACATGCTGGGGGACATTGTCAGTGTTAGTGATGAAGGTGAGTGCTGTAAAGTGTGTGACTGTGTGTGACACACTGGGGACATTGCCAGTGTTAGTGATGAAGGTGAGTGCTATAAAGTGTGTGATTGTGTGTGACACACTGGGGACATAACCAGTGTTAGTGATGAAGGTGAGTGTTATAAGTGTGTGGCTGTGAGTGACACACTGGGGGCATTGCCAGTGTTAGTGATGAAGGTGAGTGTTATAAGTGTGAATGGCATTCTGGGGGACATTGCCAGTGTTAGTGATGAAGGTGAGTGCTATTAAATGTGTGACTGTGTGTGACACACTGGGGACATTGCCAGTGTAAGTGATGAAGGTGAGTGTTATAAGTGTGTGGCTGTGTGTGATACACTCAGGACATAGCCAGTGTTAGTGATGAAGGTGGGTGCTATAAAGTGTGTGGCTGTGTGTGACACACTGGGGACATTGCCAGTGTTAGTGATGAAGGTGAGTGTTATAAGGGTGTGGCTGTGAGTGACATTCTGGGGGACATTGCCAGTGTTAGTGATGAGAGTGAGTGCTATAAAGTGTGTACATATGTAGCTGTGGGTGACACATTGGGGAACACTGTAAGTGTTAGTGATAAGGGTGAGTGCTATAAAGTGCGTGCATATGTAGCTGTGGGTGATACATTGGGGACATTGTTGGTGTTAGTGATGAAGATGGGTGTTATAAGTGTGTACATATGTAGCTGTGGGTGACACACTGGGGAACACTGCAAGTGTTAGTGATGAGGGTGAGTGCTGTAAAGTGTGTACATATGTAGCTGTGGGTGACACACTGGGGAACACTGCAAGTGTTAGTGATGAGGGTGAGTGCTGTAAAGTGTGTACATATGTAGCTGTGGGTGACACAGTGGGGAACACTGTAAGTGTTAGTGATGAGGGTGAGTGCTGTAAAGTGTGTACATATGTAGCTGTGGGTGACACACTGGGGAACACTGCAAGTGTTAGTGATGAGGGTGAGTGCTATAAAGTGTGAGGCTGTGAGTGATAGGCTTGCCAGTGTTAGTGATGAAGGTGGGTGCTATAAGGTGTGTACATATGTAGCTGTGGGTGACACACTGGGGAACACTGCAAGTGTTAGTGATGAGGGTGAGTGCTGTAAAGTGTGTACATATGTAGCTGTGGGTGACACAGTGGGGAACACTGTAAGTGTTAGTGATAAGGGTGAGTGCTATAAAGTGTGTGCATATGTAGCTGTGGGTGACACACTGGGGAACACTGCAAGTGTTAGTGATGAGGGTGAGTGCTATAAAGTGTGAGGCTGTGAGTGATAGGCTGAGAGACATTGCCAGTGTTAGTGATGAGAGTGAGTCAACCTGTGTGTGCCTTCTGAGTCACTCAGTCCTGTATGTCTTCCTCGGTTCTAAGATGTGTTCTTCCTTGGTTATAAGATGTGCAGTTCTGTAACAGCTACATGTAGATTTCCCATGTCACTTACAGCAATCACATTTTTAGGTTTACTTGTCTCTTGTGTGTGCAATATATCATTTGTACTGAAGAAAAGGAAATCTTGAATGTATTTGATACTTACGTCCTTTAAAAGTCTGAAGCAGCTTGCTTAAAGCTTTATTTAAGCCCAACTGGTAGCAAGTAGAACATTTATGTACATATGTGTTATATCTGTAGCCATCTTGATGACACCTGTAATCAACAGCATTTTCACAAAGCCTTCTCAGGCTAAGATCATCAGCTTATCATGGATAAGAATATTTTAAACTATGAAAAGTGTGACACAAGAGGCCAGAACACATTAAGGGTGTATTTTGATGCCACAAAGAACTGATAGGCTTTATTGGCATTGAAGAGATAAAACTTTTTCGCTGGTTCCCATTTAAATCGTTACACAGGTGTACCACACATGTACCACACATGTGCCACATGTATATTTATGACTAGATAACAGATTTGTGTGTCTCAAACTTGTTAAATACTGATGACAATTTTTTGGGGGGTCAGGTCAAGGTTGTTACATGTACATTCAGGTGTTAGAATTGCACTGCAGTGGATTTTGCCATTTGCCCTTTCCAGTTCATCCACTCCCAAGCTCATCCTCTTCTGACCTCACCCACTCCCCAGCTCACCCAGTATACCAGAGACATCTGCTAAACATAGGCGATTACTCTAGCCAAACTGAGATCCTTCAGTCATTTTCAGACAGATATGAAGTGACTGATTCATTATTATAGCTCCTGTTTCAGGTATTGGTAGCAGTCTTCAGTTACACACTGTCAATGGAGAGCCCATCTTGTCAACGTATTGTCAACAGTCGATAAACTGTGTGTCCTTCTCCAGTGCAGCAGAAGGGAGATCTGTCAATGTGATCGCTGGTGGCCTGAGTAGTGGCGTTGTCAGGTAGGCCCCTATATCTGCTTTGCAACCTTTCTTTCTTGTCATTTTTCGGGGAGGCAAATTTGTAATGCCCTAGTAGTAGTTAGAGCATGGGCCAAGTGTGCAGAAGACCCAGGGCCATATTTTAGCCTCATCTTGTTGAGGAATTTACAGTGGCAATACTACTTTTTTCTTTATTTTGGGTGTCACATGATATGCCTGTATCAGTACAGAGCTTATTCTCTCTGTGTTATGATCTATCAAAAAAACTGGATAGAAATGTCTTAATTTATTGTGCAAAGAATAAAGTGCCCTATTAAAGTCATTCCCCAAAATATTAAATTCAGACTTTACCTTTGCCTGATTTTCTAACTGTATAATTTAAATTGAATATAATATTATTAAAGTGAACAGTATTTGGTCTTATTTAATTTTTGTTTCATGATAAATATTGACTAACCACTCAGTACATCTGAGTCTAACATCTGTATGCTGTGATTGTTACTGTAGGTTGTGGAGTTCCTGGGATTTGAGTCATGTCCGAGATTTACAAGACCCTTCCTTGTTAGCTAAGCCAGTTATCAGGTGAGTACAGGCAGGCACGTTGTGCTGTGGAATGAGAGGAAAATCATCTACCTGTAACCACTTACATAACATGTCTTCTTCTGGGTGGGGGTGTGATTCAAGGCTGTAATAGAGTAAACCACTAAACAAGATGTTCCTTATGGATGTACAACTTCTTGGTTTATTCACACGACGTTTCGATGTACTTGTAAATATTAACATTGCACATAACGATGTTAGTATCTACATATACATCCAAACGCCGTGTGAATAAGTCGAGAAGGTGTATACATGTATCCATAAGGAACGTCTTGTTAGTGTATTCCCCCTCAACATCTAAATGCCAATGCAGCAGAAGAATAAACCAGTTCAATGAATTTCATATAACTGTAATATGAATATAAGCGCAGTCTTTTGAACAGTTCACAGTGATTTCACTGCAGTGTATTAGAATGTTGTACACTTCTTCACATTTCATGGTGATGCCAGTTTAGGTAAGAAATTCCTCTATTGTCACGTCACACCGATCTTGTTCTCCTTACCATGTGCAGTATGTTGTATCCCTTGTTATTCCAGCCTGACTTTCACCTGTGACAACCAGCGTTTGTTCATGTCCACTGCTGATGGCACCATCACCGTTTGGGAATCGCCAGGGTCAAACAAGGGCAAGAGATCTATGGTCAATTTTACACCTTTTACTTAAATTCTTCAGAAAATAGACGTAAGAAGGTTTTACAGGTGTAGTTAATATTGCAGCAAATTTTGCTGTTGTTGTTTACACCAGTATTATATCATGTTTTAATCTGGATGTGTATAATACCACACAGCCATTGTACATATTATAGCATGCCCCTGTACGAGAATGTTTGGCATTGAGATCAACTTCATTCTTGTGGCATTTCCTTTGTAATCAGAAATAATTGATGATGCTCTGACTCTAATGTAAATATACATAATATAATTAATTTATGTGCAAGCCAGCATTGCAGTATTATCATCCAATGGAAATTTCCCCCTACTTGTATATGTATTTTTGCATATATTTAAATGATACTATAGCGTGTATTAAAGGTAGTGAATATACAGGGTCGTCACAACCGGTAAGCATATATTAATTTATTTGCAGTACATATATATGGTGTTAGATTTCAGGGTTTTGGAGAGGGAGGTAATTCTGTAACATTTACTGGTTGAGCGTGATAAATCTGTGTTTATAGTAGAAATCCATTGTCATTTGATGAGTAGCGTTGGGTTTCAAATCCAGCTTTTGCTGGCTTGTCGAGCAGTGTACAGATGCAAAGACGATGCCCCCTCCCTCTAGCCATATGTAGTAAGTAGTATAATCAACAAGGGCACTTTATGTAGTAGTGTCACCACAGTCTGAAATATACCTGTACATGTAGTTTATTTCATGCTGATTAAGTTTGCCTCTATGCCCTACTGCAGTTCACAATTTATTGATGATATTGATCAATACCTGGAACTATTAGTCCCAGTTAATACTTGGTATTGAAAATGCTGTGACACAAGAAAGAGGGCTGAGGGAGGAGAATGTTGGAAATGAACTCTGTTTTTGAAACCTGGTTTTAATTTTGTAAGCATGTACATGGAGTGAAAATCTAACAAACAGAAGTGTAATAAAACACATATTAAATGTGCAGGTAAGTGTACCTGCATATGTATTTGTAAACATCTTTCCACCTTGATATGACTTGCATGTAATTTTATATAGTATGTGGATTTTACAATGTATTTGTATATTAAATAGGTTTTAAGAAAGTAACTGAAACTTTAACTTGATGTAGCAAGTTTATTGTGTGAAATTCTGAATTAATTGTGCTTTTATAACATACAGTAATTACCTGCTCTTCACTTGGAGGAGGTTCAAATGGGTGTGGTTTTAGTGGTGTGTGCGTACTCACTTGTGTGTGTGTTGTGATATGAATATATTTTAAATATTTATATATGTTTATCAGAATACAGATATTTGTTATTACACAGGTACATACAGGGGTAAGAATGAATTTGTATACCCCTTCTCTTATTCCATTAATGTCATAAGGAAAGAGTGTATTTCTGTTGTTTAGGCTTCATGTATTTGAGGCGTGCATATATACGAGGGTTTTCATATATTTAATAATAACGAATTCAGTATTGGTGCTTTAATCAGTAAGTGGCAATGTGTTATTAACAGACATGTTTATCTGTGATGGTGAGCCGAGTACATCACTCCCACACGGGGTCACTAGCAGGACTGAAAAATTGTTACTCTCTTTGGGCTGTTTCTCTTGGCAGGAACTTATCAAAATTGTCATTTACTTCCTTGGCAATGCACATGTACACGTTGACAAGAATCCTTCATAGTCTTCCCAATGCCTGTGGAGCAGAAAAATTTAGAGGACTAAAACCTCCATTGACCAGCATATTTTGATGTTGGACAAAGTTATTGATACATGCAGTCTACTCTTATCGTATCAATATCTTAAACCTGTTGGAACATTGGACATTTGCCTTACATGTTAACTGTTAAAACCTGCATCAAAAAACTCATATTCCCTCCACTGATCCCTCACCCCTGCCACCTCTTAGTTGCCTTCACTTTATCACATTAAGGTACAGTTGCACCGTTTCTTCACACTTGTCAAAAATTGGTGGTGCGTTTGCTGGTTAGATGACACTGAACCACTATGATGTTAATACAACTCCAAAAGAAAGAGTGGCTGATGCCTTTTTAACCAGGTTTGACTCCATGTTTGAATAAAGAAACTTCTGTCTTGTTTTTTACAGTGTAGGGGCACTTTTGAAAGTCAACATAAAAACATCAGAGTAAAATGACACCTATTAGTATGTACATGTATTTTTATTGTCATCTTCGGGTGGAGGTGTTGACAGAATTTACGACACCAGTTGTCAAGCTTATAAATATAATTAGTGAACCAACAGATAAGCCGATTCGATTTTTCATTCGGATATTTTGGTGTATATTGGAACATTAATGTTAATGCTAGGGGAAGCTAGTCACAGTGCAGAAATCTGGTGTCTGATCTCTAGTTACCAGCACATCAAAGTGTATTATGGTGTCTTACAGGCGTTTACAAGTAGTGCTGAGTGTCACAACATAATGGCTTATGATATGTTTCACATTTAACAGGTACGTGTTATGTTGCTACAGAATCAACAGCAGATGTTTTGTTGTTACGAAACCAACAAATGATAGCTGTCAAGCGAGAGATCTTGTTAGATGTGTGCAACTAAAACAGGTGTCACACAAGCATGTTAAAACAGTACGTACATGTAGCCTAGTCTGTGTGAGACTGGCAATGTCTGATTTTGATCTTTTCCCATTCCAGCTCATTATTTTTGATGTGCAATTATCAGTTTCATCATCTTAATTGTGAAAAGTTATACTGAAGGTGAAGGAATGACTGTCTGAAAAGATACTAAACATTTGATATTTACAAGGAAGCTGTTTGATATTTTGAATATCTAACTTTTGAGATTTGGGACCAGTTTGTCTGTACATGTATTTATGAGATTAGGTGTGTGTGTTGTATCAACTTGATATATATACATGTATGTTGAACTTCTTCTTGTCTCTGTGTGCAGTAGGTCAATGTACAACATCGTATGAGTGAATGAGATATATACTGTTGACATTACCAAACAAATTTTAGGTTTGATGAAAAACATGTTAGTGTTATTGAACTGAATATTATATTTCTTCATTTTAATAAACACATCATTGTAACACATTTTACCCGTTGTTGTTTCTCATGATACATCAGTGGGGAGGCGTCATATTTTTTAATCCCATGAGGTGGCGTTAGTGTGAAGCAGAACTTCGAGCCATTCTTACATCAAAGTACAGATTGTAGCATAACGTCTACACAGTTACAATGAATCTGTTCCTAAAACAGTGTGACGTCACACTGTTTTTACTGTGATGTGATCGTGATGAGGTAGGAAAGGAACATTTGATGTCAATAAAATGACATCAGAATCCTGCTGCCTGGTGTTTGACAGATCCCTGTTCTCAATGTGTGGTAAAATAGATGTTTCTGGAGACTACGATGATTTTTATGTCAGTCACAGAAAACATGTAACTCTTGCTGCAGCTTAATGTCAGCAAAATTATAGCTTACAAGTATTACCTTTTATAACAGATAACCTATATAGGGGCCACTCTTAAAAAACTTCTTCCATACATTTCATCTGGATGAGTATGACTTCCTCATTTGGGATTTGACCCACTTTCACATAACTTTGTAAATCAGTTTTTCGTAATTTTTCTTGTTAATGGTATTGCTTTGTGGCACTAGAAGCAAGACATCTTTTACACAAAAATGAGAAATATGACTTACGCAGTTTTGTGAATGAGCCTAAGGCTACATTCTGTGATTATTGTGACACCTACACGCTGCTCTGTGCTGTTGTTTTGCTCCAGTGATATCTGCTGATCTGTGCCTCAGCTGCCACATTCATACCTGACAGTGTGTACCTGGATTATTGTGACACCTGTACAGGACTGCACATTTCTGTGTGCTACTGTCTTGCTGCAGTTATGTCCACCATCTGAGCCTGGTGCCACATTCATACCTGACAGTGTGTACCTGGATTATTGTGACACCTGTACAGGTCTGCACATTTCTGTGTGCTACTGTCTTGCTGCAGTTATGTCCACCATCTGAGCCTGGTGCCACATTCATACCTGACAGTGTGTACCTGGATTACTGTGACACCTGTACAGGACTGCACATTTCTGTGTGCTACTGTCTTGCTGCAGTTATGTCCACCATCTGAGCCTGGTGCCACATTCATACCTGACAGTGTGTACCTGGATTATTGTGACACCTGTACAGGTCTGCACATTTCTGTGTGCTACTGTCTTGCTGCAGTTATGTCCACCATCTGAGCCTGGTGCCACATTCATACCTGACAGTGTGTACCTGGATTACTGTGACACCTGTACAGGACTGCACATTTCTATGTGCTACTGTCTTGCTGCAGTTATGTCCACCATCTGAGCCTGGTGTGACATTCACACAAATTCCCTGACTTAAGGTCAAAGTTCATACAGCCTTTTATATACACAAATACAAAAGAGTAATGGTAGGGCAAATCTTAATTTTAATTTCTCACTGTCAAGGTATACACAAAGATAAACACGTATTGGTGCTTAACTGTTACAAATCTGGACACACTATGATTTATGTGATTTGTGTTTTTTGTGTTTCTTCTTGTGATGACGAGACCCTGTTTTATGTCGCTCTGGGCTGTCGTCGGTCCCTCTGTCTGATTGGCTAAAAAAACAAATATTAAATTCATACACTTGCTATTAAATACCATCAGAATGCATGAAAGCATCATTCGTCAGAGTTCGTCAGTATGGAGACTTGCAGCCCTCACATCCAAAAGTGTGCATATTTTATTTGTCACTTTATTTGATTACACATTTTCAACCAAGCAATTTGATGGCAATAACAACCACACATCTATGGTCTGGGTCCTAGCTGCTGATGAACTGAGATGGTATAATGCATTCCCACCATACAAACACACAAAAAACATGTCACAGCACCAGCCATTGTGGGATGGATGCTACTCTAATCGATAAGTTTTTTCATCCAAGACATTTTACCAAATGCTGTTTGTTTTTATATAGGAATAAGTAGGATATTATGAAGGTGGGAATGCATTGTAACTACATTTTCGCTACATCTACAAGTAACCATATACAGAGGTTTGACTGAACATTTGATACAATGTACGACTACGGAGACTTTATAATCCTGTCCTGCTTCACAGGAACAGGATTGTCCAAACAAGGGTTCACATGCTTACCCTGATCTGAAAGGAGACCTCCTTGATCTTGAGGATGACCTTGACCTCTGTTGTGACCTGGACCTAGATCTGAATCTCTTTCGTGAGTCTGACCGCTTCTGTGACCTTGACTCAGATCTCCTCCGACTCCTTGACCTAGACCTTCTACGTGACCTTGACCTAATATGTGACCCTGAGCTGGAATGTCTGGTGGTGGGAGAGCTTGATGTAGGTTCTTCTCCATGCAATGATTCTGACAAGGAGTCTGATGCTTGAGCGGTTTGTCTCAGCATGTCGGTTTGGTTCTCAATCACTTCACGAATCACCTGCCCAACAGAGTAATCATACATGCAAGTCAAGTGCAAGTCTAAATATGAACAACTGAGCTAATATTTGAGAGACATGCTAAAGCGAAGCTTGCCATGCACAATTGTAATTAGTTTTCTCCACCCTCACAATGTTTCATTCAGTGTGAAAATTAAAAGGACTGGTCAGATTCATTGAGGTTGTCATGTCCAGTGTTCAGAGCATTTGACACCACTACAAAGGACACACATCATCACCTTACATGTACATCTCACACATGAATATGTCTATAGCATGTAAATACAGCAACATCTGATCAAATCTATTAGTTTAAGCCTCAGAAAGAGTGACAGATAGTAAGGCCCCTCACCACATACTGACCTCTGTGTAGGACTTTTTGGTGATATGTACATTCTTGGCGCGGTATGACTGTCGCCTCCGCTTCAGATCCCGCTGTAGAGCGAGGGCTTCAGCTTTAGACTTGGGTTCACTGTCTTTGCTGTCTGTAGCACAAAGTCCACATTTTCACACATGTGTCATTTATTTAACTCATACATTCAGTCCACTATAAAGCCTTCATTTTATGCTCAAATGAATGTATATATTTTCTTGGGCAATTGACATTCCTAATTCCCATGAAAACTTCATGTGAACATTTGTGCATTATTAAGGAAGTGGTAGCCACAAGAAAAGTGTGTTTGCAAATTTTCTAAGTCTAAGCTGTGAGATCAACATTTCTATCATTCTATACCTTGTACACGTTTGTTGTTATCCTGTTGTCATGGTAAATATGGGGGTGACTACTATTACAGGTATCAACAGCATATAATTTCAATAGTTTCACAATATTTTCACTGTATAAGATACAATTCTCTGATTTGTGTGAAGTTTTCACAGATCATATGAAAACAAAGAATACTTTTTCACTTTTTGCAAAATCAAATTAGTTTGGGAAACTAAGTCACCTTCGAACTTATCTACAGGTGCCCATGTCCAACGTTTGTGGTGATTATCAGTTCATAAATAGTACAGTAATATAGAGACTATACTCATTCTTTTTCATATTTTGCAAGTTTAAAATTTATCATGAGTAGGAATGGTTTGAATCAGCAAGCTAGAATACAGCAGATTTGTGAGTATGTCACATCACCCTTGCCATTGATGTGTGAGGTTTGAGTGTACTGTACAGCATCAAGGATTTGATGGGACAAAGAACATAAGTGGAGGGATGAAGGAATATGGCTTTATGTCACACAATACTAAAGCCATGTAATCCAGGTGATATAATCATTTATGCCAGAAAAAGGAAGAAAAAAATCTATGAGATGCATTGTTGTTCCCTTGAGTGTTTGTTTTTCTGCTAATGATGGAGAACATTTCATTTTTGCAGGTGTGATTTTGGAGCAGCTCATATATATTTATATAGAAGGACATCAGACTTTTTGTAAAGGTTCACATTGCCCACATTTCCTAGAGCAGAATAAATGGTTTGGTTCTGACTCAGTTTACCAATGCACATGTACTATTTCTTTCATCTTCAACAGATGTTTAAAATTAAGGTAAAATACCTTCCTTCCTGGTTAAATCTGCAAACAACAGGGCATCCGAAAGTTCTGACACTGGCTTTCCAGCCTCTTTAGCAGCTTTGATCACATATTGATGAACAGCCGATCTCTCAGCTGGTGTCAGTTCCAATGTTGCCTGTTGTGGTGTGATCGGTACTTCCTTCTCTGTGAAAATGAAAAAAATGGTAACTGTCTGGCTTTAAATATCCTTTTGTCTCAGTAGATCGTAAATGTGTTACCAAATGCATGTCAAATCTCACCACTGTCCTCACCACTTCCCTGACAAACCTCTGGGCTTAAAGCCGTAAACTTAGCAGCCAGTCCTGGATTTGAACATGTGAACAAGTCCTGACAGTCGCAGCAAGTAAGCACTTTAACTGTCTGAGTCAGAGAGGTCCAATTATATGTTCATGTTAAAGGACGAGACATTACTGTTTTATTATGATTTTACACTTTTTATTTTAAATTGCCCTTTCCTTACATATACACGTACCTTGCCTTCTGTTTAGTCTATAACCATTTATCCACATGTAAAATCAATAGAGTGATAAGAAAGTGAGATTATATCACATACCTGTAGCTAATCCAGGATTAAGCTGACGCAGTATGGAATTTTGGGTTTCCTTATCTGAATGAAACACACAAAAGAATCATTATTGCTAAAAATGTATGATATATATATTTTTCCGTATTTATGTCTGTATCTCTTTGTACTTCTATTTCCAGTCATACACTTCTGTTGACACAACCACTATAGTATTCTTAAGAGTGGGCTGTAGCCAAGTGGTAAACAAGTTTGCCTTTGCTAGGAGACAAGAGGTCCAGGTTCAAGTCTAGCCTTGGTGGATTCATACACCTCTCACCATTTGTGGCATTACTGCAATTAAGCAACTGACCACATATGCATATATGTGACCGTCTAATGTTTGTTGAAGACCACTTCTCTTTCACCAACATGGTGTGTCTTACTTTTGTCAGAGAAAACTCTGACAAAATGTCGGTTGTTTAACCCCTAGAAATCTTGTTTCATCGACCCAAAGATTGTACCCATGACTGATTATATGTGACAAATCCTTCAATAAGACATAGGGCGACAATTAAATACAGTACTATAGCTACACATGTCAGTAAAGAAGGTGGAGAACTATTCCAAAGAAAAGGTAATATTAACACAGACTCACCTAGGACTGTAGAGAAGACATTGTCTGATTTTGAATAGTAGAACTGAGAACTGGGTGCCAACTCATCCTGTCAATGTAAAACCAAAAGTTTAATTAACTTTTTCATACTAGAATGAAACTTACTTTGCAAAATATGACCTTGAAAAGGATTGCATACAATTTAAACTAGATAAACCATCTCCCAATAAACCACCTGGGACTGGGGCTAGCATATTAAACAGGCCATAACTCAATGAATCATAACTGCTGAATAAAAAAGACTTTTAAAAAAACCCAGATTTTTGGGACAAATCATAAACTTTACAAACTTTATTAATTTAACATAAATTAACTTAAACTTTCCCCAAGCCAAACTGCTAAGTTTTAACTTGGAGAACTGGCCAAATATATACAATTCATCATCCATTTCTGTAACATTTATACTGTTAGATAACTGTCCATGTATTAATCTCTTTATATGACTGGAGTTTTGTGCAGCACTCAAAAATATTTCACTCATATGATGGCGGCCAGCATCATAGTGGGGGGGAACCCACACTTATAGCTGCAGGTTACGGGCAGATCTTCCAAAGTACCAAAGAGGAAGCCAGAATGAGCTAGACTTGAACTCACAGCAACCGCGTAACTGTTAATGAACAAGCATATCCCAGCTACGAGCAAACTCAGCATAGGAGAAGAAAACATAAGAAGTGAACTGCACAGATTTCAAATGTGTGCAAGCTCCATCTGTTAACAGTGGAAAACTTTAACAATTCAGCTATAAGGCAGGGGATAATTAGTGTGGTACTGACAATATCCTCCTGGGTAAGATTGTGTCTCCTCAGATAGCATTGCTCCTCATGCTTAAACAGTGAGTCTCTGGGAACACGATGTCCCTGATCATACTGACAGCTTACCAGGTCACTGCTCTGTAACAAACAAATGATAATATGCCGTATTAATCATCAATGGTCAGGTGGAATTTTTTTTTTTACTTTATGAGTATACATAATCCTATTACCAGGACGGCAGAAAAGGCAGCAGATCTATATGACTATAGTTTCTCCACTTTCAATAGCATTACCTTCAAAGCGCATATAATAATTCCAAACTATTTAAATTCAAAAGCATTTCACTTCAATATATTTTTACTTTTTGTAGTTTATATTATAGAGCAATACAGTATTTGTAGCAATGATTCTCACCTCAGTCTTCAGCTTGACTTTTTCCCATGATAATGCTTGGCAAACACTGTCAGTGATTTCATCACACTGCTTACAAAACACCTTGATCTCTTCAATAGCCTTTAACCTTGCTGCAATAATTTCCATTTGGGACACCTGTAAAATGAGTATAAAATCGCTAAGTTGTAACCTTATGGTGCTTCAGAAACATTCAGATTTGTAGTAGGCCTAATAATTGTAATGAGTGATGACATGACCTTTAATACTCCTCATCACTCCTCACTCACAGCCTAACAGTCACATATAGACACAAAACTACTGCTCTCTTTATTTTATATGCTGATGGATGGAATGCTATGCAGAGTAAAATCTAATGAAATTGGGCTGGTAACCTGTAGCTGTTTAGACAAGGATCACTCGCTAAACATTACAGAAAGAAAGTAAGGGCCAGTAGGCTAATGTTCAATGAAATGAATCTATTTTCGAGGTATCGTTATTCACATGAGGTACCTTTTCCAACTCCATGTTGCTGCATAGATTCGTTGTTGATTGAACCTGATCCATAATCGTAGGCCTACTACCCAGCTCAACATCTTGGAAAACCACTATGTGTGCCATGATATATGATAAACCTTGGTAAAAATTGCTTCAATCTTGATAAATTATACACCACTGAATGGAGAAAATCAATAGCAGTCAATCTGTAGAAAGCTGTCACTCAGACTGGCTTTTAGGCCAGAGCGCCTACTACTTAGTCCCAACTTTTCCACTAGAACTTGCCGCAGATATTGTGATAAGCCTCACGGCATGCGGCAGTTCTAATCAGAGGATGCTCCATTTAAAATCAATACTATATATCAGTACTACTATACTCATGCATACCAGATTATATTTAAGAAGTTAAAATCTATGTTTAGCCTCGGTTGTCTTGCCAGAGGTATAAAAATACTTTAATGATCTTAGTGAAGTAACGCAATTAGTCTGAGGGCCACCTAAAAAATTTAAAAAAAAACCCAAAAATGCATGCTAACTTTGTTCAGTTGTTGTCTTCTCACCCGTCTTCCTCCAGCTCTTACGAGTACGAAGTACAAAGAGCTCTCATCTGCACAGCGAGGTTTCTCAACACATATAGCAACGAGTATCAGAAGATCAAACATAAAAATTACTTAAGCCTGTGCTTACACATCTGTTTACCACAGTACGCTTCACAGAAGTTCCAGCAGTCAAAGGATTAAATGTTCAAGGCAGGTTCAGCCGATTGTACTGTTCTTGTTGTTACTATTGGCCTAGATACTCGCCACTACAGGATGTGCACATATGTAAGGTAAAAAGAGAACAGTCGCGGGCATGATCTGAGGTGGGTTGGAGATCCTGCATTTCCAAACTTACGAACATGTTCCTCACCGTTGCCAGATATTTGCCGAAAGAATGTCCAAACTTGTACCTTATACGGCATTCTTGTGGAAGGGGATCTGTTCTTCCTTCTGTTGAAAATTACACTCTATGTGGAAAGTTCACCACTAGAACAACAACAACTTTTGCAGTAAGAACGTCATTCCGCGCGACATCAATATGGCTGAAAACATTTTATGAGCACAATTTGCTTAGTACAGCGTTTAGATTTTCGACGCGACCAAAGGACATTCTTCCATTTGAGAAGGAATTCAAGATAACTAAAAATGTTTTAGTCTACTCTTATGACAACTCACGCTTTTACAAACTTTTGTCTTATTTTGGAGCAGTTCAGTTTGTATTCTGGTTATATTTGGCAACATTTTCGTACTCTTCGTTGCGTGATGTACCAATTCCTGGTGAAGAATCACCTGAAGATGTTCCATGGTGGCGACTTGTTAACCTTGGGAAGAACAAGTACAAAAACGGAATAGCATTGCTGTGCTTTTCTGTTGGTAGGTGTAGCAGTTAAGATTGTGTTTCATTATTTTGAAACTCTTTACCAAGTTATTTATCTGATTTGTGTTTTACACTGTAGTCAGGAATATATTTCACTTACATGACAGCCTGCAATATGGTGAAAGGGAACCTATGTTATTTATGAAATATTACCTTGTGAATCTGAATGATACACTATATGTTCTTTGAAATAAGCTTACTGTTATACTTTACATTTAATTGAACATATGAAACTATGCCAAATAAAGTATATACACTAAATGTGGCATAATAAAGTATCCGCTATGAAGACTTCCAGTTTATGATATCAAAGATATTGGTAACATTTGTGTTCAATATTATATCACGAAGATATATAAAACATATTGTACAATTTTTTTGTGTAACATTTATCAGTCTTTGTTGTCTTCTTTTTTTCTGTATAGGGTATATCGTCCTGTTTATCAGCATCATGTACCCTCTAAGAGCTGTCAACTCCCTCTGGTTATTCAAGGGAGGCAAGTCAGTTGGACTCGTCACACATGCACCATTTGGAAAGAAGCTGACTCATGTGACTCCTTTAGAAAACATAAGCTGTGTGCAGTCTCGAGCACAAGCTCAGAGCCAGGTGCCTTTGAAAGTAAAAAACAAGTGGTTCTTCTATCTCCTGGATAAAAAGGGAGTTTTTCATAATCCAGGACTGTTTGATTACATGGTCGGACTTCGAAGGAACTTGAAGTGATCCTAATATGTACTTCTAGGTACTTTTATTGTTTGCTTATAGTATAGTGTGAGTGTACATAGTTTTGTGTAGGACTTTATGATATTAAATAGTTTATGTGTGATGTAAGAAACTCATCTCTGTTCTCCTTTTAATTATAGTGAATGAAGTTGTTTTGAGGCCTTAATTACACTACATGAGTTATTTGGCTTGTGTTTGCTGAAGGTTGGCTGTTGTACAAGGGAAATCAATCCACAGACTTTGAGGTGCTGTCCTATATCTTGTCACCTTTGAGGGATTCTTATCGTGAAACTAATTTACATGTAGTAGAACATCCATTCACAGCTATCAAACTAGACAGTCTGTTTGAGATGTAGGCAGGACAAGATTATGTGAATTCTATGAATAAGAACTGTTCTGTAAAATTCCCAGTTTTGTTCTATCAGTTCTACATATTAACTTTATTACAGACAAATAGTTCTGCTTTATTGAGCAGGAAAGTAACTAGATCTTAAATGGGTTCTCATGGTGTCTCATTGTGTTAATAGTTGTGTTAAGGTTCTTGTCTTTCATAAGCTTGGACACAGGAGGTTCACATTTAAACCTCACCATGAAAAAGATATTGTAGACCCCCCTAGCCACACTTTTTGTTGAGCTTTGGGGACAACTTGTCCTCCACCAGTGTAGTTTTCATACACTACCTGTGGGAAAGTTCATCAGTAGCTTGCCAAAGGTTGGCGATTAATGCCAGGCTCTCAGCCTTAATCCACAAATAAAACTAATCATCAGTTAAGATTCAGATTCAAATTTATTGTATGAAAAAGCCGACTTAATCATGAATAATAAGGTACATTCAGAGAAATGACAGGAATACAGAGTTCATATACATGTATGTGTGTTCACTCACTGAGATCCAGTAGAAATACTGCAGGCTGTTTATACACGTTAATTCATACAATTTAAAGATACAGACTAAATTTGGGGTATTGAGATTTATTTTTACCTCTCTTTTCTTTCGCCTTTCCAAGTCTTGAGTACTCGGTATATGTGTTGAGGAAAGTAAATACAATCAAAATGCAAGCAAAGCAAGTTTTCCAGGCATCAAATCTTCAGGGTGGTGTGATTACCTCCCTTGAATGAAGCTCTTCAGCCATGAAGTCTGTGTTACTCTGGCAACAAGATAACATGACAGGTGGCCGTAAAGATGACAGGAAAGTGACCTGAGATGGTCCAGTTTATGTGTCCCGTTAATTTCACAGGTAAAATATTCCCGAAAAGTTGTTTTTGCCCGTGTTATAAATGTAAACCTCGAAGCAAGACAGGGATGACCATAAATTAATGAAATCCCCTGAATTTTTCACCCGTTGACCATGCCCTGGCCCTTTTGGGCCTTTATGGGAGTTATTTATTCAGCTGTAAGCTACGATAACAGATGCCATCAGAATTAGTCCTTATCAGCACCTGTGGGGCCTAAATCACCATAAATTAAACACACAGACACACAGAAATGAAGGGACTATGTCTCATTAACGTTTAGAGCTTGCAAATTGTTTACTTTTCCTCATCTTGTTCGTGAATGTATTGTTTATTATTGGTTCTTCAAACTTTAATATGACTACTTGTGTGAACAGGCATGGCTGCTCATGACAAATTTTTCTATTTAATGGTTAGCTGTATTATAAAAATTAAGGCAAGAGAGGGTGTAATCATCTGTTACTATAGGAGACTTCAGTTGTACTGGAGGGGAAATGTGCAGAGATATACCTGCGGTCATGAAAAGTTTTACTTTATATATAATATTAAAATATAAGCTCTCAATCCTTGCATCTTAGTGTGACACAATATGCAGTTAAGTGTGTATAACAATCTCTTTTGTAAATTATGTCTATATCATTCAGAAAAGGGAGCAAACTGATTTCTGTTAACCAGTTTATTTGGTTAAAAGATTTGAGAGCCAACTTTGAGCAAAAAAACTTCAGTCAGCCTTTTTTTTTTTTTGAGCAGTTTATTCTTTGGTTAATCCCAGATTAGAATAACCTGACTGTCAGTGTCAGTGACCTGCTAATCACCATGGAAACTGGACACTGGACGTGTGTGGGCCTGGTCAAACCTGAACTTTACAGCCAGAACTTAAAGTCTTTGTGTAAGCAAACTGAATGGAATCAAAACCGCTTGAAGGCAGAGATTGAGAAAACACCTCGCCCCAAGTCCGGTAAGAGCTCATAAATAAAAGTGTAAATTGGGTTAATAAATGACATAGTGTATTAAATTTTATTGTGTTAAAGAACAAAATAATAAATTACCATACAAGATATCACAAATTATCTAGTTCTTAGGACAAAGAGTAGTTTTCTCATTTAATTTGTTACTTTGTATAGCTATATGTACAATGTCATTCACATACAAATAATTGAATGTATATGTTGTATATGTATATGCAATAATAAAAAAAAAATTGATGTTTTGAAAATTTATTTTGTAAAGATATGTCTTTGTTATAAATAGCCATGGAAAGAGCAGATGACAACTTTTATAACCCTTTCATGGCATGGGAGAAAAAGGATGTGATGTTTACAAGTGCTGAGGCAGTGAAGAATTTAGGTGACAACAGGACTATCGGCAGTGACACAGAAAGTATTGTTTCAACGAAAGGTAGGGATGGCTACAATCTTATAGACATAGATATTACTAGTACTATAGGACAAATCTAAATGTTTCGTAACTTAAAATCAGTAAAAGTGAAGGCCTTCATGCATTAAATATTAATACATTTTGATTGTATTACTATTTAAACACAAGTACATGTATTCACTATGTAAACATGCAGTCCAGTTTAGTAAGAATAATTAAGGACGTGCTATTTGGTTAGCTGTTTCAGCTGTATATGAGCAGGTTTTTTGTTGTCACTTTTCCTTGTATTCAGATGTATTTTGATTTCTGAATTTTCAAATTAATTTTGTAAACTAACTATACAAAAGAGAATGTTCAGATTGTAATAATTGCTGTGCGATATAGTGATGCTGGGATATTAAGTTGTGTAGTCCACTTTTGGAAGTCATGGTGAGTTAACTAAGCTGCTCAAGAGCATGTGATTGTCCAGTTACCTTCTTGGTCTATGTTGTATAAAGGGGATAAAGTTTCTGTTCATGAAAAAAAGGTGATGTCATTTAGATACTTCTAGCGAGAAAACTTTTAATCATAGCTCCAATATGTTCAGGAACTGCAGAATTGACATACCGTGGGCTACATTCTGGTGCAAATTACAATTTTCTGGCTCTCATAGCTTTCAATTTACATGCCTTTGAATTAATGCAACTTGAAAACCCTAAAATTATGTCAAAAAGTTACATACAGAGACAAACAAGTGCAAATTGTGAATCACAGCCCCATAACAGTGGCAGCCTAATGATAAGTACGATATGATACACACAGTGAAGTAATGGGTACGGCTTGGAAGAAATAGTGTTCTCTGTGAATTGGCTGGCACATCTAAACAATATTGTGGCCACTTCTCTATGGAGGAAAAAGTTAAAGAATACTGAAATATGATACACCAGGAATACTGATACACAAGGAAAAAGCATCTCTGACTTTTATTTAGTAATTAACATGGAACAATTTGATTATTTCAGCTCCACCAACAACATTTTGCTATCTTTGTACTACACTTGAGGAACATGAGAAACATCATGAGGTTTGTACATCACCTTGAAATCATCTGGTCTTGGAGAATGGCCCTTTGTATATATTATTCATCAGCTTGGTATTTTTGAAAATTTGCTGAAAGTACTCGTTACTATTTTACATTTTGATAAACTTTACATTTTGATTAGTTTTTGATGCAGACATGAATAGATTGAAAAAGTTGAGTATAATGGATACAGAAATTGTAGTTACGTGTACCAAGTGATAAAATTTAATATACATTTATCCTGAATAAATCCATTGAGATATATTTGTATTTTTCAAGCAATGTTTAATATTGTTATTAAAATCCATTTCTCTTATTTTCAGAGAACGTTTCCAAAGAAGGTTCGCAAACCTCGTATTATGTTTATAGCACCTCCACCACAAGTTAGAAAGAAGAAAGAAACTAAGCCATCATTTATGAGCACCGAGGCTTTGTATAAAGTAGAGGTGTTCACAGCAGACAAGCCTAATGCCAGCACAGATGCTAATGTAAGAAGACCATGTGGGAGCTTTTTCCATGTTCTTTGACATGGTTCTGTATCAAAAGGAGGTTTATGTTGAAAATGCAGCTGTTAATTAAATTAATCAAATAATTTTGCATTTTGTTCTGGGTTTAAAGTGTTATCTGTGATTCTTTTGCATCTAGTATGGAGAAAGTTTTGAAAATCTCTTGTTCATCTTCTCAGTTGTTGTTATAACTGTTAACTGTTAAGGTATGTTGTAATAGTATGGGATGTCTTTTATTGTTTGCAGGTCTACATCAGCATTAATGGCAGCGAGGATGTTTTACCCAAGACGAAACTTCACAAAAACACTGTGCACGATTTGTGTTTGGCAGATCTTCAAGGGAGAAATTCTACATCAAAGGTCCAAAACTGGGAAATCTTGAAACTTTAATCATTGAGGTATACAGTAACAGCCCTCAATACCAACAAGTCAATATAGGTGATAAAATTATGAATGGAGAAATCATTCTATTTGGCATATGATCTGGGCAGCTTTTTGTGTTAGCCAAGAATGTGGAGATAAACTTGTGATAAACTTTGCCTGGAATCTTTGCATCATATTTGGGGCTACTCCTTTGTTTTGTTAATATCTAGAATCTATACCTCACACATGAGTTTTTAGTGTTATGAATATCTAAACTGTCAACAGATACTCCTTTATGCGTAAAGCATCTGAAGTGAAGAATCTAGACAGTGTAACAGGATATCATAATCTTATACGTGGAGGATATCAGGAATCTAGACCTGACAGCATTTTGGAATATAGATGTATCTGTGATGTAAATATATTTGGAAATAATCTTTTGTGTATAAATATAGAATAGAATCTAGACATTGTTTGTGATGATAATCTTCTGTGTGAGGAATGTAGTCAGTTCATCTGACAAGAACCATTAATAGAAAACCCTAAAGTACTAATCGAAATGATAAATGTGGACTGGTTGGTTGAGCACTTCCCAAATTGTAGAAAAATACAACTGAAGATATTGCATACAATTTTCCACAGGCAAAAAAATGTTAAAATAGAATGCTATACAGCAACTGAGTTTAAAATTTGCCAATAAAAATGAATTAGCGACAAATAAAGATCAGTAAGTAAAACTGTTAGTGCTGGAACTTAAATTTTTAAAGGTATGATATCATCCTACCTTACAACCAAGCCAAATACCTTTCTAACTACGAATCATTAGAACTCTCAAAATTCGGCAGCATGATTAATTTAGTCATGGGTAAAATTTAAGATAAGTTTTTTGTCAGTTATGTGGGGTTTACGCTGAGGTATTTGTTGTGTGTTGTAGCATGATGGTGTAGAGGAGAAGCACAGCTGGTGTCAGGATAGGGTAGAAATCAGAGACATGTAAGTTATGTGGGGTTTACGCTGAGGTATTTGTTGTGTGTTGTAGCATGATGGTGTAGAGGAGAAGCACAGCTGGTTTCTGGAGAAGGTGGAAATCACAGACATGGCCACCAAAGATTCCTGGGTGTTCCTCTGTCAGAAATGGCTTTCCCTTCACATCAAAGACTTCAAGATCAAACGTCATCTGAAAGCATCACCAAAGGAAGTGGTCAAATCAGGTACCAAGTGTCAATTAATATTACTCCTGATCAGAGCATTTAAACTGAAGTATTTTTAGCTCACCTGTACATAGTACAGGCATAGCTTATTTCCTTCCCCCGAGTGTCAGTCGGTGTCAGCGTGCAATAACAGGGAAAGCAATGGTAAAGGGCAAGACAGCACCTGGCTAAAACATATTTCAGTCAAAAGGAGGATAGTCAAACTTTCTAAAAAGCATCATGCTTTATTATTTTGATGAGAATACTGCTTAAATGGCTGGTGTGAATCAAGGGAATCTGGAGAATGCAATCAAGCGTGTTGAGTGACTTGGCCTTTACCCATTCACTCCTCAAAGTGACATATGATAACACAAAACTACTGCATAAAACATCATTTTGAGATCATTTACAACAATTTATTTATGTGTAACCGAAGGGCCATTTCACGCAGTGATGTTGGACAGGTCTGTGTCATTTACGGACCACTGCCGATCTAAAATCAGTTAATTTACAAGCCGTGCAATATTCACAACAGTATCGCAAATTATGTCAGACAGCAACATACTGTCTCGGCCCAAAGTGCATTCATTTCGCTAGTAGACCTTAGGCCTTCTTACATATGCTGTTATACAAATGCAATTTTTGTCATTCGTGATATGCAAATAGTCAGCATGCAGTTGCTAAATAACAAGTATCAGTCAGCGAAAAATTCACTAGAGATGCCGAAAGTTTATGGGAATGAGAAGACTGCATCTCATCGTACAATGCTTAAAACTTATTAAACCTCATGATACAATTTCTTTTACCTGAATTTATTAGAACTGAAGAATTTAAATTTTGCCCTCTGTCTTTTTCGCATACAAGGGATGTTTTTTTTTCTGTTTTCTTTTATAAAATACAGTAATATTATTGAAACGCCGTATTTGAGCCAAGGTGCTTTCTCTGATGTCTGCGATAACTACATGTAGCTCAGCACTGCTCTCATCTTAGAAGAAACCACAACAAATCTGATGCATAAATTCTAGCGACTGTCGAATGTCTAGATCAGCCTCAGTGGTGCTTAGATTTATTTCCATTTGTGTCAGAATTGAGCATAAATCCAAATGTACAAGAATCCTATTGTAATTTTGTAAACATTTAATATGGGTCAGAATTACTGGTACTAGCACAATCCCTCTGGAGGCTATGACCTGAACCAGGAATACCGAGGCCGTGCATCTGAAGGCTACTCGTAAACTGTATAAATGATATAGTAGGCTTACTGTATGAACAGTTCAAGCAGTTTAGGAAATATCCTTCCAGTAAGTCCAATTTCCAAGAAAGGTATTTATCACTTGGTCCTTCATCACCGAAATTGGCAGTTTTAATCTGCCCTAGACTATTGCTTAGACTATTATACGGGAAATACCTTTGACCTTAGAGAGCTAGAGTAAACGTTACGTCAATTTGCTGTCGATAATAGAGTTGCGCAGAACTGTGTCAAGATGAAGTTTCATTAAACTTTTACTGGGTTGAAAAGAATAAAAATGCCAGTTAAAGATACTTTGAATGGTAGTCTTTCATTGGACATAAATATTAGTCAGGTGTTGTCTTTCACCTTAAAGTAAATGTCATGGGTGGGTGGTATCTCAAAAAGTACTGTATAGACTTCACTACTACCTGGATTAAGGTGAAATTTTGCGTTCATGTGTCTCCTTGCTTCCAAATTTAGGTTTTTATTTTTTCTTCATATAAAAAGAATATCCTTAGTACCCTCTAACAATTTAATTGAGGAGATTTAAAAGAAATTTATGAAAGATCATGTTCAGTAGAAGGATACAAGGTTGTGGAATGAATTAATGTGGTTTAAATAATTAAATATGGTTTGAAGTGACTAACATCTGATAAAGATTAGAAATCTAATTTGCAGCAGCTTTAAGTATGTGGTAAAATGAGTATGTAGGGGTTGGATGTATGACATTGGGCATGTTAAAAGAGTTATGAAACATGTCAGCTTCAGCTAACAAGTCAACATCAGTGTATTTAGAGTAGATGGACTCTCATGTACAATGTATGGTGTGTTTAGCATCATGCTTAGTAAAAATGCATTGGACTCTCCCAAGACATTACTAGCATGAATGCACAAAATGCTAGAAGTGACATAAAGCCTGAATACAAAAAGCTAGCCAAAAGAAACAAAAGAATGTTTACATACAACATGTACCATTGGCTTGTATTTTAAATTTAATGACAAAGAGGATGAGGCTCTTCAAAGCAATATGGTCTATAACGTTAATTGTGGACAGTGCACGGCCTCTTATATCCGCCTCACAAAACGCCACACAAGCATGAGATTGCTGAACACCATATTCTAAAAAAGAACAGTAATCAATCTGCAATTACTGAACATTGTTACAGTAAAAACCACAGTCCCAACCTTTTGTTGAATGAAATAATAGACTTTTCTACTAATTGTTCTCTTTTGGCTTTATACAAAGAATAACTGCCTATAAGCCGACTCTCTCCCTCTCTTAACGTACAAGGCAGCTCTGTACCCTTAAAACTGTTCAACTGGTCACCATTGCTGTCCACAATTTAGTTGTAGCTAAACTAGTTTGGCTTCTCTTCAACAGAATGGCAGATACATATTCAGCATTACACACCTATTAGCTATTGTAAATTGTCCATGTTTCTTTTATGTTATTGTACTCATGCTGGCTTTCTCTCTGGCCGTACGTGGGAAGGTCTTCAGCAACGTGGGGATGGTCGTGGGTTTCCCCCGGGCTGTGCCCGGTTTCCACCCACCATAATGCTGGCCGCCATTGTATGAGTGAAATATTCTTGAGTACGGCATAAAATACCAATCAAATAAATAAGTAAATAAATATATGTTATTGTACATAGTTTTGAACAGAATTCACTTGTGTGTATATATGAAGGTCTGCCCATGAGAGCTATAGTGTGTACAATATATGATGGTAGGAGCCATTGCTCTCGAAAGTTCATATCAATAACAGTTTGTATAGATTGGTACAACTCGTCCTGTGTCTATTGGCCGAATAAACAAAAGAATGTACATTTATCAAGTGCTTTATTAACTTTTGCTCAGCAAAGCTTCAGTTCAATTATCCCTTTGTCTTTGTTGTCTGTTTAGATTACAAAATCATCGTTCATACTGGCAAGAAAGCCTTTGCTGGCACAGATGCAAATGTGTTCATTACCCTGTATGGGGAAGAAAGAGACTCGCCCAAAATCCTGCTCAAAGACCCCACCCAAAAGTGCTTTGAGAAAGGCTGTGTGAACAGCTTTCAGGTCAGACTGGCAGAACTGGGAAGACTGAAGAAAATCAGGTGAAGTTTTGTTGGTCACCAAATACGGCTGCTGATGATAGCCACAGATTTCAGGTCCAGCTCATGCTGGCTTCCTCTCCGGCCGTACGTGGGAAGGTCTTCCAGCAACCTGCGGATGGTCATGGGTTTCCCCCGGGCTGTGCCCGGTTTCCACCCACCATAATGCTGGCCGCCGTCATATAAGTGAAATATTCTTGAGTACGGCGTAAAACACCAATCAAATAAATAAGTAAACACAGATTTCAGGCTGTCTGTGAAGCCAGTATCTGGTTTGTCTCTGTATTAACATGGCCATGATTTTGGTAGATCTTAAGAGTCTGTTCACAAACCAGTATTTTCACTTCTGTCATGATGTCTTCACGATTTGACGTCACAAAAATACACTGCAGCTTCATTCAGTGTTGATATTTATCTGCCTGTAACTTACGTTACAACAAGAATTTTATTCTTTTTGATGACATTTCACTTCTAGCCATTAAATGTTGTTAAAACTCAAGTCATGGGAGTTGATGGGTTTTTTACCTTAAGTTCAGCTTATTTTGTATGTGTTGAAAAATGTGATTGTAGTTTCACCTGTAGCGAGACTAACACTTTAATTATTGTCTAAACATGCTGTAGAAGTAATCCATAATGTGTTTTATCAAATTGACTGTGAAAAATTTGAATTATTGAGTCAATTTTTGTCCTCAGAATGGAGCATGATGGAAAAGGTTTAGCGCCAGGATGGTTTCTTGATCATGTGAGTATACTCTTCTACACTGAATGTGTGTATCTCATTACTGTTAAACATTCTCAATCCGGTATTCATTCATTTATTTGGTCAGGTGATAAAAATTTTTTACTTAGATGATGGCAGCTTTATAATTGGAAGAAACTGAAATGCCCAGTTAAACCATCAGTCTTTCGCAAGAAGCTAACAAACCTTCCCCCATTTATGCATTATATTGGTGAAGACAAGTGCAAACAGCCACACAATAGTAGTGCCATCTACGTATTGTCATCAAGGCTCCTACAAGCAGTTTGAGTGGACGAATGCACCAGTTACCTGTCCAAATGAAGCCTTTATCAAGTGTGAACACACCACCTTAAGTTCTCTTTTATGTGATTTTAACACCCAGGTTCTTTAAAAATTTTAAAAGATGTTTGGAAAATTTAGAAGAGTATGTTTCAGATGGCTTTATCTGTGCCTTATGACCACATTCAATTTAAAGTTGATGAAACAGATCCTCTGGATTCAGTGGCAGGATTTTTTTTCAGTGGGTGAAAACAAATAGAAGAATTTTCTGTGAAGTTTTATTCAGTACCAGTGAAATATGCAGACATCAGAGCAAATAAGAAATGCAATTGAAATACCATTTTCTTTTTATTGTAAATTATTTATAAAAATCCATGTCAAGAGTAATTTAAAGCTTTGTGATTTAGGGTCATTTATTAAAGATGAAATATAAGTCAGTATTGTGTCTAATGTATAAAAATATTTACAGATAATTATTACATTGATTTTTCAAGAAATCACAAATCAGATGGACTTCCGTTTAGAAGTTCATTGTTTGCTAACCAAATAACATGGCAGAGATGTACTTTTTTACATGGCTTTTCATTTCTCTATTCACATTTTCTTGTGGAATAGCATTCTAAGGTGAGATTTGTATACTTTTGTTGTAGACTTTTACAAGCATGTGGTGACTAATTGTTTATAATGTCCATTATTTTGTGATTTTTCCTTTTAACTTTTTTTTCGTAGAAATTGATGTGTCTGAGGCAGTAAGCCCTGACAGATAAGTTTTTCTGTTCATCTCTACCACTCTGTTCTTTAATTCATTATACCTTCATGTTGTAACGTTTGCCAGGCATATGCAGGAGTTTCTGTTCTTGAACAAAAGTTATATTGAGTCTTACTGCTTGCTGTTGGAAAGAAGAGTCACTGTTGTCTATGCCCCTCAAGAAAACAACCACTTGTGTTACGTGTTTAGGGACATGTGGCATGAATTTTCTGGAAGTTGGAACAGCGTTATTTCCTTTTCCTTTATTGATAAAGTGAAGTTTTTATATTTTTTGGCACCCGGTCATCAAACCTTGTTTACCTGCTTACCGCTGGTAAAACCATGGACATGGTGTGGTGAATCATTGGCTCTGATAAACCAGTTGTATGGTCTTACACTGTTTGGTAAACTATGGACATGTCTCGTGAATCAGTGGCACACTGGTAAGCCATTGACATTGCTGGTGAATCAGTGGCACACTGGTAAACCATTGACATGGCTGGTGAATCAGTGGCACACTGGTAAACCATTGACATGGCTGGTGAATCAGTGGCACACTAGTAAACCATTGACATGTCTCGTGAATCAGTGGCACACTGGTAAACCATTGACATGGCTGGTGAATCAGTGGCACTCTGGTAAACCGTTGACATGGCTGGTGAATCAGTGGCACACTGGTAAACCATTGACATGGCTGGTGAATCAGTGGCACACTGGTAAACCATTGACATGGCTGGTGAATCAGTGGCACACTGGTAAACCATTGACATGGCTGGTGAATCAGTGGCACTCTGGTAAACCGTTGACATGGCTGGTGAATCAGTGGCACACTGGTAAACCATTGACATGGCTGGTGAATCAGTGGCACGCTGGTAAACCGTTGACATGGCTGGTGAATCAGTGGCACACTGGTAAACCGTTGACATGTCTGGTGAATCAGTGGCACTCTGTGGTAGACCATGGATTTGTCTGGTGAATCAGTGGCACTCTGTGGTAGACCATGGATTTGTTTGGTGAATCAGTGGCACTCTGTGGTAGACCATGGATTTGTCTGGTGAATCAGTGGCACTCTGTGGTAGACCATGGATTTGTCTGGTGAATCAGTGGCACTCTGTGGTAGACCATGGATTTGTCTGGTGAATCAGTGGCACTCTGTGGTAGACCATGGATTTGTCTGGTGAATCAGTGGCACTCTGTGGTAGACCATGGATTTGTCTGGTGAATCAGTGGCACTCTGTGGTAGACCATGGATTTGTCTGGTGAATCACTTCATACGCTGGTAAACCATGAAATGGCTGTTGAATTAGTGGAACTCTCCATTAAATCATATGACATGGTGTTGTGAATCAGTGGCACTGGTAAACCATGGACGTTCTTGTGAGTCAGTGGCACTATCCAGTAAACCATGGACATGTCCTGGTGAATCCGTGGCACTCTCCAGTAAACCATGGACATGTCCTGGTGAATCAGTGGCACTCTCCTGTAAACCATGTACATGTTCCGGTGAATCATTGGCACTCTTCAGTTAACCATGGACATGTTCTGGTGAATCAGTAGAACTATCCAGTTAACTGTGGACATGTTCTGGTGAATCAGTGGCACTCTCCAGTGAACCATGGACGTGGCCTTGAAGGAGACTGACATTCTCTGTTAAACCACAGACATGGCCTTGTGAATCAGTTTAACTCTCCAGTTAACCGTGGGCATGCCCTGGTGAATCAGTGGCACTCTCCAGTAAACCATGTACATGTTCCGGTGAATCAGTGGCACTCTTCAGTTAACCATGGACATGTTCTGGTGAATCAGTAGAACTATCCAGTTAACTGTGGACATGTTCTGGTGAATCAGTGGCACTCTTCAGTTAACCATGGACATGTTCTGGTGAATCAGTAGAACTATCCAGTTAACTGTGGACATGTTCTGGTACTTTTAGGACACTCTTTGGAATAGAGATAACTTAACCTTTTAGGGTTGTGACATTTATGTGCACCTGTCTGAATTGTTGCCCAGGTGGTGATCTACAAACTGTCCTGCCCGTCCCTCAAGTGTTACTGTTATTGTAACTCATGGCTGTCGCGTGACGAGGGAGGGGGAAGACTGTGGAAGGAGTTACCCGTCAGGAACAAGCCTCGTAACCACAATGGCCACAATGGTAAGGTATCTGAGCCTCTCGATATTTGACAAACCGTGCAAATCCATCATGAATTATGCTGATAAACAGATCTATGTGAAAAAAGAATGGAACAATTTGACTCTTTTCAGTTACTTTTCAGTTAATTTGTCTGTGAGATTTTCTGGACTTCATGATTAACATTTATGGCAGTAGAGCTCTCTGGATCTAATGGAATTTACGGCAGTAGAGCTCTCTGGATCTAATGGAATTTAAAAGCAAGATCAAGAGTTAATTGTGAGATCTGTCAGTTTTAATCTCATCAGCAACATGCGAATATATTTTTTTAATCTTTTTTGTTTTTTATACTTTACCTGTGTATGTCTTATAGAGTTATTTTACTTATTTAATCAACTTAAGTATAAGTAACCTTGTCTGAAAAGGCACATGTAACTGTTGTGTACGTTTTTTCATGAAGATTTGAATTGGCGAACTAAATCCAAATCATTTGGAAGATCTTTCATCGTAACTTGTTGAATGCATGTACACAAATGTATGTTGTATAATTTATAATATTGCCACAATCATTCATTTATTTATTTCAGGTAATATAATAAAGTATGAAATAAAGGTGAAAACAGGGGATGTTAAATATGGTGGGACGGATGCTAATGTTTTTATCCAGATGATTGGTCCAGAGGGAGTCACCAGTGAAATATCACTTGATGATGCCAAGAACAACTTCGAAAGAAATATGCTGGATGTTTTTACGGTAGGTATTCTCCCAGGTTACACATCAGACTGCAGTCTTCACTGCTGAGAAACGTATCTGCCAGGTTACATACCACACTGCACCCTTCACTGCTGAGAGACTTATCTGCCAGGTTACATAGCAGACTGCATCCTTCACTGCTGAGAGATTTACCTGCCAGGTTACATACCAGACTGCATCCTTCACTGCTGAGAGATTTATCTGCCAGGTTACATACCAGACTGCATCCTTCACTGCTGAGAGACTTATCTGCCAGGTTACATACCAGACTGTAGTCTTCACTGCTGAGAGATTTACCTGCCAGGTTACATACCAGACTGTAGTCTTCTCTGCTGAGAAAATTATCTGCCAGGTTACATACCAGACTGCATCCTTCACTGCTGAGAGACTTATCTGCCAGGTTACATACCAGACTGTAATCCTCACTGCTGAGGGACTTACCTGCCAGGTTACATACCAGACTGCATCCTTCACTGCTGAGAGACTTACCTGCCAGGTTACATACCAGACTGTAGTCTTCACTGCTGAGAGATTTACCTGCCAGGTTACATACCAGACCGTAGTCTTCACTGCTGAGAGACTTATCTGCCAGGTTACATAGCAGACTGCATCCTACACTGCTGGGAGACCTATCTGCCAGGTCATACATCAGACTGTAGACTTGCGTGCGTGTTGGGTGGATTCTCATATTATTGAAATCATATTATTACATAAGGCCGAGGGAGACCATGTAGTTGACCTGATTTCTCTGCTTATGTTTCAGATTGAAGCTGATAATGTTGGGAGTTTGGAGAAGATTTTGATTGGTCATGACAACTCTGGCGTGGGCGCTGGATGGTTTCTGGACAAGGTGAGTGTTATTGTAATGGTGACCCTATTAAATTGTTCCTAGATGTAGCACTTGCTCACTGAAGCTGTATATATGTGTACTGTGTCTGGTGTGCCTTATTGATGCAGCATGCATTAGCAATCAGTATATTTTTGAGACACTCAGCTTTTTCCTGAATATTTCGACCAATTTTCATGCTGTGTTTACTAAATTTATTCAGGATTTTGTGAGGTTTCTTTTTGGTTCTGACTGATTTCTGTCACAAAAAGTCTGACTATGGCTATATGAATCATATAATGCAGAAAATGTCATGATTAGAAATAATAAATCAGTGTGAATAAATATATTTTCACCTATTTACCTATATTCTTGAACAGGTGTGTATCCGTAGGTTTGTGCCTCCCAAGAAAGAAGGCAGACGGAAGAGCAGAGCTGTGAACACCTCTAGAGGTCATGTAACATCAGTGAGAAAGACACAGATAGACAGCAGCAAGGAGCTTAAAGAACTGGAGGATTCTGATTCATTAGGAATTCTGGAGAGACAGATTCTATGTGAACTGAAAGCAGAGGCTGACCTGATCCGGCGAGAAAAGTGGGTGGTTCCTCAGGAGAGACGGGGCTTAGAGGACGACCTCAGTGATTGGTCAGATGAGGACGACAGGTACAAGGGTAGGCAGAGATCATATACTCCAGACAGAAGTGTAGAAGTGTCACCAGACATGACAGATAGGAGACGATCCTCGGGTAAACAAAGACAGTCAACTGCAACAAGAAGAAGTCGCTCCAATCACCCTGATCAATCAGAGGAAGAGGAAGAGCAGTCAGGTTATGGTCGAAGAGCCTCTCGAGTTAAGCAGGAAGATCGCATTCCCGTTTTTGAAGATTATGTGTTTTTGTGTCACCAGTGGTTGTCATCTGATGAAGGAGACAAACAGATTGTAAGAGAACTGATGTGCCAAGACAAAAAGGTTCACTACAAAGACTAAACCATAATAGGTACTTCTGATTTACCTTTCTCATATTAATCAGTTTGCCTCCATGACTTACATATGGCATATGGAAACCGTAAAAAAAATTCCTGTGATAATTCGGGCCAGAGGTGAGAAAGTCAGTTGATGACATCCATGTTAGTGTTTTGACTTTGTTGCATACATGTGAGGGGCGTTAAACCCCAACAATATGTTCATACATACATACATACATACATACATACATACATACATGTGAAGATGTTACAATGTCATCATATCTAAGGTATGGGAATAGGTTTTCTCTCAAAGTGCTTGTTGTAGGTGATTTTATATACAGGATATATTTTCATAGTTTTACGTTTATTTTTATAGTGTATACATTGTTTTTGTATATGTAGATGACAGTTATTATGTACTCAATGTCTTTCAGACTTAGTTTATGAGGGTAACGATTTATGTATTCTTGGTAACCACAGGTAACTTGAAGAACTAATATGTTTGGCCTGGTACCAATATACTTTTTTGTAACATATTAGCACCTGATTTGACTGACAAAATCCATTCAGCATACTTAGTGTGGGAAGCCATTGACTTGTCACTGTACTGCAACTATCTGGCTGTAGTTCAGTGTTATGTACATGTATAACAGATGCCAGGTACATGTAGAGTACCGTAATATTCACAGATACTAGTTACTACTGGAAGGAATATGCAAATCGCTCAAAAATACAAAAAATATAAGGTACTATATTTAACTTGTGTGTTGCTGCGAGAATGATTCCTGTATGCTTTATTTTGTTCAAAACCAGAATAAAATTTTTTTTGCCAGCATTGCCTCTTATGTGTCATGTAGATTTAAAATACTTTATTTCACCTGAAGCTAAGCATTTTTCAAGTAGTGTAATTTGCTTGACTGACTGATTCATTTGCTTTTTAATATAGGCCCACTTTAGAGTTTTTTGTGAAGTTTGATTCATTTCTTATTAGAAAAACTGTGTTGGCATCAAGCATATCATCTTCAGGCCTTCGTGTGCTTCTGTTCATTATTACATTGTAAACTTTGGGTGAAATAAACTGTGTACTCTAGTGTCCAATAGGCCAACTATGTGTACCTAATATTTGATGCTCTAAGCATTTCAAAGAACCAATCCAAATGAAGGTCATTAATTATTATGCTCTCCTCTTATTTGTATGAAGGGCTACCAGTGAGCTTCCCCCAGGTTTTGCATGATCTCCGCCCAACTTAATGCTGGCCGCCATTGTATAAGTGAAATATTCTTGAGTGCCAGTGTGGTGTAAGTATCACTGTCCTCTCACCAAAACTGTTATAGCTCAAGTTTACCAGCATATTTACTGTCAAAGACAAAACATCTATGGAAGGGAATATTAGTTCATGGAACAAGGCCCAAAATTTCAGATATTGGTACCACTCAGTGTGGCCAAATCTGCTTGCTACATGTATTTATAAGTTGGTACATGTCTTTAGTTCATGTTTTGAAATAATAGCCCTCTAAGATGAGTAACTTTGTATGAGTTATGCGCCCTTAATAAATAAACCTACCTAATAATTAATAAACCTACTTGTTGATCAGTGTGCAAACTAGTGTATTGCCAACAGTCATGCAACAATAGCACTAGTTAAACCCTCAATCAACTCAGGAACAGAGAGTTTACATTTAGGAATATTTCCTTAAGTAAAGCTATTCATCTCAAACAGAATAATAAGATTGGTCAATGAAAATGACATTTTAGCCCTCTCTGGGAGAGGGGTAAGCTACAGGGGCGAGAAGGACTGCATCACCAATTTTCTTTGCAGCCAGGAAAAGGTAAAGACATAAAATTTATGTTTTGTAACATTTTAGGGCATTCTTTGGTGATTGTGTTAACAATTAACTCTTGACTTCATGTCTAAATATCCAAATGGTAAATTCAAAATGGCACACAGTAGGGGTTTTCCCTTGACCCCAAACACCAAAGGAAACTTCAAGACTTGATTCTTTCAGAGGGACTTTCACATTCTTATTTATTTGTCAGTGAGTGCCATGGATGTTTAAATAACATATTGCTCCTTAATTTGATGTCTTAATTGGATGGTGGCTTTAATTACAGAACCTTGGGTTTTGGCAGTCATGGGTTTTATGTGAGGTCAACCCATCTGGATAGAGGAAAAGATTGCTGGTCTAAGTATGCTGCCATCTGCACCAAGCCAAGCTTACTGGATTGGAGGCATGTTTGTTTTCGTCCATTAGAGAACAACTGCCTGATAATCCTTGAGACATCTTTATCTGCTTTACTGTTGGAATAGTGTGCACGCACAATTTCATCTCTACAGAGTGAATAAGTTGAGATCAAAAAAACGTTTTGGGTGGAACGCTCTGGAAGTAGTTGGTGCATTCTCTTTATGGTGAAAATGCTACTAAGCTAGCAGTCATGTTACATTTTTGAATTTGTTCATGTTCAACTCCTGTTGCGTGATGTCCACCACTCTGCGTAGAATGTTCCACGAACCTAATCTCATCACAATGTCAAGGATTCAGAGAAACCATCAAAGCAATAAATGATGACAGACTGCTCCATTTGCATAGTTGTGCCTTCTTTAATAAAAGATTAAGAGAAAATTTGCTATAGTGTCCATTCAGTTAATGCATTTATGGCTCTATACAAGTATGTCAGTGAATTTTAATGTAATAGTTTAGCAGTCTGCATTCATCAAGTGGCAAAAACCTTTTTGACGTTATTGCGCACAATATGGTCAGAAAAGGGCACTCGAGTATCCAGTGTTTTAAAGGAAATTTACTAGGTTGTAAAAATTTGACAAAAAAAAACAAAGAATATTGTCTGAAATACACCGGCTGGTACATAATAGTGATTGTTTCTTCTTCTTTTTTTTTTTTTATTCTTTTTTTTTGGTGTTAACTTCAAAGTTGACATTTACAATCTAGAAATAGTATTATGGGATAATTTAGTTCTTGATCTTAGTGTTTGGCGGAACTTTCAATTACCAGCATTCTTGATGGAAAGACAAAAAAAAGACAAAAAATCTGACGAATGGTTTGCTCTGACATTGTAGTTTTCAGACATGTAAATCACAGGTAAGGATATGACATGAACGTTAACTCATCGTAATAATCGGTGTAAATAAAAGAAGTACACAGCTGCATGGGCATGTAAACTGTTGATAAACTGTTATCAACCCAGCTGAAAACCGTGCAAATCTTATATGTAAATGTACAGGTCCATTCAACAGTCAGCTGATAACACATGAAATACAGACGAAATGTGATTTGCTTCATTTTCTTTGCTTCATAAAAATCTAGCCACCCTTTTAAATTGGTCTTATTATCTTATTAACTGTGATTCCACGATATACTGATGTTTTGCTTGCATTTTTTAATTTGCGCAACACCTTGTAAGGTGATTTTTCATTCTAACATGCTCTAGTTGTGGGCCCTGTGCAAATATACATATTAAACAGAGATGACCATTCAAATAACATTGAGTGTGTCACGCAACACACCGACTGGTACATTTACCTCTCCAAGTAATATCATATTATGCTGTTTATGTCTACAATTAAAAGAATTTGAGTTTGTTTACTTGCTAGATTTGCTTCCTGCTTTATATAAAGATGGACTATCTATTGGAATTTACTTCAGTTCTTTCGCACAGTTTATAGATATCGTTTCTGTTTTTACATTTTTCATATTTTACACCCAGACGCTACGACGTTGAAAAGGAAACATTTGTTCAAGACATTCCAATCTGAGCTCAGTGGTATGACATCATAATGGATGTACAGAAATTTTTTATTTTTCTAGGTCACTCAATGACACGTCATACATACGCAGGTTTGACGTATCTAGGTCAACTGTCATGGCCTAAGCTTGCCGCTGATTGATCTAAATTACATGACCTCTGTGGAGGAAGTAATACAGAATGGCAGCATGAAATATGCATTTTTCCCATATTTTTTATAATTTCTCGGGTAGAATAGGCTTTAACACCGTCTTGGTGTTTCTTGTATAACTCGATATCGTTGAACCTTGTTTCGTATATCGTCAAATCCCTTGAATGCTGCACATTTTTGGTGTTTGATTCGGTACGAAATAAGGTTCAGCAGTATCAGGTTACGCAACACACACCTGGTGAGGTGTAGTGGTTTGTCAGGTACCTGATGAGGTGTGGTTGGTTGTCAGGTACCCGTCGAGGTGTTGTGGTTTGTCATGTACCCGGTGAGATGTGGTGGCCTGTCAGGTACCTGGTGAGGTGCGGTGGTTTGTCAGGTACATGTGTACCTGATAAGGTGTGATGGCTTGTCAGGCACCTGGTGAGGTGTGATGGTTTGTCAGGTACCTGATAAGGTGTGGTTTGTCAGGCACCTGGTGAGGTGTGGTGGTTTGTCAGGTGTACCTCACCGGGTATAGGGCTTTGTCCGATCTACTTGTCTTGTTGCGTTTTTGACAAGATTTCCTCCACCTATAAAAAAAAAAACACAACCATAAAACTGGCATGTATGTCTAAAAGTCCTTTGGTGTTATCCCCTTACCAGCGAATAAACGATAGTTGTAAAGTTTGCAAAACACCGTCTAATATGACCCGCTTCTGCATAGAGCCAAACCTCTTGCACAGAACGAAAAGTGTACATGCTGAGAATTTACCATCGCTACATGTAGTTACGGTCTACCATAACTTCAGCACAAAAACACTTTGTAAGTTTGCAAGATAATGACATTTATTTCAGCCATCCAGTACAGCATCAAAATCAACACAATGTGAATCCACACTATCAGCTGATCAAAGACATATCTCATGTTTTAAAGCCAACAATAATATTTCACAGCCTTACATTTTAACTTAAATTTTAACTTGAAATTTTGATCCTTGCTTCTTAGTTTGCACTCACTAGAAACATATAAAAATATTTCGCCATTCTATGGTGAATTCTAGTATATGCTTCCCCACTTGATACATGAATCCCATAAGTTACCATTTATATGTACAAATACACTTCTCAAATAACCCTGAGAATCCCTTCAGATAATTACAGTTACAACTTACTACTTCTGAACAGCATGGCACATCAGTTACTTTTCAGTCCAGGCTCTTTTCCACAAGAATTTGCTTTCACATGAGACAACAAACGCAGTTTGCGAGACATGAATGCTAAAACAGGTGATCATGGGAATGTGGGAGAGGTCCACTGGAACACAAACCCTGTTCTTCACCGTCAGCTCTATAGTGAACACAAACGACAACTTTAAAAAAAAAAAAAACCTCTGTCAATCCTTAGTTCAGCAACTGACAAATAAAACCAAATACATCACAGCATTTTTTTCCACTTGTGTAACAAAACAACTTTGTTCCTGGCTTGAAGTTGACCAGTGATGACTTGGAGGACATAAATGGTTTCATCTGTGATTTCCAAAAGTTATAAAATAGTCTGCCACAGTAAGGGCCTCAGTGAAAAATTCTTGAAGCAACCAATGAAATTGACACAAACATCTTTCTGACACATCGGTATCCAAATAGAATTTCTTCAAATCAGCATACCAACAGCTGAAGAATTTCCAAAGATGAATCGCTTAACTATTGACCTTTCCACATCTGTAGTAAAGGAGAAGGCAAGCCTTTGCCAAAGTTAAATGTACAATTCACCCACTAGAAGCAATACTTGGCATGTTACTTTATATTCTACCTTGCTGCCACGGAACGCAGAATCATTTTTAAAAATCCTGGATACAGGTTTTGATCACCTACAGAATTCAATGGAACTGTGTTTGGCCCAAGGCTAAGACCTTAATGTGCACTAAATTTCATCTAGACTGGTCAATAACCCTTTCCGCAAAGTTACGCACAGACAGGCAGGCAGACAAATGCCACCAAAAAACTGATGGTGGTAATAATATACCTGCCATGATAAATCTGTCTAAAAGCTTATAGTACATAAACCATTATTACATCCTGTGATGATTCAAAATTCTTCCACAGTAGTCAGCCTGATTTAGTCATTGATGCCTGGCACTGACGTGAACCATTGAGAACACCACCATCACCACAGATCCATCAATCTTCACATGAAATGCCTGCAGGTAAATGCACTTCAAAATCCTACTTGAAAATCACAGTGTACCTCTGAGTTACTGTTCACAACAACCTGATATTAATTAAGCTGACCTCACCTTTACAAAGAGACACAAAGGGGCATTACTCTGAGGCTTTCCTCAAAAGTGCCAGTTGGGAATCACGCGATCCTGCTTTACAAAACGGGTTGGTCGGTGAGAAATCTTGTTTTTAGGAGGGTATTTTTTTTTTGTTGCTGAAGTTAATACGGAAGTACATAATCGCATACGCCGGTAAACTGGCATCTAGCAGTCTAAAGAAGAAGAAAATTGCAGAAATAGTACCATTTACATTAAAACTAAACCTGAGGGTTGTACTAAATAGTAAACTGTGCTGGCCCAAGGTACATCATGCTTCTAAATGACTAGTGTGAGTACCTCAGAAGCAATGCTGGACTATAAAACTGTTGCATAAAATAATCATTATTTAGTGTCTTCGCTATGACATTTACGCAAAAGACAGTTAACACTATTACTGATTACAATGATAAGAAAATATTCCCCAACATCTACAACTCTGATGGCGGTGACAGCAGGTAGCGATAAAACTTTATGGTCAGAAAGCATTTTGATTGGTCGGTCGAGTTACAGCTAACAGACTATTCTAAGAATGGCCTGATTTCATTACAACGCTAGCACAAAAGGTGTAACCGAAAGGAAAGTAGAACAAAGCATTTGAACTGAAGCCAAATAAAAGCTGTATCAGCCAAAAAAAAACCCACCTGTAAACCTGGTTAATCAGCAGTGTTTTACGTCCCACAAGGAAAGCTGTACATAAACCAACTGCATGTATCACATATACACTACCCATCCCATGAAACCCAAGCATCACTTGCTGGCTAAGACATGGTTTAACCTTGTGCAAGAAAATATAGCGCAATAACCTTTAAAACTTTTACCACATCATAAATGCGTAAACCATTAGATTTTTGATGACAGGATTCAACACACAACTACAACACAATATTATCAACAGCTCTGAAAAAATCTGAGATCCAAACATTTTGTTCAATATAACTAATTAGGTAAATTAGCATCCTGTCATTAATATTAGCTGGCACAGCTGTTCTTGCCTGAAGATTGCTCCTCCAGATTACTCAGGCAGCTTAAGGTGTTAATTTGAAAATTGTGAAAACAAGAAAATTGTGTGATAAGAAAAAAAACAAAAAAAAAATCAACAATATGTGGAGAAGGCAAATTTCTCCATATAATATACAACACAATTTTTGGGGTCTCCTATCAGATCGATGGTAATAGCATCCACTTTGGCCATTCTTGCTGATAAACTACCACCTGTTGACTCCATCTTCAGCATATTGAACAGGGAACAGTGACAATTGAAACAGGGAGTCCAAAGGACCATTAACACCATCACCTAAACTCACCATTGGAACTTTTCCTTTCAGGACAAAGACTTTCTGTCATACTTAAAAAAAGAGTGCTCTTTTCAACGGAGTATAAATTTACACAACAATCACCCTAATTCTGAATAAAATTTGCTATATATCAAAAGTTTAAGCCACAGACCCTGGCAACAAATGGACGACATATACATGCACAAAGCAGATAATCGAAAACAGTCTGATACCTTGTATAAATAACAATGCACAAAGCAGAAAGACATTTTAAGCACTTGGTGAGCATTTAAAGCACTGTAATTTCATGAAGATAATATACAGCATGAAATGTAGATCTAATGTATAAATGATATAACATGATATGTTTTTGGTTTTCCATTACATTTTGCTTGTCACACTTAATATTTCACCACCGTTGTTATGGCAAGGCAATAATCAATAAAATAAATAACGTCATTTCTCAGTCAATCATGAAAGGCAAAACTGAAGCTTTTGCTCTTGTTTTTCAGATGTATGCCTGGGCAATATCCATCAAGTACATAAACTGAAATTAATTACTATCGGCACTGGACATGCTGGCAGTCTCCACGGGCATTGTTGCAAAAGCAGCTCGACCCTGGCTGTTCAGGTTGTGAACAAACGGGGGAGGAGTTAATGAGAGGGGCATCGTGACGGTGTTAGAGGCGTTGGCACTCGGGGACACATTACCAGAACACACCACTGACGGGTCAGCGGGACACTCAAAATGTACCACGTGGAAAACCTGAAGTACAGAGGAATCTAGACTGAGACATGTTTAAACTGTGTCTATGTGAGTTCAACATAAATGTTAAACCTGATCAACAAGATATCGGTATATAATACCACTCCCATCATCAGGTGTTTGTCACTGAAGCTGGACCATGTGGGAAGTAACATTTCATCTCACAACAGGCCTTAAGAGTTGACAGATGTGATCAATTTTACTTCCTACAACTCACTTTAAAGGCAGAGAAAGTATAAAAATCGCATAAAGTTCAGATGACAGAGTGCAAAAAATTAGTTACAAAAGGTCATCAATATTTCTCTTTTCAATTTTTCTTTAAAGCGAAAAAAACTATTAAAAATAATTTTTGTATGGTGCTTATTTGGCACCACCTCTTGTCTATGAATAATAATGTTATAAATGAGAATGCAACACATGTTTAACAAGAATTTGGTCTTTTCAGCCAGCAAGTGTTCAACCTAGATTTTGATCATATTTATATTTTTTATTATATACATAATTAAGATTAAATGCATGTGTTTTGTATAAAAATAAGAAATTTACATTCAAATGGATTTATTACACATGCATGACATCTTTATTCACAACATTCTTATGCAAAGACATATACCAAGGGATGGTTCCAAATACCCACCATACAAAAATATTTTCAAATATGGCTAATTTTTTCTTCTGACTAAAAAATCCAAAAATTACTAAATAAATAAATAGTCCATATTTGTAAATAAGTTTTCATTTTCTTTCATCTGATTTTAGCATAATCACTGTTTTCTTCTCCTGTAAATTAGCCTAAAGAATCAGAAGTTAATATGTTTTCGTCTCCCTTAAACAAGCCTAAGAATTAGACATTAATATGTAGGCCTTATAATTTCCATTTAACTTCTTGTTAATTAATACGCACAAAATCTAACAGACCCCAAAACTCACCTCATTAGCTGTGTTATGTGTTCCTACTATTTTGATGAAAGCTACTGGTCTGCTGGGAAAGGAGATAGTTTGCCAGGATCTGTAACGAGATGGTTATAACCATGACAATTCCCCCTGTCTATGCGTCACTGCTGTTCACCCATGCAAACTAACAATTTAAGCTGCTTGGCTTTTTTGTGAGTGTGTGTGTGGACATTTTAATGATATGCTTCTAATATAATCTTTTAGGTTTAGGTATCTTGCAACATTTAACATTTACATGAGATTTGCTGAGCAGCCCTTGATTAATGATGTGGCAGTATCACAGATATATTTGTCAGTATAAATGACCTTTTTATGCAGCCTAGCTGCAAACACACTAAGCACAGTTTCCTGTGAGTTGTATTCAGGCAGTTATGTCATGTGACCTTGTAAATCATATGATGCAAACAAAATGGCACCGGTCAACAAAATTTCACGATGTTTGATTGGTTAGCTTGGTTGTAGCTGCAGACAAAACTACACAGAGTAGAATCACCGGCATATTTTTTTGTTCGTACCTGACATGTGAAACATGGGAAATTCATATCGCACAACATTGTCTGTGAAATACGCTGTTATCGGCGCCGACACATTAGGTGAATTTTTAGGAATTTAACACATCCGCCTGTACAAGCCAAAAAATACTCTTTGTGTGTCCCGCGCTTAACTTACTTGCAGCCTTCATTCCGTCTGTCAACCACCATCTCCCAGCTACCCTGGTCTTTTGACACTTCTATGTAATAACTGTATCGTCGGTCATCACAGTCCCACAGCAACAGCCTGGCAGACAACAAATAAAGCATTCAATAGTTTCATCTCCTACACTCCACTCACTACTTTTGTAACTGTCTATAAACTGTTACTATTTCATGAATTTAAGGCAGGTTGATCTCCCCATACCTGCTGCCAGACATTCAAAAGTTAAGTCACCACGATATGGCTGAAAATATTGCCGAAGTGGCTTTAAGCCATAATCATTCATACAAAAGTTAAGTAAAGTGAACTGAGCATTTGTCTCAATATGTGATTTCTAAGGTGGTAGAATCTGCCTTGCATGACAATCATACAGAAAGTTAGTCAATTTAAGTTTCAACATACCAACGTATGAGAGTACACGTGCATGTACATCTGTGCCCATTCTTAGAATTCTCAAATTGTCCGAAAATTTGACCAACCAAATCATAGAGCTACTTACAGTAAATGGCCTAAAGTTTCGCCCTGGGACTTGGAAAGTGTATCCAGGATTAATTGCATTGGTGGTGGTCGTTACTGAACACCACGGGAGATCATCAGGGGTGGTCAGGGGATGACAGTTCAAGAATGCAATAAACAAGCTCATGCTTCACTGAGTAGTTAGTCTATACTCCTACTACCAACAGTTCCTGTTTTCCTCAGATTTAATCATAATGATTTTAGTATGTGCACTTCGCAAAAGGTTGACTATTTTATTATCGTTCTTTCATGAAAATGGGAATTTGGGAGAAAACTGTGCAGATAAAGCGTGACTACTCCGTACCGTTACTCTTGTAAATATCCATTTTTAAACTGCAGGGCTCTCTGTATACAAAGCTGTAGCAGAATTTATCCCACCCCAAATCCATACTTACAAACTAGGCCTACCAGCAGAGGAGATGAAGATGTCAAACTGTGATCAAAGCAACACCTACACATGTGCACTTGCGCCACTGCAGCTGAACATTTCTTGTTCATTCTGGTGTAATTTGAAAGCCTGTCAAATTCCGCCCATATTTCATAAACATGAATACTTAATTTACTTAATATTTAATAAAGTCCATTTTAGTCGTACAGATTGGTTTTATTGACAAGTAGATACAAGCCACTTACATTCACAGGACTCAAAATTTCCACGTTTCTACCAATCAATCACATGACTTTTTCAGGTGAAAGACAAAACAACAATCTTATCTGTTGCTGGCCACATATAAATGATGTCTGGACAGAACTGTACACAGGAAATCATAAAACATTTTGTTTCCAAAGCCAGTGACGGTGTCGTGCGTTCTCCTAATGTGATAACAACACAAACAAATCCTGTCTCCCGATATACCGAAAAGGGATAAAAGTAAATTGTGGCAGTTTGGGGAAACCTTGCATGGAGTATTGGCTAATCACTCTCTTCTGTCATCTTGCCGCCAACTCACATCGTACAGAAGTAAATGACAGTAACTCATGCGTGAAACTTTAGGTCATTTACCGCAGTCTTAGCAGAGAACAGTCTAAATAAAAGCATCATAGGACAAATGAAAGGCTAACAGTGGGGTGTATACCTCATGGAGCCGATGATGTAGGGCTGAGCCAGCTGTATGACAATGGCCCCACTGCCCAGCTGGTGGCATGTGTACCCAGAGTCCCAGTCATACTGCTTGAGCTTCCCATCAATCAGTGCATTCCGACTCCTGCTCACACCCTCTATCACATGAGCGCTACGCTGTATCGTTGCCACATTCTCTGAAGGAACTGAAATTTCAAATTAAGTGTAATGTTTTACTGATTAGATTATTTTCAAATATTGACCATAATGATATCCCTTTGCCATGCTCTGCAATCTCAGGATTTATTGTCAACATAACAAAACTAACATGCATGCATTAACATTGAAAGTGTTTTTTCCCTACCTGTAGACTCATGTCCATATACTTTCTGTGTAATGGTACTCCTCAATTATAAGGTAGTGCATAAGTTTTGATGTGTCATTGCAGAAAATAAAGAGTCAATTTACAGAGCCTGGGACCAAATAGCAAACACTGGGAAAGTCTGACATGGGTAGTAATCTTTACTGCTAGGCCACCATATTCAACAATTATACCGCAGGTGAGAAATAAACACTGACTGGCTGTACCTAAAATAGCGACACTGCAAAAATTTTACATGTACCTTTCCGCAAATATTTATTATTTCATTTCTTGCTGCAGAAAAACCTAAAACGATCATGAAGTAAAATGCAATTAATTTGCAACAAAGTGTAATAGGGTAAAGATGTTTGCATACCACATACCTATGAGACCTCTGTCCAGTTGGAAGGGTTTGTGTGTATAGTAACACTCTATAGCCACCAAGTGGAACACACGGTTGACCGTGTTGTGAGAGCCCACCACCCGCACATATCTGAAAACAGGACAGGAACAGAATTGGAAACAATTTCAGCTTACACATTTTAATAACAACATTTAAAGATGTTAACGGTTATATAATAATAAAAATATATATATCTAATAATCCTGTTGTAGCTGGAGTACAGCATGACAGGTATTCTTAAATCCTCCTCCAATTGCGGCAAGCCAGTGGGCTTATGGTACGCGAGTTGATGGCGAGCAAATCTACCAACACCACAGGAGATTGTTGGATCATGAAGCTATGATAGGTGTATGATTCACAAGATTATTTGATGACCAGCATACTAGTTTCAGTTTAGACTTATTCAGAATATTTACTCTGCTTTCCTGTAAGACTGTGATGAATGACTATGTGAAGGCCCTTCCAAATCCAATAAAATGACAATAGTTTAGTCCGTTATCCTACCATGCACAATATTCATTATGAATTTGTGTAACTCAAAGTCTCAAAGCCATGACCGAGTTGACCTACTTGCTCTGAATTCCGAGCTCCAACCGTCCAAGTTTTGCATCTGGGAGGTCCCAATAAAGCTCAGCTTGTCATCATCAAATCGCGTAATGCACTGAGTACAGCATTTGTCTAAATTATGACATGCGGTTTTTCAATCTTTGCCAGCCAACTTCGAGTTGGCACAGTTTTGCATGTGGGAGGTATGTTAGTCAACACCTGTGGCTTCATCACACAGATCCATGCATTAAGTACAGGCTTCCCAAACAAATAAGATAAGGTGGCCTTTTGATCCTTGACACTCAGAGGCACATGTTCAAAATGGCCCACAAGGACATATGCTTCAACTTTCAGTTGTCTGTAATGGACAGAGTTGAGAATGCATATCAACTAAAATTAGATGCTGAGTGCTGGATTAACAGGTTTCGTTTGGGTCTTATGATGGCCTGGCCATGTCCTCAGATGAAGAGCTCATTGATTTAAAATGACTGGAATTGAGTCGGCACATCCAGCAAAAAAAACAACTGGTCTGCCAGAAAACGGTACCTGATAATATGATCAAAGTATGCCAACCATCGGTGGATCATCCTTGTTTGATGGCAGGAGGATCGTCTCATCATGTGTATATGGAGAAGAACATGACCGGCGTATGATACGTGGGAAGGCCTGCCAGCAACCTGTGGATGGTTATGGGTTTCCCTCAGGCTTTTGTCAGGTTTTCCCACCATAATGCTGGCTATTGTCGTACAAGTGAAATATTCTTATATGCATCATAAAACATCAAATAAATAAATGACCTGTGATTGGTTGGCGGACAATCAGCGTATCATCGCCAACCGTCTGTGTATCCTTGGGCCACATTGGGTGCAGGATGTAAGGTTAGAATATGTGTATGCTGTATGTGATCATTTAGTGTTATGGAGGACTCTTTGCATAATGTATTTAGCAGGCTAAGCTGCCTTGCACAGAGTGGAGTCGCCTGAATTCCTAAAACGCTAGCTGTTGCCAACTGGCAGAAGCTCAATAATCGTGGGACATCTGACCATTTCACAACCTGTCACTGTTTTCAGGGGAGTCGATTCAGTGTAGCAAATCACATATCATGAGCAGCTTGCTACTGATGAAATTGTCCTTTTTGTGTAAAAATCAAACTTGCCGACCCTGCTGTTACAATTACATTTCCAATTACCAAACCTTCGATCCAGAAATGCTATTCACAAATATCTCTTTACAAACATGAAGGTTAAAGAAAGGAACATGAGGAACGCACCTGGCCACCACAGCTGGGAAGTGAAGGGTCTGCCATGATCTGCACAGGTAACGGGAGTGGTCTACCACCCGGAAATAGTCCTTGTCATCCATGGACACCTCCACGTAATACGAGTATGACCTGCCGAAGACAAAATGTAAAACAATTGGAAGATTGAAATCCATGCAAAAAACATTTACTTATTATGTTCCAAAGAAAAAACAAAAAAGGGCAGATATTCTAGGAAATATATAGATTAATTATGATACAAGAAAAGGGAACTTTGCACTCTCTAAGTGAAAACTGTACTGACAAAACAACCTGGGATCTATTCCACAAAGAGAATGAAAGTTACATTGATTTTAAGTCCCATGGCAATAATTGTTATGGCTTGGCAGTTACAACCAACTTAATAAATCTTAACTTAAATAAATCTTTCATATAATTTTAAAAGCCCAGTCTTCTTCCTCTACAAATTAGCTATAGTTATAATGCACTAATTCAGACAAAAGTGACAAAAGAAGATTTTTAACTTAATTTTGACCTAAAATTTGCATGCAAAAAGCTTCCATTATTTCATTTTGAGTCTCATATTCCATGAGCAGAGCTGCAGTGTCTTACCGCATGTCCCTGTCCCACAGGAGCACACGTACAGAGTTGAGTATGTACGGCTGTCTCAGCTGTACGACGATGCCCTGTCCCTTGTTGTCATCAATTGGGTGGCGTGTAAAGCCGCGATCCAGGTCATAATTCTGACAGTCTCCGTCCAGCAGGCCTGCTTTCATTTCCCCATGAATCACTTGAGCTCCGTAACGTGTTGTGGCCACATTCTCTTCAGGCACTGTAACAGTGAAACATACTCATAATACATGCAAATCAAGCACTGTAATATGCAACACACTGTAATATGTAACATACTGTAATATGCAACATACCCACAATTACAATAAATCACCACATCTGCTGGTAAGTACAGAAGCAAGTACATGGAGCAACTGAAGTTCACCAATACACTGATCGGATTTTGTTCAAACTGCATCCCATGATTCCTAGCAATTCGTAATTCTTGATACTGCTCGACAACAGCTGTCGATGGGATGATATGGAGGTCGGAGGGTGTTCTGGAGTTAATATCTGACCGTTGACAAACCAATAAACAAGCTAGAGATTGTTGGAGAAGTCCACTATAGGCTACCATCACAAAGTATTGTTTCTAATTGAAGTTTTATCCTGAAAATGCACCACAAACAGGAATAACACAAGTATGAGTTTTGGTATGAACATGAAATGCACAACTTTGTCATACTGTTCTGTAATCAAATCTGTTTTTCAACAAATTATAGGCCCATAATCTACAAGCACTCAGGTTTGTCAGTTTTCACTTTAAGATATTAATAAATTCACAAGAGATATAACAAAACCAGAATGAGAATGTGGAGAATATGCGCAGCCAGACTGACACTGGGGATCACTGCCTGACTGTACAGCAGGGGGCTGAATATACGCAGCCAGATTGACTTGGGGATCACTGCCTGACTGTACAGCAGGGGGCTGAATATACGCAGCCAGACTGACACTAGGGATCACTGCCTGACTGTACAGCAGGGGGCTGAATATACGCAGCCAGATTGACTTGGGGATCACTGCCTGACTGTACAGCAGGGGGCTGAATATACGCAGCCAGACTGACACTGGGGATCACTGCCTGACTGTACAGCAGGGGGCTGAATATACGCAGCCAGATTGACTTGGGGATCACTGCCTGACTGTACAGCAGGGGGCTGAATATACGCAGCCAGACTGACAATGGGGATCACTGCCTGACTGTACAGCAGGGGGCTGAATATACGCAGCCAGACTGACACTGGGGATCACTTCCTGACTGTGCAGAAGGGGACTAATAAACCTGCCTTGTCATCAGTCTAATGAAAGCTCTTGTTGGCGATATTTAATAGATCAAATCTATCCTTGAACTAAATTTAGCCATGAATAGAGTATACATGACCATTAAGACATGATATCATTTCATTCCTGTTTTTAGTTTTCTAAGGTTCCAACTCAAATGCTGCACAGCGGTCATACAGGTGAATACATGCTGCAGTACAGGTATATATGTGCAGTAATGTATACAACTATTAAATATAAAGTTTTACTTCACAAATGTTCCACAACCAAAATGAAAGTTGAAAATAAAGATTGCTGTCAGAAAAGGTACAGAAATGTCTGCATGACTCACAGAGAAATCCTCGGTACTTGAGTTCCATGTCCCTAGACTCTTCACGGACTTTGATAGCATCAAGGATAGAGTCAGCCGAGACCAGGCCTGTAGGTCTCACTGTGTTTAGTAACTGCCGCATTGTCATTAGCGGCAAGCGCACCATCTCCAAGATAGGAGTCGGGTCCTGCCCAACATTGTGCTCTGACCAATCACACACAGACTTGAAAATGTCAATCTCAGGGGCACAGAAAGAATCCCGCGCTATGAGCTCTCGGATTGAAGACTGGAAAGCATAAACGTCTCTGAATTAAAGCACACCTGGCGATTGATCACCTAAACATTTAATGCTACATTCACAAGTACAACAAATCTTGGACCTATCAAACTTTATAAACAGCCACAACTATAAGCCACATGTGATATATACTGACAAGTGAGTTTGTTTTCAACAAGAACATCAGATCAAAAATATATTTACCAAACAACTTAATCATGTTCTCTTATGTCAACGAATATTAAATGACAACAGCCTGGAAAAAAGCCTGGCTATTTCCACACACAAAAAGTCCTCAATATTGTAGACAGCCTCATAACTTGTTGAAGGTTGGTGGTTTACCCTGGGCACTCCTGTTACCTCCACCCATAAACCTGAATACCATTGAACACCAGGGTGTTAAAAAAAACTTAACCAATAATCAAATGAAATGAACAGACAGCCAGCCTTATAATGCCAGGCCCCGGGATCATGGAGGGATCACAGACTTATATGTATGTCACAGTTTCAAATCACTTTTGTTATTTCTTACATAGTAAGGTCAAAATATTGCTTCGCTCCGTAAATTCTGGGAAAATCACTGTAAAACAAATTTCAGCTAAAATAACGGAAAGTGCCAAGTGTAATGAATGAAATTTTGACTTAAGTCTTAAATTGCTTTGTGATCTCAGAGCCAGGAGTTAACTGTTTTAGCCTGAAGTCAACTGCCATGGCTCTGATTCACACTCTTAGTTTTGTGAGGGTGAGTGTTGTGAGAGAGAAATTTGTGGCAAACCTGTGACAATGAGAGGAAGGCCTCTCCAGTGAGTACCTCCTCTGCATTACGATCTATGTACTCCACGCACGTCTGACACAGGGACTTGAGATTGTACATGTTAGCCAGGTCAAAGATGAGACACACATTGCGGATGTTTAAAATGGCCTTGAGAAAGTCAGATATAGCAGACTCCAGCTCCAAGAACCCATACTGGTGAGCCAGGCCTAGGACATCCAGTAAAATCTCCTCCTGAAAGTACACAGTTCAGTAACATGTAGCTCAATGATGAATAAGCTTGAAACTCACAGAAACAGTATGAAACCTTCACAATAAACCAAAGCAGTCTTTTTAGTCTCTGTTAAAAGATTGTATGCGGTCGACAGCCTGGCCAGTTCCCTTCCCTGACATCAGGTGGTGTTTATCACTTGAGCCGAATGAAAGATGGAAAAAGAGGAATGCATCAGGATTTATAAAATAAGAAAATCTGTATAAATTCAGAAAAATCCAATGACTGATATTGTACACAGCAAATCCAAGGTTAACAGTAGAGTCTACTTGAAAACCTACACCTTCCCACATCATCACATGACCTCACCTTACCTAGTAACAGTAAGCTAATAACAGCAGAAAGAGGTATTAACTACATACAGGTATATATACCACCACAGAAATTTGTAAGATTTACATATACATATGTAAAAAACAAGAAATGTGATGCCATACAAGTTCAGTTGTATATCTGATATGAAAGGTAGCATTAAAGCTGAACAGTTGGATATCACTATCTGGTTATGATTCAATATACATGTACATGTATGTTGCATTTTTGATCAAATGTGACAAATTGAACATCGTGAAAAGGATCATGCATCATTTCCCAATTAATTATAATCATCAATTCATGACTTCATTAAAAATTAATATTTTTAATGAATAAGTAGTCATTTCTTGAGAGAGGCTGCCCCATTCACGTAACCACCAATAAAAGCAATACCTTCAGTTCAGTGAGACTCATCTTGCCAGTATAAATGTAGCGTAGAATAGCCCGAAATGCAGCTGCAGATGTGTTAGGGAGGGTAACCTCCCTTGTCTCCGGTAATGATTCCCGTAGGCCACCAAATAACATTGCTCTGTTAAAAGGGAAAACATGAATGAGTAAACTCAAACAAGTAAAGAAAGAGAAAGTGGGCATATGGAATAACGAAAATGACAGTAAAAAGATTGACGCAGAGGCCAACTTAAAACAGGCCTCCCCTCCATCCCCCAACCTCACCTCAAAAAAAAATATCGCAAGCCAAGCATGAGATGTCAATGGATGGACAAGTGTAAGTTCTGCTTTCTAATTTATGGCGGAATGATAAAGATACCACGCATTTATTATTCACCGAAAGCACAGTAAACACTGTTCGCAGCCATTGCAACCTACGGAGAGATGTTGCAGGAGATAACTCTGTGCCGAAAGCTACTTAACAACAAAATTAACTCTCTTCGCTCCTGTGCACATGTGCGCTTGCATCTTGGCATGCACTTTTGTTTTGTGTAAACTAAACTGTGCTTAGATTTATTTCCATTTGTGTCAGAATTGAGCATGAATTCAGCTGTACAACAATCCTATTATGATTTTCTAAACATTTATTAAAAATTAGAATTACCCGTATCACCAAAACCCCTCTGGAGGCTACAACCTGAACCAGGGATACCCTGGCCGTGCATCTGCAGGCCACTCGTAAACTGAACGAACAATGTAGTAGGCCTACTGCACAAACATTTCAAGCAGTAGAAAAAAGTCCTTCTAGTATGTCCTATTTCCGAGAAAGCTATTTATCAGAGTATCAGGGCTACAATAAATGTGACATTACACTGCTGTCAATAATAGAGACATGCTGAAGCTGTGACAAGACCAAGTTTCATTAAATGTTCACTGGGTTGAAAAAAAAATCTAAAAATATATTTAATGCTGGTTTAAGATACTTAGAACTATGACCAGAAACCTTGTTATTTAACCGATGAACTACAAGGTAGACACAATCTTTCTGACTCATTGTTTACAAAGGTTAAAGTGGGCAAATGAAACAATATTAAAAAAAATACACACAAAGATAACAACACAATATTCTTCCTTACCTGAAGTATTCAGATCTAGCAGCCAGTATAACTTTATGGGCTGAGAATTTAACATTTTCAACGAGGAAAGTAATGTCAGCATAGTCTGCTGATAGGAAAAGTCCAGCCATGTGGTCAGAGACGAAGTTCATGTGCTCCACTGCCCCAGAAGGGACAGGAGAGAGCAGGTGATGCCTGTCACACATCCTGTCCTACTCTGTTACATCGACAGCACACAAGGGAAGCTGCAATATAACAGAAAATGGAGTAAACGCTGTCCTCTTCTTTGACAACCATTCAATGTCCCTGGAACCCCAGGTAAGCCCCTGAACCCCACTTTGGAAAAGGTTCTACTGTCGCTGGACAGTATTAACAGCAACTAGTAATCCCCATCTGTATTCAGAATATGTATGTCAATAAACTATACTGCAAACTCAGTCCTTGAGTGTCATCATTTTCACATAAAAATTTCAGCAACTAATATAGCAACATTTGCTATCACCAAGCTCAAGAACCAAGACAGCAATACATATTTGGATGATGAGCCAAAGAGAAGAGTTTTCAAGACAGCCGCCATGTATTTAACATGGCTGAATACAATATTGGGAATGTGCCAAGAAAACGGACTTAGTTTTTTTTCTGACAGTGTTAGTGATAATCTTAGTCTTGCGCATTATTTTGCAACACAATTTTAATATTTTGGAACTGCTTTATTTATAGTATCATAATTATGCACTATCTTAAATAAAGTCAACTATGAATTATACAGTCCAGGAGTTTGACTGATGACAACGATTCAAATGTTCATGTGACCCGAGCTAACGAGGAGGCCTTCGGCGGTGGTGTTGAAATCACTTACAACAGTATGGCCTGGAGGCATTTCACGCCTGAAACGATACTTTATTGGATTATCATAGAGGTACATGTGAGTGAAGCACTTACTCCGTCTGCCACCTATGTCCCACCATTTAAACAACACTGTTTGACTGTAGGTCGGGTAGCCAGGAATATGGCATTTCCAAATATTCCTCAACCAACAGTCACTGTACTTGTTACCAAGTGGAATGTTGCGTGCGCAGGCGAAATAAGAGGTAAGAGACGCAGTTGACACCTGTTTCGGACTGCAGACATCGCTTAGGAAGGACTTAAACGACATGGCGTGAAACGACATATGGTTTACCATTGATTGCCCCTGTGGCCACGATACTCTGCCAGCCCAGTATAAGGCGAGGAGCTGAAATAGCCACCTAGAGCTATATTGGCCCTGAAAGATTTCAACTCCTTTACTTATACTATTTTAATATTCTGACATTCATCAGAACAATGAGTTCATCAACGCATCTCGAAAAATATGGCACAGGTTTCAAACTCCCATCTCTTTCCAACTTGTGGCACTCCAAAACACTTCCTCTGTGCATTTATATGTAATTTTCTGGTGGAATCTCTAATACCATCCTCTTAATTTACTACCCATACGAATGGAACTAATTCACTCGCTGCCTTGCGGTCAAACTGACAGCTATAGCTGGCCTCGCCGTAGACAGCCATTTTGCAGTGTCACCTGACCTACTTCTGGGTTTAAATTGCACCTGAGTTGCAATCCTTGAGAAAACTATCATATTCCCATTGCCGTTTGCAAGAACCACTTCAATCTTCGTAATTCAAACCAAAAGGGTATAAAAAAAAACAAGTATTTTAGGTAAGTTTGGATGTTGTCAGCGCAAACACTGAAATCAGCCCCATTAAGTTAGAGTGCGCAGATATGCGGCAATTTGTTAAAGAGGTGGCAATGGACTCAGTGCTACAATGAATGTCAGAATATTAAAATAGCACATTGAGTTCATCTAGATGGACAATAGTCTGTTTCTTTTAGATAGTCAGATTCTTATTCATAATGTTAAACTCCATAAGCTCAGTTTCAACACCAGTGCCTCTGGTGACTATGCCTCTGATAATTATTCAAAAACAAGGTGCATGCTGGACAATGGGCATGAAGAGTAATTTGTTTTACTATGGCTGCACCAACAAGTGGTCAGAACAAACACCATGCAATAACATAACTTATACTACTGTCTCTGCGAATAATATCGCTTTAATTTCCTAATGTCCACCTCTACAGCTACACTGTCGTGAGATCATATACTACAAGAAATAAAGTAAAATTCATTTATTAAGGTTACATTATATTACAATGTGTGAACGGTTTCAAATATGGCAGATTCAGAAACAGGGTTTATGCTAAAGTTTAGGCAGCTGGTGTCACCCTCCTTCAACACATGTCAAACTCCACCCAATACCCAGCATGCCACTTCTTTAAAATAGTTATGACATCATTCGAGGCAATTGGTTCTTGCCATCGAAACCGAGCTTATGGACTTCTACATATTGAATTAGAAAAAGTGTTCTAACTTCCTTTTCCCAGGAAGGATATGAACTTCAAACATATCCACGTTTACAGCTTATGTTGTTATGTGACACTGACTTAAGTCAATTTTGGTAGCGCGAATGACTGATTTTAAAGACTGTTGAATATTGGCGACTCTAAAAGAAATAGACTATTATACAGATATTTAAAATCACATGCATGACAGGTGAAGGCGAACGTTATATTCTAGATGTTCAAGATATGGCTGTATTACCATAGTTCACATTCATACCCAAAGCATTTTTTCACCCTGTTCAACTTCATTCGAATGAATCAAGTAGTCATGTGTTCACATGCTGCTTTGCTATCGCCTTGAAAATAAAAACAAAACAAATTGTTCTGTACACACACTGAAAAAGAAAACATTCTCCTTTCCTATATGCACTGATGAGCTGGGAGATATAGAGCAATAATTAATGTAATTTACCCCGCCTGGTGGTAAGAAAGCTAGACATGCCTCAAATACAAATTACGGTCGCCGGTTTCGGATTTGGTTAGGCATTGGCAACTCATAAGTGTGACCTGTAGTAGACATCTCAGTTAAAGAGACGTCAACATTCGTTCCTTTAAACACACACACAACAATCACTTACAATATAACACAATCATCGAGGCCTAAGAGTTAATTTGCGAAGTATGAAATGTCAAAACACAAACACAAACATACCTTGACAGATCCACCATTTTGTGATTCGTCCCAATCGATTCCGAGACAAAGTAGGTCTGCAAAGAGAACGGTATTTAAATATCACTGAGGCGTAATTATTTATATCTATGTAGTTAGCAGTTTGTATTACGTTTATCACCAGAAAGATTAAGAAATTAATGTAGGCTTGATAAACTGTTTGCCTTTCACAATAAAATGACGGCCACTTAATATATTACTGCGCACACAAATAGTTCTGTTGACCTGGAATGAACCCAAGCATCTGTAGCCTCGCCGAAGAAACACTGTCACGGGTTACCTGTCCTATATCAGGCAGTCTGGTAACGATAAAATTCGACATAACAACAGCAACCAAACATAGACTCCCTTATAATGAAATCAGTATACAAATGAGGTTCGTTTTTAAACATCGCTTTACACTCTTTATTACTTTTCTGATAAACCTAGAATATGTGATTTATTTGAGAAAACATGGTTGAGCGATCACAGAGCTTATCATGGTTTATTTTATTACTTAGTGCAACTGCATGTTTACACGCCAAGGGAATGAACAAAAATGATATCGAGAGAAATATTGACGTTTATTGACGAGACTTAACAAAGATCTTGTGCACATGATTTAATAAAGATCTCGAGAGCACGAGATAATTGCTACGTCTTGCCTGAGACTAATTATAGCGCATATATATTTTATGTTTTATTAGTCCCAGGTCCTGCGCGCGACTCAACAAAGATCTCGTCAGCACGACATAGTTTTGCAACTTGTTCTCTCGAGATCTTTATTAAGCTGCGCCTCGAACAGTTTATTATGGAAAGCAAAACGTAAGTAAAACTTTTAAAGTTGTGTTGTTATTCTTTTCTGTTTACATTTTTGTTCTCACCATGTCACTTTCACGGCTCCGAACTGGTTCCATGATTTTCGATATCCGTGAGGTTCCTGGTTAAACACCAGCCTCTTGTACACAAAGGAGCAGCCCTTAGTCATTCAAGCGATAATGGTTTTAACAATTAATGAGCCAGCATAGGTTCGAGTCTTATAGACTTGAGTGTTTTACTTGACGATCTACAAATCTATACATAATACATCCCCTTCCATTGGTAAGCGCTAATCAAAATGTTTTTTTAGACATGTAACAGTGTGTGCTCTCTTCTGGTACTATATCTTTCCATTGCATTTGCAACAGCCTTTCTATGTTAATCGATGTTTTTGCACTTTGTCAATAACTTCAGCTGTCTCACGCAAACTGCACACCGCAGGCCACCGAATCTTTGGATGTACATGCATGTCTATAAACATATTTTGACTTCAGACGCTTGTGTTTTTCATAAGAGATATATGGGTTAAAGGGACATTCGGTATTAATAAATTAGTGTTAACTAGTGTCACGTTACAGTGTTTGCTTATTGCCCGGGAAATATTATTTATGTGACAACACCAAGTTTCGATGTTTCGGTGTATAGGCCCATGCATGAAATATATATTAACTGTGCAAATGTCACAAACATACAGTACATTGGCTAGAGCAGAAAGCCGTCACATTTAGAATCTATCCATCTGTTTCCGGACTTGAGGGCCGTGGCTGCGATGACTCTCCAAACCACTGAACGGTCACCTGTCTCAAGAGGATGTGTTAAGAAAAAGATCTGCAGAGCAATTGAACAGGTAGATATGGAAACGTTTTGAAAAACTGTTTCTTATGTAGTCAGTGCGTATACAAAAAAATCTAGATGCTCAAGCTCCATGTACTTATCGCTCGATACGTCTGTCGGTCAGTAATGTTTTTCACAATAGTTTTAAGCAATCATTGGGTATGAATACATGATATACTTTTTGCCGGATGTCGCATCTATTTCGAAGTAGTGCTTGATTTTCTTTCTTCTTCAGGCGCATAAAAATGCAGGAGAAACCTGTCAGAGCCCAATGACAATGTGTCTTATCCGTTTTTCTTAATCTGTATATGTTTATGTTAAGTGGGATACAAAAGCATAAAAATAAATCAATGTCTTTATAAATCTACCCCTCTTTCAGAAAGGATGCTCTTGTTGGATGTATTCGCTGTTGGTGTCAGGTTTGGTGTCAGTCATGGTAATACCAGTCTACACCGAGGACACGGACTGTGACTCAGGTATACATCATGTCAGTGTATCCAGCATTCCTATACTAACGATAATACGGTGCATTCTATAACCACAATAATGTTATAAGACCAGTTAGATTAAGTTACAGCCGAAATCAATTCAGGGTAGTAATTATTGACTGTATCGGATTGTATGTGGACCAAATTTCTCTCTTGCAGCATGTATGGGGAAATTGTTAAAAACTTTCGGCCTATCACACTCAACTCAATGGCGCTAATGTGAAGCAAGACCTTCAGCCATTGTTTTGTCAAAAATGGATTGTTACGGAACGTCTATAGTGTTACAATCTATCAGTTTGTATTGAAACGTCGTACACTCTTTATGTGACGTCATAATGAGGAGCTGGGGAAGGAACATTTGATGTCAACAAAATGACGTCCTGCTGCTGGGCGTTTGACAGGTCCCCATTAACAAACATTACAACTGTGTGTCGTTAATAAGGCTTGAAAATGGCGGTGTTTTCTTACTCTGTATGTGTATGTATGTGCGTATGCCTTGGGATTTACGTCGTAGGCCTACTTACCAATTCTTCCGTCATATGGTGACGAGGAATCATTCAGTATGCGTACATAATTATATATGCTGTATCTTATTGTAACACGGTGAATCCGCCGCCATTGAAGTATCATGCCGAAGACGATCATTCCCTTATACCCTAAAGATTACGAGATCACTCTCAAAAGGTGTAATTTTGTGAGACAATGATAGTGGCAGTACAATTGTCCATGCTTTGGATTTCTTGTTGCCTTCAAACAACTATACATCTTCTGCTTTATAGAGTAAACATTCTAGCTGTCTTTTCCGTTAGATTTCACGAAGGGATCTGTGACACATATAGTGTATATGAGTCTGTACCGGCTAGGATCTTATCAGAACCATGTCCAATGGACTGACTGTAGGCAGCTACGCTTCGAGTCACAACTAAACAGTTCCAAACAGCTGATATCAGTCCATATGCCTTAAGGGTTTGACGTTCACTCTATATATTATTATTGTATGGACGCAATACTCTTGTATTGGTGAGACTTTATGGTTATTTATTTATTTTATTTGTTTTAAGCCGTAGTTTAGAACATTGCGCTGACTCGACGGCGTAAATGACCACCGAATACAATCGAAGTCCTGGGGTCCATTCCGTTCTCTTCTCGGTGGCCACTAGCGCGTCGTTCCACTGGCCACGTTCTCGTGATAGAGTTACTTTTCATTCCATTCCTGGTGAAAGCAACTGTGACGTCATGACGTCATAGAAAGATTGAACATTTGCAACCAATGTTTGGGACATATGGTTTGCATCACTACTGCTGAAGGGTTTAACACCTTCGTCATGGTGTGTGTTGTGTAAACCGATACCGCTGAACCTTGTTTCGTTACACAACACACACCAAGACGAAGGTGTTAAAGTCTATTGTACCCCTTAAAACGAAAAAACTGCATATTCCATGCTGCCATTCTGTTTTACTCCCTCCACAGTGGTCATGCACTTTAGATCAATCAACGGCAAGCTTAGGCCAAATGTTGCCTTTTCGCGTGACGGTGTCTGGGTGTAAAATATAAATTCTGTTACCCTTCGATTCCTTTTCATTACATACAATGCACTGCTTGGCTCTGTGACATAATGTTCGCGTCAGGGTAGTCTACCACTGATGTGACACAGACTTGGCGGGCGAAAATGTACGTCACTTGTCGTCAAGATAGTCAGCCGGTGTTGTACTTGGGGCAAGTCGATTTCCTCCACCCTCAAAACTTAGTCTTTAAAGCATTCTATACTGCGTGCAAAATGGCACAACGTTCTTTTATACAGTTTCTAACTGTTCAAGGAATTGCTCTTGCTCCTTTAACGCTGACTGTTTTCCACGCCCCTTTCTATGGACTGAAAGCCTGAAATAAAGTTTTATTATTGTTGTTACTGACTGAGCACACCAATCAATCAAATCAGTGCAGTGGACATCACTTTCAGTTGACAATCATGTTTCAATCAATTAAATGAATGAACGCTTGGGGTTTAACGTCGTATTTAAAAGTTTGCCAGTCATATGACGACGGGGAGTCATTAGGTGTTTTTACATAGGCCTATACATATACTGTGTCTTCTTGTGGCAGGGCGACAACATGCTGCCTCCACTGAAGTATATCATGACACCCATGTCATGGTGTACTGACACTGGGCCAATCACTCACGTTTCCTTGCTCTAACCCATCAGTGCTGAGCGCCTAGCGAGGCAGCAAGAAGTACCACTTTGATATGACAGACCCGTGTTTGATCCCGGGTCTCCCTACTTCAAAGTAGACGCTCTGACCATTCGCTCTAACCAGACGCTTTATCAATTTGAAAGAGAAAGATAAGATTTTTTTATTCGCCTGTACTTTAGCTTATGCTGTACCCCGAGCGTCGGCGTCGACGTCCAGCTAAACAAAGTGTTAGGAGTAGTGTACTGCTTGTATTGAGCTCAGGTTGTCCACGTACATTTAGAGCAAAATAACACAGGTGTCATGTCCCATCGGTGATATTAAATACCGTAAATTACCAAATTCACTACTTAGCCTTTTGTATATTAGAATCAATGTTAAACATAATATTAGGAGTGGTGCTTCAAAAAGTACTACATATATTGAGCTGAGGTTTTACATGCATATAAAGCAAAATGACACGAGGGTGATGTGCTCACGTGTTAATTATGGTAAATCACAAAATATGACTTATTGTATCAGGGCGATAGGGCTGTTCCATAATGCATATTAATCATTCTGAATTACCAAATTCACGACTTGAGTACTTCACGTACTCAAACGAAGTTTGAAATTCATGTGTCTTCTACAGGCGAGCTCTTTGGTAGCCTTGCTATCTGAACCAAATCTAAGTTTGCAGTCTGAAGTTCTCAGACCGAACGTAGGGATTCAACAAGTAGGGGTGTGTGAGTCTTGGGTGCCACAATAGGACAAAACAAAGTGGGTATAGTCGGTAGAACACTCCGATGGACTATAAGCACCCCTTACCAAACAGGCAATTAATCACCAAGAGAGTGGCTGAACGATACCAGCAGGAAGGAAAGCTGCAAACCCATGTTCAGATCACTTTATGCCTTATAACGACACTCTTCTGTTAGGGAGCCAGAAATCGATAACTGATTACTGGTCCCTGCCTTAATGTCAGAAAAGCTCAGCTATATAATGCAGAAAGATCTTGGTTTCCTAGTACATGATTAAGCAACGCCAGCTTTGCATACAGGAAACGTATGACACGAGTGAGACACGAAGAGCTATATTATGAACTATGGATTTTACAGGTTATACATTTAATCATTTGCCAACTATCGCACCGTCGCTGCTGCTCTGGCATTATTCTCTAAGGTGTTGCAAAAATATTACAATATTTTTTTGTAGAAGTACAGGTAAATATGGATGGAGTGTCTAGTATCTCTGACGCTCTGTTTCATAACTGTATATAAACACACTCAACCGGGAGATAATATTTCTTGGATATTTTTCTGTGGTTTAATTGTGTTAAAAGTTGTTCTGGAAATTGGTCTTGTGTATATTAATCCACATTTTGATGCGCCTCGGAGGATGGGTGCAGGGTGTGGTATGCCGATGGGGGTGGGGTGTGGGGGTGGTGGGGGGGGGGGGGGGTGGTGGTGATGTGTTGAGGAGATTTTATTAGAACTGGGAGGGACCCCATCTCTCAGCCCACCAGTCCTTCACAAGAAAGTTTTCCGGACTTCAGAGTGTTGATTTGACACTGGGTACATTGCTACACCATGACAAGCTACAAATCAAGTTCTGGTTTCGTAATATTTTGGCCAAAATTATAACCCTTTTTGCCCACTTTTCATTACAAAGTTTTATGGACTTTTTCAAAATATTGATTATACTTAATTGAAAATTGGTACTCTGCACCATGATATGCTACAGATCAATTTTTGTTCAGATCAGTTTTGAGGCCCTTTCATCCATTTAAAACACAATTATGGCCATTTTTCATCTGTTGTTTACCTCGGCAAAGCTGCGTGTGTTATCCTATTATCACAAATTGTTATGGGACACGCGCAAGCGTTACGAAAGCAGTACCTCCTGGATTCTAGTTTAAAACATGATGGTTAGCACATTTGGAAATTTTCGTTAACCGCGTGGGCCACAGATGAGTAAGAGAAGTAACTCTTCAAATGAAGCTTTTGAAACTTTTGCTGTTCGTCGGCAGAGGTGTGCATTTAAGTCGCTTCAGGAAGAAACTGGATAAAATTCTCGTTTGTATCATTTCAAGATATGTTGTGAGCTCGGGTAAGTCTTTGGGACGTTGTGAGTGATTGGCATTTTGATGCACAGCTTCTAAATAAGTAAATATCGATCTATTCGTCGAAAAGGACAACAGCGGTCAACCAAAATGGACGTTCCGTTCAACAATCGCAAGGCGAATTCACAAAACGACGTTTAACGCAAACCACTAAAGAGCTAAGAAAGTATGTAAAGTACGAAATAAGGACGGTATGGCGCGAGGAGAAGCAGTCAATACTTTTCAGTGATGATGGAACGACAAAAACTGTTTTAGGTGAATGAGTGAAGCCAGTATGTAAATCGTGTACCATGGTAGAATCCAACACTGTTCTGACACAATTACAGTTTTATATTCAAATTTATGCTAAACATATACCTGTAGCAGTTTTGTCATCTATAGTTACGGGACAATGTCGATTTCAGAATATTTGACTGACATCCAAAGGCTGAGTGTCAGAATTCTGGTCAGGGTTTGATGCCAGTTTCCTATGGATACATGTAGTGAACAAGTACAAATCCCTTGGCTTTAGTTTCAACAGCACATTTTCTTGACAGTCCCATATCAATTTCTTGTGCAAGAAGGTATTTCCAAAACTGGAGTCTCTATAAGACATGCCCGAAAGCTTATTAACAAGACTTTATCAATACTTCATTCTACCTTGATCTTTTGCATGGCAAGGGAAATTGGGCAAATAAACACCAATATCACCTGCAGATGTGCGTGATGTCACACAGGTTAGAACTCTTCTTACCTCGCTGAGTCTCGAAAGATCCTTTTGTGGACTGAATTAAATCTCTACCCTTGTCGTCTTATTGCCCATAAAATTTATAGGCCTACACCACCTGTATCTTTTACCCCATCTCCTTTTACAAATTCTTTATACTCCACAATCTTCCAGTCCAAACTATCCTACTAGGACCAAAACCTAAATCTTTACACACTTTTTTTGCAGTCGCAGTATATTAAGGTTTTAAAACGTCTATACGAAAATGGTGAATTAAAGTTGAAGGTGAGGTTATGGCCTAAGATCACAATCTCCTCCAAGTCATTAATCTTTACTTCCACGTCTGCAGCCTTCCATGTCTTTCCTCAGAATGTTTCAACTTTGGGCCGTCCCATAAAACGGATATCACCCTTTACTACTACCCGCGGGATGTAGAGGAGGCGTGGCAGACGTGCAGGGACCAAAACGGCTGGCTCTTCACAGAGTACTTCGCGGGCACGTTAAACTCGTGGCTGACTATCGTACGCGACAACTGGGATGCATTACTCCAGTAAGTTAATACTAATCTGCCATGTCCAAAAATGTTAAACAGAGGTCTGTTGGAAAAATTATAATGGAATCATTAAAATGATGTTTAATGATCTTTAATCCGACATATACTTTAATTTTAGTGTTGTTGTTGTTTTGTTTTTGTTTTTTGTTTTTCTACCTTTAAACACCAGTCCATAATGTACAAATATATGTAGCCCTATACAGGAAGATCACTATACCCACATTGCTATACTGTTACATTGCTTACTAGGTCGAAGATACATCTTGTGACTGACGGGATCACGCTTATCAGACAAGGCGAAGAGACGAAATTTGATTTGATAAAGCCGATGTGTCCTGATCAACTTGTGGTTAACCACACTGCCTCCAGCGGTTACCGAATCTCCGGTGGGATAACGATGCAGCTAAACCAATTAGAACCGAGAATTATGGAAACCTTTATGGAAGGCACCAACGTGTCATTTATCTGCGCAGTTGAAGGCGGTAAGTGTTGCCCCTGGATGGTGTACAAGAGTTATGGGTTTCTACAGGAGATGATATATAAACTTTATAAGCTTGTCATGGTGACGGGAACCTTTAGGGACTAAAATTGGAGATGAAAAATGTGTGACTTTTGTGGATTAGCCACAAACCACGACCAATTATAAGCTGTGGTATCAACTTTACACTATCCTATTCCATACTAGGAGACAACTGATTGGCAACAGGCAGAGAATGCATTTGTGATAGTATATAATAAAATTAAACGACATTAGGGCCTGTGCAATAAAAAAAGAAAAATCTACAAACAATTGAGTTAACACACTATAATGTATGTGGACGACCGGGTTAAACGCTTGCACAGAATACTGAATCCTATACATGTTTTACAACATACATTGCGGCAACTAGGAATACCATTTTTCCAGCTTTGCATCCACATTTACGGCTCTGAACCATCACGTTAACTAATCTGGAACTGCTTTCATGGGAGGAGGCTGCACTGCCCTCTGTGTGTTGATGTTGAGCATTACAAAACCCGAATTAATCAGTCTAATCATAACATTTTCTGTAAATTAAAAATACCGTATTTAAGGTCATAACTAAGAAAAAACTGGCGCATCTCCAAAACTGACAGCATGCAATAGGGTTTGTGATAGAATACCTATTCCATAATCACCATTATTTTCATTTACAACATATGTGTTATAACAGTTGTTATTACGTACCTCTGTTCGTTGTTGCCTTGATGAGACATCCCAGACGACAGGATCGAGTTCCACATTTAAAAGAAATAAAATGTTGGCCCTCTCTCTTTATTGCTATGGTAGTTAGAGTAACGCTAAGATGACTTCGTGTAAGCGACCACTGTATCTCCTAGTTACGTGAGCGCTGATCTGGCTTCTTCCAAGCGCACAAAGTATTCATTAAATACATTAACGCTAAGATGGTTTAGTGCAAGCATATTTAAGTATTGACACAAACGCTAAGACCTCCACGTGTAAGCGCGCACAGCATTTCTTAAATACATTGACGCTAAGACGGTTTTTTTTGAAAGCCAGCACAGTATGTCTTAATTACATTAATGCTAAGAGTGCTTCTTGAAAACGGACACAGTATCTCTTTTAATGCTAGAACTGCTTTTCGCTAACGTTCACAGTATTTTTGAAGGTAAGGCAACAAATGTCGGCTCCTACCCAATAGCACATAGTAGCCCTATTCTTCTAAACTGTGATGGAGACACGGCGTACACTGAGACGACAGATTTCATTGCCATGATGAACAAGACCTAGTTGTATTACCGCAAAGCCGTGACCTGTACAAAACTGTCATATTTATTAAACTGCTTATTTTTTGGTTTAAGGCGGATGTGCGTTCAGTAAAATGAGTTATACTCGCATCCCAGAGGCTTCTCTTGAAAATACGTCAATAAGTTTGAAGATTGTAAATGTAACCGATTACACGGAGTGCCTTGTCACCTGTCAGGGATACCAGGACAAGGTGAATGGAAAGGAGTGCTGGTTCAGCGGTGTGACTACAGACACGGCTGTCTGCATTCTTTACCTTACATCCGAACCACTGACGGACACAAATATTACAGAAGAGTCAGCTTCCTGGGATCTGTATATCAAGGAATGTTTCGAACGTAAGTTGTGGATTTCATGTAATTTGTAGAAGTTTTACTGCTATCAGATGGTATAAATTCCTTCTTTACGCTGAACACGGTGTAACATACTCATAGTAGATCAGGTGTTCAACAGACCCTGGGGCCGATTCCTTAAATCGTTTTTTGACTTAAGAATAAATTTAAAACTTCAATATGGCTTAGAAAGTACAGATTGATTTAGGCCCAGTTCAACAAAACGATTGGTTGTAGCTACCATGACAACATATATATTTAGCATATGTTGCAATAAGGATCACAATTAACCAAGTCTGTGATAACTTTATGTAAGCAGACACCATTAAGGACATCATTAATTGTTGCACAAATTTTGTTTACAGCATTTGTAAACTTTGAAAGGCCTAAAATTACGGTTTACCAGGATGAGTATTTTGAAGTAGAGAAATACTGTGACATTATTCCCCGTGAAGATCCTTACAACGGGTGTCTGCCAACAAAGGAACAGGAAGGGTTACCTACTAAAAGTGATCTGACAGAGGAACCATCCACTTCTGCAGTTCTGGCTTCATCTCCAGCCATTGAACCTACACCAAGCTCGTCATATGGCGTCACTGAGGATGAGATGCCGACGTCTGTTATGACCAGTTCCATTAATGCAGTAGAAATAACAGCATTGGATATTTCGCACTTTAGTTTGGAACCTTCTGATAATACTGATCTGACATCCACGCTTATGACGCCAGCTGAAAGAACACCAGTGGAAATAACACCCACAGGGCAAATGTGTACCGAGATGTCGTCGGATGATTTTCCATACATTGAAATGACGTCCACGCTCGAGATCAACGCCACTGAGGTAAGCATGAAGACCAAAACATCAGTGGCCAACGCATCTCTTACGGAAACGATCGTGGCCACCGAGTGCGACTGTACTTGTATTATACACTTAACGTCTACACGTGACCGACAGGAATTTTTGTCTAGTATTATTCAAGACCTTGAAATCAACAAGAAGAATATTTCCAAGCACATACGGAAGTACAAGAGCGTAAATATGGATCGACGGTGGCAAACGTTGAGCGTTGGGTATCTGGGGGTGGCCATGTTGCTGTTGATATTCGGAGGTATTCTCTTAATGGACTTGGGTACCATGATCCAAGACATTAAGATGATGTTGGATAACCTTCGTCACTACTGGGGATATGACCGGGACGATCCACCAGAGGACTCACCTAGAACCCTACCACAACCGTACAGACAGATGATTTCACAAGGAGATTTGGACAGGTACTTAGCCATGGCAGCAGAGGTCTGTCCCAAACCTAGCCCTTATCCGCGGTCTTCAAGACAAGGCCACCGTCAACACCAGGACAACAGAGACAAGCACAACCCATTTGTGGGCTTTCCGAGGACCAATATCTACAGCACTAACTGAGTAGCTACACCTGCTGATTACCATGTCCAACGACGACACAGTCAGAAATATAGGGACTGGTTGTCTGAAACGATGAAGTACCCACATTGTCTTTTACCGTTTACTGCCTGTTGCCACAACTTCTTGTTTGCATACCTTAGCGATATACCTATTTCTGAATCGGAATGTCATCGATGATAAAAGCCGTTAAAAAATACAGCTATTAACACAAAGAAATGATGACACTGTTGAAAACATAAAAAAAATTGTACATGGACAAGAAAGGATTCAAAAGAAACAAAGGAGCGCATTTTGAACACAAATGATTAAGAAAGAAAAAAAACAGAAACCGCGGGTTCAGAAGGGGTCTGGTTAGTGTGCAATGTAATTGCAGGATTATAACGTGTTATCCGCACTAATGTCGGCCAACTGATCTAACGGTGCACTGACGTACCGAGCAGTACTAGGCCACACTGACTGGTGATGTTAAACGGTAGGTCCAACGGATGTGTGACTATCTGCTGCAGCAAACCGTTAGGTTTTCAACGATGCCATTGTTAGATTTTTAGGACCTACATTGATGGTGTGAAGATCAATATGCTGTAATGTAGTTGCTGAAAGGAATTTTCTTCTGACTCCGGCGAAAGCAAACCTGTAATATTGAACCTAATTTCGGTAAATCGGAGAAATGCAGTGGTCTGTGCTCGGTAATTTTTGTCTCCCGAAGAATGAAATTCCCAAATTTCTCGAAAAAAAATTAGTTGGCCCGAATTTATTGACTCTTTCATTCCACCCTCAACAAACATTTGTTTTAATCATGGCCTGGCCGATTCACTGGAAATGCAACCATTTTGTATCATACAGCTAAAGAGTGGAAACAGACAACACTTAAATTTTATTGTAAAAAACATAATTTGACCAGTGTTTTATGAACTGTTTTAAACTTAGTATTGTGCTGGTTTACATAAACAAATAGAAGAAAACCTTACGGAGATGTTAAAACACACCGCGGCAGTACACTCTAAACCTGGAACTACTTCGGTAAATCGGTGTCAGTTTTCACCACCTCCGAAATGCCTTCGTACGACTCGTGTCTGTTTAGCTTCCATAGCCTCAAAACAAACAAAAACGATGTATTGTTGACAAAGCTGTTTGAAAATGTAAAAAAATGTATCACTGTGTGCACAACTGTTGTATTATATTGTATATAATATGGGGATGTTTAAAAAAAAGCTACTTGACGCTGTTTACTTTTATTGCATTGTGATATAAATGATGTCGAGTTTGATGCAAAAATAAATTGTTTGATATGACATGTGGAACACTGTGTAGGCCTAATTCATCTGTTGTTTTGCACTGCGATGCGGGACTCCTTTTTAAACTACCACTTTGCTGGACCAAAAGAAATAAGTATTTGGTTTACCATATAAAGGCATTCTTTGTATTTCATTTATCACTCATTTATAAATGTGATAATCAAAGTTCGAGAATCAATCAAACGTGTGTTGGGCGTCGGATGCATTGCGTGACTTTTTCATGAATAGTTGAAATATAACCCTAAATAAAGAAAAACCGGATTTCACCAGTCAGGTACGTCTGACCACTTGCTATCACACTGCCGCCACTGTTCTGTATGCTGGAGTCTGCTATGTTAGCCGTGACTGTCAACAGTAGTTCACAAATCGTCCATGGAGAAATCGTTACACCCATTCTTCCTGTACTGCGTATTTGGCGCTCTACGCTCGCTTTACATCAGTGTCGCCACTTGACAAGGTTGGAGCCTGTGCGATGCACATACGCTTATTTAGGCTTAGTCTCACCACTGGTGTCCAGGCGCGGAACCATTTAATTAGCATTCAACAATAAAATAAAAAGTGTTTCGGGTGTTGGTTAGAATCATGTTGTGCATATTTTAGATAACAGGAATGCATGTGTATATTAGAGTATTATTAGAAACAAGGGTTGAGGTTTTGTATTTTCTGTCATCACTTTATGCCTCATTAAAGTGATTCCAGCGAACTCTCCGTTGTTCACGATTTCTCTACAAAATTTGCTAGTGGTGGCGGTGATGTAAAGCTAACGCAGAGAGCGACACATGCCCTGTAAGGAGTAAGCGTCACACCGTCACTCTCGCGAGCTGACGACATATGCTGTAAGTCTCTAGTTGCCTAAATGGGTACTTCCTGCTGTGACGGAATACGCGGGGTAGGTACTTACAGGTACTCTGCGAAACCAATAATTGGTTGAAGCTGTCAGGATGGTATGACTGATTGTGACCAACCCGATCAAGGAGATGTGCTGGTGAAGGTATTATATCTACGCCTTCCATGTTCTGACCGTATTATCAAAGTGGGGCTTATCTGAGCATCAGATGTATTTATTTGTTTATTTTGTTGGAGTTTTACGCTGCACTAGAGGATAATTCACTTATACGACGGCAGCCAGCGTTGTGGTGGAAAGAAACGGGGCAGCTAAGCCTTAATAGATGTTCTAACCCTATTTTTAGACTTGATGAAATCTGACCTTTACATGTTCTGACTCAAGTCTGACCCTTAAATGTTCTGACCTTATTATCCAAAAAAAAAAATGATTATCACTGATCATTCTTTTGAGATATTATTTCATGTTCATGTACAAGCCAAGGGAGGTCACTCTGGGGCCTTTACATCGCCTCCATCGATCCATGTTATTTCCATTGCTCATCATCAAGCCTATAATCACCATGTAGCAATCTTAACCGCTCGACCTATATCAAAATGACATCTGACAGGAAACAAGATAAACATTTATTTATAGTAAGTATTGTAGAAAGGCATTAGACCGGATAATTACCAAGGTCCATTGACCTACAACTGACGACAAAGTGCTCCGGTAATGATGAACGAAAATCAAAGATCGGTGGCAGAATTCCTTTACAATTTTACCTTAACGGTATATCACTGCCAACTTCATACAGGCATTGGCCTTCCATTGTAATTACATTCTTAATCAATTTCCTTGATCCATTTGTGAAATAACCTAATTCACTTCGACAAAAGCAATCACGGCGGAGCCACAATCGATTAGCTGTGGACAATACGACTTACAGTGTATTCTGGCCACGCGTTCCGGCGTCGTCCGTTTAGGGAAAATAAAAACTTTCTTGCGCCAACACGACGATAAAGTCATGTGAAAACAGGGTATCTTCTCGTACCATGGATGTTGATATCAGATGCTTGTTACACATGTATTGCATGTATTGACCGAGTCACGCGAATGCTGACGACAAGACAATCAATCAACCTGTAACTCATATGTCCACTATGGCAGTGGAAAGTACTTGCACCCTTTTAAAAACTTAATGATGATACAAAAATAACTGATAACAGAGTTCTGTGCCGCCTATCAGATAGAAATCGTTGAAGATTAATAATTTCGGAAAGTATTCAGGATAATGAAGAGCCTTAACTTTTGAATTCGTAAAATTAGACAGACAGGTAGATATGTATGAAACGACAAAAGGGGAACAAATCTGCATGTTGTGCAACTTAGACCATGGAATTCATACGTGAACTATGTTATGACACTGTGGTATCTGCCTGAAGAAGTTTCTGTTGAAAAATGGAATTGTGCTAACACATGGCAATCAAGTTTTCTGTATTACCACCATATTTTATTCTGTCGATTTAACAAGATAGCTGACGACAAAGTCCTCCGATAAACTGAGCTACCTGAGCTCAATTTACATATAACGATACATATTCTGTTGATGTGTTTCCTGCACTTTTTGTGGAACGAAAAGTATTAGATATAAACGCATGGTATTGGTTTTTTCCGGCAAAATGTATAAAGCTCAAGATGACTGCATGGGGGTTAGAGGGGTCAGGGCCAATACTTGGTCACTTTGCGGAAATGTTCTTTTCGTAAAGTTTCTTCGTAAAAAACATGGCTAATCCGCCTTCTCTACTGGACGAGATCACAAAGCCAAGTAGATCGACCCCATGTCACACAGGTGTGAGCCAGGTGTCAGGGAATCTGACGATGTTACAAGGACAGGTCAGGTTGGAAAATCTATTAGAGGACTTCAACAAAATACATGTCGTTCTACCCGTGAGAGCCAGGTGGTGGAATCTGCCCGAAGACTTCGACAAAAGACATCTTTCTATCCGTGTCAGACAGGTGTGAGCCAGATTGTAAAATCTGTTAGAGGACTTCAAAAAATGCATATCGTTCTACCCATGTCACACAGGTGTGATCCAGATGGTAGAGTCTGTGAGAGGACGTCACGAAATACTTGTCTTTCAGCCCATGTCACACAGGTGTGAGCCAGGTGGCGGATTCTATTAGAAGTCTTCGACAAAAGACATGTCTTTCTGTCCATGTCACACAAATGTGAGCCAGGTTGTAAAATCTGTTAGAGGACTTTACAAAAAACATGTTATTCTACCCATGTCACACAGGTGTGAGCCACGTGGTGGAATCTATTAGAGGACTTCACAAAAAACATGTCTTTCTACCCATGTGACACAGGTATGGGCCAGGTGGTAGAATCTAGTAGAGGACTTCACAAAAGACTTGTCTTTCTACCTAAGTGACACAGGTATTAGCGGGCTTCAACAAAAGACTTGTCTTTCTACCCATGTGGCACAGGTCTGAGTCAGGTGGTAGAATCTAGTAGAGGACTTCAACAAAAGACTTGTCTTTCTACCCATGTGGCACAGGTCTGAGTCAGGTGGTAGAATCTATTAGAGGGCTTCAACAAAAGACTTGTCTTTCTAACCATGTCACACAGGTGCGAGCTGGGTGGTGAAATCTGTTAGAAGACTTCAACAAAAGACTTGTCTTTCTACCCATGTGGAACAGGTGTGAGCCAGGTGGTAGAATCTAGTAGAGGACTTCAACAAAAGACTTGTCTTTCTACCCATGTGACACAGGTGTGAACCAGGTGGTAGAATCTTTTAGAGGGCTTCAACAAAAGACTTTTCTTTCCACCCATGTGGCACAGGTCTGAGTCAGGTGGTAGAACCTATTAGGGGGCTTCAACAAAAGACTTGTCTTTCTAACCATGTGACACAGGTGTGAGCCAGGTGGTACAATCTGCTAGAGGACGTCACAAGGACATTTCGTTCTACACCATGTGACACAGGTGTGAGCCAGGTGGTACAGTCTGCTAGAGGACGTCACAAGGACATATCCTAACACTGTATAGGTGAGTATACTGAGCAAAAAAGAGTAACCTGTCAAACCCCTCCTCGAAGTAATAAATTTCCACGGTCATAAAATATTGTGCAGCACATGGCCTCGCTGAGAAAATAAATTTCATGAGGCTAGGAGCATTTTTGCTCACTGATATCCAGGGGCGAATATCCATGTCTGGCAACGTGAGGCCGTTGTGGAGACGCCTTCACAAGCCTGACACGTTATATGGCAATTCCTCATGGCGGCGCCTTTCCCAAGCACCTCGAGTTCCAGACGGAAGTGTATTACCAGCCGTTGCTGTTCGATCATTTACAGCCAACGCACTACTTCCTCTGGCATGACAGCACCACTGGATAATCCGAGTAGATTTTTATCTGTAGCCTTTCATGAGCCATAAAAACTAGCTATCATGTTTTTTGCAAGCCGCTGTTGTACTGAAACTGCCACTAAGACTGCTATCCTGTAATGCTACGTGTATCGGGTTCGCGAGAAACAAAATCTGGTAGGGTTCCGGCAAAAAACACAACCTGAGATTCAAAAGTGTGTGATGGGGACTTTGGAGTTTACATATTTGTACATTACAATAAGAACCAAATGACCATTTAAACAATAATCACAGCTTTGGATTCGCAACGTATCCATTGTAGTGGTGGTAACTGCATAGCTTTTTTAACAAGACGCTAATAAGTTTTATGGCGTGATGAGTGTAGAAGTTATAAATACATGAATAACTAGAAAAGTAACCCAGAAATACAGCTAATAGTATTGCAGGTATCTAAAACTGTTCTCTTGATAACGTTTAACAACAATAATCACATGATGTGAAGACGTGTATATATTCCATGCTTAACATGAATGAAAGTTGAAGCCTTCCGTCTTGGCGTGTTGACATCGAATGTAATGTCTCTTTCAGCATTATTTTGGTAATGTTTGGAATGCTGCCTCACTGGAACGCCATGTAAGTGATATAACGCCCAGTCACATTATATACTGACAAGCGGCCCATGAATACTTGGCCTGACGCCTTATGCCGAGGGCTAAGCCAGGAATTGTGAATTTGAAGGTTTTTTGCATGATGCTATGTCAAACAGATTTTCCCACTACCAGACTGGCTTCCATATCATTTGGCCAACGTGGTGCAGGCTTAGAGATATAGACACAGATGGAAATATGGCTCTGTTAAACAATAACTAACACCTTTGTTGGTTTGCAGATAGTAAAATGTTATCTTCTCAAGTCCGCGAGTACAGAGTGATTCTGTAACATAGAAATCAGGAGAGGTTTCAGAATGGGATTTTCCCACAACTTTTGTTTTATCTACCAATGTTTCTGAGGTAAGCGGATCGCAAGTATTTAATGGATAAGGCACAGTGGGTGCAGTGAAGGAAAAGCCTCTGACAGAGAAAGAATCGTTGAGATCACTCCGCCAGGTCCACTCTTCACTGCGCTCAGCGCCTTAGTGACAATAAGCCAATCATCGTGTGAGTGCTTTAACACGAGGCCTTACACCGAGTTGCTTTAGATCGCTAGAATTGCATCAATATAACCCACAGCTCTGTGTCAGACGTTAGACTGTTTGTCTAACAACCTTCTACTTTCAGACGACTTTAAACGTTTGTTGTGACGTCAATCCTTTGTCTAACCGATCATAAGAATGTTACATATGAAGGGTTTATTTGTTTCTGATCAAAGTGAAATGTATGTTCTAACACTTTCGTTCTTCGCCTTCATTTCAAGAACACCAAATGTTGCCAGTGTGAGAAAAGGCAGGTTGGCATCATCAGTTGTCTTAGGCACAAATTATGAAATCGAACAACAAAACACAGTGTGTACTAAGGTGAACTGGAGGTTCTAATTTGTGGCATTCTGATTTTGAACATTTTGGACATCTCGAGGCCTGGTTATGTCAATATGACAGAAATTGTATAATCTACTATCAGACTTCCCCACATTGTATGTAAGCTTCAGTCAATTTAGATTTACCCGCATAACTAATCATAGATCGAATCACTGTCCAGTGAGTGCTCATGTAGTTACCTATAAAGAGTAAAACCGTCTAGACTCCCACTGGTTGAAAGCTCTAACGCTGTTGCACTAAAACTTCATGTAACACTATCACGAAAGATCAACCATGCTACGTATTATTTTCAACTATGCAAGTAATGCGGCTCTGCGGGCACGAAAAAGCATTCATTGACGCTAATTGTGATGTAACATTTTTTTATTACTTGTTTGAAATGACACCTTGAAAAAGAATCGATGGTTGTTACATTACTACCTACACGTTTAAGTAGGAGAAACAACTCGCAACAGCTGATTCATGATCCGCGCCTTGTCGATTCTTTTTCAGCAATCAACTATTGCTCGTCGTTTCTTCACTACATTTTGTTAAATAATGGTGTAAACATTAATATTTGTTGATTTGATTTTATTTTATTGGGATTTATAAGCCGTACTGAAGAATATTTTAATAATACGACGGTAGTAAGCATTTTGACGAGAGAAAAACGGGCAGGTTGCTTGAAGATTTTCCCACGCACAGAACGTATTTATGGGTATATTTTGTTTCGACAGTTAATTTCCTGCAGGTGTTGTTTCGTTGAACTCATTGTACATGTACTATAATACTTTACACAAGAAAAACATGTCATTCTAACATTTAGCGTCCGGCACTTCCCAAATCTGTTTACCTGAATAGCTGTTCTTCGTGTGCGTCATTTTTTTTATCTTGAAGAATTCTGAGCTGAAAAAGCGTGGGTTCCACACCATAAAAACCCACAAAAGGTGCTGATAAATGCAAGTAAATGCCAACATAACATCTGGGACGCACATGTATATGTGTATCTGTACAGGGGCACTACATTTGCTCACCCCAGGGTGATGAACACAAGAACATATCCATCATTCACATTGTCATTTTTTTGCCTAAGTTAAGAGGAGAAAATTTCATCGAGTTTTCCTCTTGATTCACTCAGTGCGTATGGCGTGATGACTTGTTACGTATTTGAAATCTACACTAGTAGGGAGGCTGACAAATTGACGATAAATGTCCGGTACAGGATTTAGCTCATGAGGATAAATGAATTTCCGTCGCGCCATCGTACACCATTCTGGCCTTATGTTCGCCCAAATGATCATTTAAACACGCTTGCCGAATCAAATTAACCTAATATGTCAATTACATCGGCGGCCTGTTTCATTCAGGGAACGCAACTCTAACCTCAATGAGATAAGATTTGGGCTAAACACAAACGGAGGAAACGGGGGTCATTTTTGAGGAGCAAATGTGTTTGCAGCGAAGAGATAAATGCATGAAAGACGTATTAAGCGAACTTTTAAGTCATAGGCCTTCTTATCCTTAGATATTTCCGTGTATAGAAATTTAGAAACAAGTAAAAAACACCCAAAATGTTCACAAAACTCCTACTTGCTAAAAATGTTCAAACTTTATTACGTATACATTTGATACTGAGCTACATAGCATGACATAATTTAAATACCGCATAAGCTGCACATTTATATTCCAATATATGACAACAGTTGACATCGCGATTCCGCTCCCACACAAAGTAACTTAGTATGAAATTATTGCAAGCAACACAAAATATGTTTGGAGACTGTAGACTATTATCATGTCAGTAGAAACCAAATTCTAGGGTGTTGGATTAATGCGAGGAGGAGAAAACAGAATATGAAAAATGAAGAGCAACAGAAGGTTAATGTGCATTCAATGAAAGAACTGTTGTGTGTGGATTTAGTTGTGTTGGTATTGATAAGAAATAGGTGCTTGATTCAGGAATGGAACGTGCTGTATGTTAACCGAATGCAGAACGAATCATGATTGCTTTTGTATGTTCAGGTAGCACTAGAACTCGGAACCTCTCTCAGACAAGCGGTTTTATTATATGAAGGTTTTGACAAATAAATTACAAAGGCTTTTCGCTGTGACGTAATGAATGGGTAATTGGCTGTAGGTTTCCGTCCGACGTGCGGTGACATGGAGTGTTATTCTGGATCATTAGTGGAGATAACAACCTCATAGACGTCAGGCGAGGACAGGTGGCAATCGATGACTTCACTACTCACTGCATTGTAAGCTGCTAACAGCACAAATGAGCTTTTCGTGGATAGATTATATCAAAAGTCTATTAACCAGACATATGTATCGGCTCCTAGGGACATATGCACAAGTCAGTCGCCATTTGAAGTACAGAATCAGTTCTGTGCTGTGTAGGCCTATATCACCTAACCAGGCTTCATCATGCTTTTAGCGGCTTTTATTTATTTGCCGATCTGTCTGTCTGCAAGTTTAAGGAAACACTTATGTAGAAATTTGGATGAACTGCTGTGCGCAGACTGGTCTTGGGCTAAGAGCAATCCATTCATTTGAGTGATACCCGATTTTAAATCATTCCTCACAATTTAGAGATTTGACAGAAATTCAGAGTAGGACTATTATCCTTATGCCCTAATATGTCGTTTACTCCAGAGCGCCCTCAAGTGGTCAAATTGTGTATCTTAGTTTTAACATTGTTACTAAGGTTAACATCAGTACAATAGCATGGTGCGGTATATGAGGCCTTGTTTTAAAGAAGCCACAGCTTTCCAGAGAGCTCCTTGTGACAACTATTGAAACGATATAGGAATTCAAACCTCATGTATACTGGCTTAAAGATTAAAAGTGGCCACCGATCAAAATTGTCAACTCATTAGTCGTCAAATAAACTATCGTCAGGTGAATGATACCTTAAGAAAAATAAATAAAGCTACAAACTGAATTAAAATAGAAATTAAAAGGAAGAGTGAAAGAAAATGCACTTTTAAACATTTGACCTACTGAATTTAAACATTCTGCTCTAGAAAGGCTATGATGAGCTTTAATGGCCGCGCCAATTGTTGTGAATTTTATATGCGTACATCACTACGCTTGTAAAAGAGCTAAATCGATACTAGATATCTTGGACAGAGACAGGCTGGTCACATTGTGGAACTCAACACTATCAGAATAGTCAATTAATCCTAGATTAGCCATAAAAATTGTTAAAAAATTTGTTAAAAATTATAAAGAATAATTAATATTTTTGCAACCACAGTTTAATTAGTCTAACCACGACGATGTCTCTATCCCGAATGAGGGTTACATTGCTTTCATTACAATGCCTCCTTAACGAAGAATTACAACAGTGTCTCCTTCCAGAAAGGCAGCTACATTGCCTTATTACAGCAGTGTCTTCTTCCCGAAGGACAGTTGTATGACGTTATCCCAACGGTTTCTCCTTCAAGATGAACAGTTACATTGCCTTATCAAAGCGGTGTCTTCTTCCAGAAGAACTTATACATTGCCTTATCACAACGGTGTTTCCTTCCAGAAGGACTTTTACATTGCTTATCACAACGGTGTCTTCTTCCAGAGGGGCAGTTAGATTGCTTTATCACAACGGTGTCTCCTTCCAGAAGGACAGTGACATCCCTTTCCGTAACGGTGTCTCAATGACATTCACATTGCCTTACTACAGTAATGTCTCCCTCCAGAAGGACAGTTACGTTGCCTTATCACAACTTCGTCTCTTTCCGGAAAGATAGTTACTTTGCCTTATCCCAAAGATGTCTTCCTCCAGAAGGACAGCTACATTGTCTTATCACAACGGTGTCTCCTTCCAGAAGGATAGTTGCTTTGCCTCATCACATCGGCGTCTACTTCCAGAAGAACAGTTACATTGCCTTATCAAAACGGTGTCTCCTTCCAGAAGGATAGTTATATTGCCTTTTCAAAACGGCGTCCTTTTACAAAAGAACAGTTACATTGCCTTACCACAACGCTGTCTCCTTCCAGAAGGATAGTTGCTTTGCCTCATCACAACAGTGTCTACTTGCAGAAGGACGGTTACATTGCCTTATCACAACGGTGTCGCCTTCCAGAAGGACAGTTACATGTACATTGCCTTATCAAAACGGTGCCTCCTTACAGAAGGAAGTTACATTTCCATTTCATAGCGGTGTCTCCTCCTAGAAGGGAAGTTACATTGCCTTATCACAGCGGTGTCTTCTTCAAGAAGGATAGTTACAGTGCCTTTTCGCAACGGTGTCTCCTTCCAGAAGCACAGTTTTTGTAACGGTGTCTCATCCGAAAAGGACAGTTACATTGCCTTATCAGAAAGGTGTGTTTTCCCAGAAGGACAGTTACATTGCCTTATCACAACGGTATCTTTTTCCAGAAGGACAATTACATTGCCTTATCACAGCGGTGTCTCCTCCCAGAAGAACAGTTACATGGTCTTATCATTACGGTGTCTCTTTCCAGAATGGCAGTAACATTGCCTTATCACAACGGTGTCCTCTTCCAGAAGGATAGGTACATTGCCTTATCACAACGGTGTCTCCTTCCAGAACGATAGGTGCATTACGTTATCAAAACGGTGTCTCCTAGAAGGACAGGTACATTGCCTTATCACAACTGTGTCTCCTTCCAAAAAGATAGTTACATTGCCTAATACGTTCTGGCTGAAGAATCATTCCCAAAACTCGAAACATGACATCTGAATGAATCGCTATATACCCATAACGAGTTGATCAACTCTCGCACTTTTGCCTTAAGTATGAACAACTGGAAGAAGCCAGAAATCCCAGGTTTGGGGTGTTGGGTAGGACGCGGCTGTGGTTGAACCTTGCATAACCCCCAACCCCACCCCCACCACATCCCCACGCCACCCCCACGCCACACCCAAATACAGAATGTACCTTTACTAGCTTTATAGACCACTATACCCGTTCGTGAAGTTCCCGGAAGCAAAACCTTGGCGGTGGAGTTTGTGAACTACTCCAATTCAAACAAAAATCCCACAGGAATTGCTCTGAATGTTAGTTATATTTAAGGAAACGCATGTAAATTCACTTCATTAAAGCCTAAAGTTTTTGTTATTCACCACCTTCTCCAACTGGCTCCACAAATATTATTTCCATCCAATTCCCTATGTCATTAGCCCCGCAGATTCTGAAAACAATGTTTATCTATCTTTCTGTTCTTGGTTTTGTCTTTACACCTCTTGCCTTCAAGGAGAAACGCCAGGGGATTCCCCTCCGGAGATTTCACAATTACTTTTGCAGTTGTCATTAATTTGGTTGAAATCGAAATAATCTTGATTAGAATAATCGTCACCTCGTTTGACCGAACTTCTGGGAAAAGCTGACGGTGAAATAATGATTTATTGACGACACTATTCAAATATGATCATCCCTGGTGGCTTTTCTAACATCTTTGGCATTTGCCCCGGATGTAACGGTCGACCTTTTGATATCCTTATAACGCACTTAGCCCCGGTAACCGTGCAATTCGGCTATCGTCCCCTGGTTTACGACACTTTTGCTTAGCCCGTCCCCAGGAGGTTGTCAATTCCTGGCCAATCTCCCTAAAGCCATATTCAGTTCTGACCCACATTCGCTTTCTCGAAATCAATGCAATGTCTAGGACAGAACAGTGTAATCGTTCTAGTTTCCACCCATTAGTACACGTGTGTATAGTGAAGCTTGAAGAGGAAACTTGTTCTAGCTAATAGTCCTTAAAGACACACAACATCACATTCTGATCTACGGTCTATCTATGCGTTTAGGTAGGTCTAATGTCGATATCGTTGTCTCTCCAGCTTACTTCCTCCGGGGTCTACACAGTTTTTGTTTGCCAGCTTATATGTAACTCCGGATATGAAAATTTTCTCGGTTGGTTGGGAATTGCTTGCCCTCCACCGACATTGCACAGATCTCTCTCTCTCTGGAAGAAAAGCAAGGTCACACGCGGGGAAGTTGTTATTACTGGTTTGCTCATCATACTCTGATTTCTTCAACCCATTAAAATGACCGCCGTCGTATAAATGAACATTAATTTACGCTTACTCTGGTGTTCAGCAGTAAAACATAACCTAAGCCATACTCGGTTGGTGGTTCAACACCTGATAACATACTTTGTTGACTAAATGGGTGGAATAACACCCACGAGCTTTATTTACAGTTAAAGTGGGGTAAGGATTTGATGCCTTAAGATTTACATTTTCATCTTGTATATGATTCCTTTTGCGAAAACGACAGTCTCGATGAAAATTATGCTTAAATGATATGCTTGAAACGTACATTTTCAGCATTTCCACCCATATTTGAGTGAAAGCGTTTGATGGAATATCCTTGTCACACTGGTTTTCGCGGTAATAACTTGACGTCGACTTAGATCGTCGCACAGTACACATAATCTAGTATATTCAACTAATCCATTTATTTAGGGAATATTTAGGGAATGAGATGGTATGATATGTTAACATCGGTCCGCAGCATGTATACCAGGATTAACCGGTGATATGGTAACATTCCCCTAGTCCCCTTATTCCTGTGATATCGTACCATATAACGTGTCATCATCGCAATATCACAGCATTGTCCTATGGATATAAGTAACAACTGTTATATACCGTATCATTAGTACGTATCATTGCAGCATGGCAGCATTGCATCCTAAAACTGTAGCAAATCGGCATCCCACGGGTCAAGTTTCCCAACGATATCGTGCACGACCTCAAGTTTATTATTTAATCTGTGAGCTGTCACACAAAATTGACACTATTTGTTCCAATCTCATTTCGCACAAAATTGACACTATTTGTTCCAATCTCATTTCATTATGTGATATCAGAACATATTAGAACAATCACTGAGTTATACAGAGGCCAACTTACCACTAGTGACATCGTATCAACGGTTCATAGCGACGCATCATTGCAACCCGATGGTAGCAATGGTGATGATGGCCTCATCTGGCTGCCATACATCTCAGTAGATGTAACACTATTATTACAGACTCAAGCGAATATTTGTTTTCTTCTGCAAGAAGTTATCGAAATGGGGATTGGGGTCCAAGCCCAGTTATAGCCTAATATTCATTTTTGCCTTTGTGATGAGGTTTTGCGGGCAAACTGGTCACATGCATACCTGCGCATTCAATGCAAGGAAACGATAGTCAGTTTAGCTTAGACACGAGTCGTTTATAAAACATTATCAACTTTTATCATAAAACTAATCACCAAACAGTGCGTAATTCACCTCTGTGCCACATTTTCCCGAAATACCGTCTCTAACATAAATACGCCCATTTTATACTGTAGAGAACATGATATTGTTGGAGCAAAATGATGCAGATTCACAACAGATTTTGTTGTGGTTATTTTCTTATGAATATGACTTTCAGAACGGACACCTTTCTGCGCCAACAGCACACCGCTAATCTGCTTGCAAGTCTAGACCGAATTATCCGATACAGTACATCGCTGGACTGTGGTGTATAAATATTGTATAATCACCACCCGATCACAGTTCGCCTCGTGAGAATTCAAGTTAGCAGCTCTGGTGACAGCGCATATCCAGTTGGGAAATCACCTTTACACCAATTATACAACAAAACGTGTTAAGCCTCCAGCGTGGCCCCACGGTATAGCAGAATATGAGGAAACTCTTCAGCAGCTTTGGTGTTTGCCCTTTTAGTTCACGATTCTTTTGTTACATTTGTGCCAGCATGACATTTTATGCCGAAAGAAAACTGAAATCTATATCATGAATATGATTGTCACCACAGAAGTCAGCTAATTTCTGTCTTCGCCTAATTTGATAACTTTAGGCTAATATATCAATTATTCTTTCTCACCTTTATCGTCTACAGCCGAACTTCTGGACGACTGTGGTCAAGCATAGATCCAGTATACTCCCAGTATACTCTGATGTACATATTATCATCAGTTTGTATGATTGTAACTATGGGAACGTTAAATTATGTAATGTAAAGATAAAACCCACATATATTCAGCATAAATATGAAAAACACAAGGGCCTAAAAACACAAGGTGTGATCTAATTTCATGGGTACGCGCATAACAAAAATGTCTCGCAGTCATTTCTGATGGATTTTTTGACGTGAAGTCTGCCGTCGTTTTGTGGCCTAGCGAAATGTTGTAGTGTCATGGCTACGACTGTGACTATGTCATGGTATACAGAACCTTTATTCTGGCCTATGTTTGCGACAATTTGTGGAATTATTGTAACGATCGTTCAATGGAAAACCGATATGCTGCACGTGTCAACAACTTGCTACAAACCTTTGCCGCAATCAATACATAATGCATGACCTTAACTTCACAGTACTATTGCACAGAGATCATAGCTTTGGCGTGAACAGGCACTGTATCGAGTACCCTTTATTTTAACATCATCTGTGATCTCTTGTCTAATAGTGACACAATCTAATGGAATGATGAGTACCACCACCCTGAGGCTGCTCTATATACCACATTAACGCCATTAAGCTAAAAGCCCGTGAATTCTGACACAAGATAAATCTACTTTATTCTTCGTGTTGATTGACCGCTAAAAACTTCATCCAGGGAGCTTTCAAGCTGAAAAACTGTTGCTTTGTCCACTGACAATTGTATTTCAAGGTGGCTGCTTTCAGGTTGTTTAATTCTTTTGCGATGGTTGATATCTTAGTAGAACATGTATGTAAGAATCTTCAAGAGGAAACGAGTGGGAAGGTCTGCCACCAACCTGCGGATGGTCGTGGGTTTCCCCCCGGGCTGTGCCCGGTTTCCACCCACCATAATGCTGGCCGCCGTCGTATAAGTGAAATATTCTTGAGTACCGCGTAAAACAACAATCAAATAAATAAATAAATCAAGAGGAAACGAGTTCAAACAAGCAGTGTCACACAATATTTTCAAAATCAAGCCATTGATGAAGCAACACTGTAAGAATTGAATGCAAATTTACAGCCTGAAGAACTGTTTATTGTTACATTAAATCATTTTGTAAATATTTTACACCATTTTCCAGGGCAATTCTGCACGTATGTGGTGTAATTTTTCTCCAGTCGTTGTCTGTAAAACTGTAGTGGTCTGACCATTAACAGTGAACTTTGCTGTAAATGTACACTGGTTCTCCCGGTAGGTATGTAGATTTTGTTAATTTACATTGGAGTTAACTGATTATTTACAATAGCATATTTGGAAATATGCTACTATTTTTGGTGTAACTATTAAACAGCACATCTTGTAAATCTAAAGTGAAAAGAACTGGTCACAAAATTGCCAGCATTTTTCACTGTAAAATTACAGTGTATCTTGGTTCAACACCAGTTGAGAGCAATCGAGGACTATAGATTTTGTTTGTAAAAGCAAACACAATGTATTGGAGTTCTATAATTTGATAGTTTCCACAAGGGACAGAATTAAGCTTTAAAGTGTGGTTTGATCTGCCACGGTGATCCACTTTATGAGATAACTTATCACACGTTAAAAATGCGCGTTTAACCTCTTTGACCTCGACGAAGAGACAACGTCAAGTTTTTATGTCGGTATTTCTGCCAGTGTAACTACATCTCAGTCGAGGAACCGGTTCAATCCCGGCCTCGGACAGATGACCTGTAGTTTTCCCTGCTCACGTTGAACACAAGGGCCTTGGTGATAATATGCGAAGAAAAATGTTTATAGGGACGTTTGCGTAGTGTTGGGTTCTTTGCTTTTTCGCCAGAGATGGGAAAGTTCGCCAGTATAATTTGCCAAAGGTCGGTGGTTTACTGCGGGCACTTCATTCTTCAGAGCCCATAAAACTGACAGCGTTCGTATAAGTGACAAATTCTTGAGTAAGGCGTTAGACAATGTTAATAATTAATCACACAAGAACATGCGATGTATGGGTCGGGGTGATCCGATATAACATTCAAGCCGAGCACATTCGATGTAACATACAGGCCGGGGAGATCTGAGGTTACATACAGCTCAGTCAGATCTGGTATAACATATCAAGCCCAGGCTGATCGTGTAACATACAGGCCAGAAAAATCTTGTTTGACATACATACCGGGCATGTCCGGTGTAACACACAGGCCTCATAGATTAGATGTAACATGCAGTCCTGGAAGATTCTCTGTAACGTATAGGCCGGGATGATCCGGTATAACATGCAGGCCAGACATATCATGTGTAACATTCAGGCCGGACAAATGGTGTGTTACATGCATTGCTGACTGATCAGATGTAAAACATAGGTCAGACAGATCAGGTGTAACATACAGGCCGGACGGATCGGGTGTAGCATACAGGCCGGATGGCTCTGGTATAACAGACAGGCCGGAGGGATCATGTGTAACATATTGGCCGAATGGCTCCGAGGTAACATACAGACCGAACGGATCAGGTGTAATACAATGATCTTTTGGTTTCATGTCAGCATTTTTTAATCTGTTATTAAACCTGACGTCAACCTTAACTTACCCAAAATGGTTTTTTTCTTCTCTGATTTAGCACGTAAAGAAACTATGATAAATTTGCGACCCATTATTATATCTAACTAGACTAGTTTAGTTTTCATTAGAAATGTAATTTAAACGTTGATAACAAAATATTGGAAAGGCAGTTCCAATGATATAAATGGAAAATTTGAAAGAATCACAACTGGCTACAGAGGCTATCCGAAATTCTTTTGAGAAACATTTAAGCCGATTTACGGCTTTTAAGACCTGTGTAACCCCTGTGTATCCAGAGTTTTGTCCCTTTATTAATTTCATACAGTGGGAAAAGGTTTCATGAGTATCTAGGTAGGATTCGATCTCTTCCGGCGTAATTAGTTCATATTACAAACCAACGACAGGCACTCTATATCCTTTAACAGTGTCAGAAATGGGAGACACGGAAGACGAGCTAGTGTGTTTATTAACTATGCCTTCTAGCCTTCTGTATCAAGTTCCCGGAGTACTATTTTATGACTGTTCGGAAACCCTACATAATAAACCTCTCTGGGCTTATCGGCACGTTGCTAACGACGAAGAACTACCACGTATATATATAAAGAGATGCACGTAGTGCGAAAAGTGTGCCGAGGGCTTCAGTCGTTTTCACAGCGCTTCCAATTCAATCTGTGCACCACGAGCGGATTATAGATGTGCCATATCGACCATAAAACCTAAACTGTAGCATTTTGCGGACCAAAACGAGAGGTATACTCGCCAGGCCGCGCGGATTATATTTGATCTGCTTCCTCGATAAAGCCTCGCTGGGTAACCTTAAGACGTGATTCAGGGATAGCACAGTCTCATATCTCGTCCCATTCGCATCGGCGTCAGTCCAGCCTTCTCATCGGGGCAAACATACACAGCAGTGGCTCGCCTTCTGATAAATGTTAGTTTTGCCATCGCACTGGGATAGTCCTATCTGTGTTCACTGACATTACGATGACAGCCTAGAGGAAGTCTTTTCTAAATGGATATTACCAAACTTCCCTCCAACCAGTTTCTTAGTATGTCAGCGGTCATTCAAAGGGTGAAGGCTTAAAAAGGATAACCAGCCAACCCATTTTTTTCCCGTTGCAAAACTGTTTCCTCTCTGGAAAAGACTTCTTTTCACATCGCTGGGATCTGAGACATTCTACATTATCATTCGTCAATTTTTCCCCAACCAAAACAAGAGCGAAGCAGAAAGCATTGGGCATGCCTGGGAATATCTGGTATAAAATGTACATTGACGAGCCTAGTGATCAGTCAGCTCGATGGATTGGGTATTGAACAGCTCGGATTTATGTTTGCTCTTACAGCATCGCCAGTTTTTCAGGAATACGTGAGTGCGTGCAACATCTGTACATGTGAGACACAATACTAATGCTATATAACCATGGGATGTCACTTCTCTTCCGCAAATAAGCAGAAAGTTTCTGCGAAGACGAGGAAGAATTATCTTGTTCAAAATTCCCAAACAGAAGACGATAACGTTAACCATCAGCAACGACGGCCAGCGGCGGATCCCCCGGTGTTTACCGAAGAACAGAAAAAAGTAGTTTTGGAAAGTTGGCAGTTTATACAGGAAGATATCGCTAAGGTGGGAGTCGTTATGTTCATGAAGTAAGTATGGATTCCTGCAGTTGTCCACCCTTTCCCCCCTGGCAAATCTTTTTATTGAAATAAGACGGTCGTTCTGACAAGTTTTCTGAGTGTTTCGCAAAAGTTAACCGAAAAACTGCCAACTGCTAACGCTAACTGCCCATGTCTTTCTCTGCAGATTAGTCTTTATGGTAAAAGAAACTTGCACGGCATTTATTGGCAGATCAATGACCATTCTTGTTCTTAAACCTTGAGTTGTTTTCTTTACCTTTAAAAAAAAAAAAACCCAGATGTGTTATTCGTTTATAGACGGGTTACACAATGGGAGGTTAGGTGAAACTTGTCTTTCTTGCTTTATATCTATGAAATTACCTGTCATTATTTCTATCGACCCCTTAAGAAACAATTCGACAGCTCCTCAGAAAATCATAATGCCTGATATGGCTGAAATAATTACACGCACGAAGTGACCTTATGTCTATAGCTATTTTTCTTGAGACTTATCCTCCGACTCCTCGGAGTCCTAAGTGACGGAGGATTATATGTATTGTAGGATTCCCAGACGAGGGAGTCTGCGCTCCTTTCTGATCAATTGTCATGACCAGAAGGCAGCCTTTGAAGCAGTGAGCCACCATACTTGTATGCGCTGTACAGTGCGTCAGTTCCACATCTCAGTAATTGGTTATAACGTGACCAAGCTGAAATAAGTCGACGTCTCCTTAGAGAGTCTCAACTCTAATCGATTGTTTGTAGAATGGCTGCCAGTTCTAGTGAGTTTTGGGGCAAGTAGGGAAAACACGAGTTGGAAATGACCCTATATAGTTGTTCTAAGAGGGCCCACCCGTTATATCAATAATACAGGAATCCTCCAGTTGTCATCCATTCCAGTTTGATATCCATGAATGTCAGTTGAAATATGCCACTAGTCAGGCTATTTAAAGCGCTTAGATGCGGTATAATTTGAGTTTTATTGAACAAGCCAGATCTAATCGCTTAACCGGCCAGTGACCGACACACCCTTGACCACTCAAGGAATGAAGACAAGCGATCATCAACCATGTACTTACTCAACTAAAGCGATGCACACCACGCCAAAATCTATCCTTCTTTACTCGTAAATTTGTCAAGTCGATGGTAGCGTGAAGGCTTTAGGATCTCTGTCTAGGTTTTATCAATCAGGAGCTTGTTTGTAAGCTAAAGTGTTAGTGCTTTAACCATTCCAGAAATGTGGACCGGGTTCTTTATACTTCCAACATTCAAGTACTTTGCTCTGTTGATCTAACTTCTCCAATGAACGTCTATCAATCAACCAGTCGGCGAAAGAAATTCACAATTTAAGATGCCACTGATGTGTGATGGTAATGGGTTGTGGAAGTTCGCTATTTCACAGCTGCTTTGCCACTCTACTTTTGACTCAGGCTGTTTTGTGAAAGGAAAATTACACAAAATAAGCGTGTATGCGGGTAGTACAATTAATATTTCTCTTTATTTATTAGTTTTAAACCCTAGGACTGCAATCAATCATGAGTATAGCAAAGAATTTAACAGGGTAATAGAGATAAAGCTGGCATGTAACAAATGTCCACGGCTTGGCTGCTTTCATCTCAACTGCACACGTGGGTTTGTCACCATTTGTCATCTAAATTTCTTTTGTAAAAATGTTAGCAGGGAAAACACGAATTGCATTTAACTGTTACTTCATACACAGAACCAAGATGGATGATTTCTACATGATTTTATGCTGCTCTGATTGTTCTGGTATTAGACGATAGATGGCACTGTTGACAAGAACATCCACGTCAACAGTGTAAGTAATAGGTGAGTCTTGTCATCAAAGAATGGGAAAATACTGGAATGCAAAAATACTGAAACGAGTGATCTTAGAGATGTTGCGTGGGTGTGGACTTACTTGGAACTCGAAATATATATATATAACAATAGCCAGATTAAGAGATATTAATCCGACTTCCAACACAAATCCAATTCAACACAAAATCCCTAGGAAACTGAAAAGCAAAGTGAAGTAGGAAAGTAGGTTGATGCGAAAGAAATTGGTTTGGAATGTTCAAGGAAAAAAATACTTGATGTTCTAGAAGCACAGTCTAAAATCAGTTTTCAACTTTCAACTCGTGATATTCACAATCATTTGTGATTCACTTATGTCTACATTAATCAATTTATCTGACTGATGTTTAACAGCCTTATATGTGACGGAGGTGAGGTTTGTATGTAGAGAAAAGCAGGCATTGAACTATCCCAGTGACTTACTCTCATCACTCATCGAAACCTGGAAGCTGACAGATGATATGGCGTTGATGTGTGGCGTTAAACGATGGGTAATCCACTGGTTCCATTATCTACCATTCGCAGCAATATTCTCGGATCCCACAAAACGTTCTTGAGGATTATTTATTTATTTATTTGATCGGTCGTTTGCGCCGTGCTCAAAAATATCTCACCTATACGACGGCGGTCCCCTATTTGAGGATTAAGTACGAGCTTCCTAACCTTTTATTTGTTTCTAAACGAGGTTAGAAAAACGTTACGTTGTAAATTTGTCAGAGAAATATAGTACATATTTGTGTTGCAATTAAACGGTAGCACAGTGCCACAGGAGAATTTGGATGTAGTACTATAATAGTTCAAAACAGTATAGTATTAGGCATATTATTAGTAAACACTAAGATATCCATCTCTGGGTGGTCATCTTATGTTCAAACACGCATTAAACCGCTTGTATCAACTTACATGGTTTTTGTAAATAAAGTAAATCTAGTTGAGCCCGATGAAAACTCCCGCCCGTCGCCAGGTATCTAACAACCCAATCTGACTTCAAGCCGCAGACGAACAAGTGAGAACAACTCCTCTAATTTTGAAATGAGTCAAAATTTTTATGATTACCATAACAAATGATCAATGATATACTGAATGTAACAAGGCCCCGGGGAAACTGAAAAAAAGACTTTTATAGTGACATCCTTTGGGAAGTGTAGCATCATCTGGTGTCTTAATCGACCGTATAATTATTCACTGGAACATGTTTTAGCTGACGCCAATGAGGCATCGCCGGAATTGATACTGCACTCTATGTCTACTAACTACTCTAACAACGCCATTTTTGATAATCTCTATTTGACAGTTGACAAATGGACTAGACTAAACGCTGGATACCTCTGTGACTAGCTGACTCGACCATTGTCAGATGTTAGACTCATTGTAAAGCAAAGTCCTCGTCAATTCCGTTAACCTTTAACAGAAAACCTGACAGCAGTAGCATTTTGTGCAGGTTTAAAGCATAGATCAATTAATAATGAAAAAGTTGTCTGGTGTTCGAAGAAGAACACGGGGTGGATCGGCTCTGCTTCCAAAGAAACATCTGACAATATTTTCTCACTTTGGTGCAGGATTGTTTGAACAATACCCAAGTGGCCATTTAAGCCACGTCAAGTGGAAGAACTGGATACTATAGCCCAAAATCAGCGTACTTTGAAAAGTCAGCCGATATGCCTGATGAGTCTTCTCATAACATGAACGTTAAATATTGGTCTTGTTCTTTTCTGCAGCCTCTTTGAGACCCACCCTGACGTCCAGGACGTTTTTATGCCATTCAAGGGAATGTCAAAGGAAGATCTCTCTCACAGCTCCCAGCTGCGCTCTCATGCTCTGAGGGTTATGGGCACTGTCGAGAAGTGCTTGTCCCGGATTGACGAGCCCAAAAAGCTCGAAGAGATGTTACACGAATTAGGAGCCAGGCACGTTATGTACAGCGCTAAGGTCGATTATATTGATGTAAGTACTCCAAGCCTCTTGACTTTTTGCTGAAAGTTAACCGGATCATGGTTTAATGCTAAATCCATTGGCTTTACTGCGAGTCGGGAACGAGCCAACCCGGTCTTAGCGTAACCGATACACTGTCGGCGGCAGGCCGTTAGAGTAACATTACCGATTATATCGACGTTTTCACTCGATGAACACGGGTAACGGGATTACGCGGAACAAAACGGAAAGTTTTTCAGGCCGCTCATGGGGAGTTTTTATCACAAAGTTCTTTCGCCATTGCGAGAATTCAATTACGACTATTTACTACCCATATACAATGGTGTAACATACACTTCTCAGATGATCTCTAATTCCTAAGTTTATCTTCCACGGGTTATGAGGTTTGAGCTGAATGGGATCTTCTTTGTTTATAGCTCAATTACCCTTGTCTTCAATTATGTTTATCCTATCACACCTCAGCACCCAGCATTGAGGAAAGATGGAAACACGTCGGATAAACTTTGGTGGTTCTTCTCAGCAGTCTCTAACAGATACAGCCACACACTGGGCCATCTGGCCATCGTTTTTATGACCCCAATGAACAGTTTGTGTGTCTGCCAGTTCCGATACGCATCTCCTTGTGCAGACGCAACACTCAGGCATTCAACATTAGGGGGATAGGCCACTACTGACGACCGTTACGTTCGAAAATAACGGCTAATATTTCCTAATTTGGGACATTAATTGTGCAGACAAACTAATATCCCCTTAGTCGCAGGGTAAAGTGTGAAGATCCAACTTAAATTTCCTTATTACATGTTATTATATAACCCTTTATTTTAACTGTTATGTATAAAGATTTGACTACGTTTGACCTTAAGTGTTGCAATTTTATTTTGGGACTTATGTTTCAGCTTGGAGATGTAAATGTTTAAACCACCAGACCTAAGTAATTGTTGCATGAATCTTCAGAAACGAGAAAGCCTTCTCTGATTAAGCTGACTCTTCATTTTAACCTAATTTTGTTTTAATTATTCTATTTCCACCTTAGTGCACTACAATGACCAAGTAACAGCCTTTTGTAGCTCAAACGGCCATTTGAAGACACTGTGTGCATGGCAAGTCAAGGCATTTAAAACGGTCTAGTATGTAGAGTCATATAAAGTATTCAGCACCTATGACTTTATTTCTGTGGCAATAGACGTCACACAGATAAACATAAGCGAGGAAAATCCGATTTAATAAATATTCAGGGTTAAAGGGTAGGGTCACCATACATTAAAAATGTGCCATCACATTACACAGACGTGTTTCTACGTCGTAATATCATAAATAGAGGGCAGATGATTGCCTCAGACAAAAGAGAGTGACCACAAGAAATTACCGTTTAGATAAGATTATCGTCCACAGCAATGTTTGATAGATCGTGTACTTTTGGCTACCTCGTCTTACAAAGGGATTGCCGTCAGTTCAGTGGGATTTTGGAACAGCTAACGTTAGAGAGCCCATCCATTGATGTCGTAATAATGCTAGTAACGTAACTCAATGTACTATTTTCGTTGGTCCCATTTACCAACCGCTTATACGGTACCTATGTCATAGTTCAGGTTGTGAACAATTGTATAGGCTCAAAACTGGGTTGGCTGTAAACGGTTGTGTAGGCTTTAAACAATTGTGTTGGCTTTACACGGTTGAGTAGAGCATCTTGGTGCTGCTTGTATCCAGGCACAAAATGACCACTAAATGTATAGGTGTTTTTGAATAATGACTAAATTCAAATTGGACTTACACACTGCTGTCTCCACAGTATTCTATAGTCTCGGTCTTTTATATTTTCACCTATATTTAACTATTATTCACTTATTAGAAAAGTAGCTGAGTTTTGTATGTGTCAAACACAGATATTCACCGGCAGATTGGTGAAAGTTGTAGATCAAATTACTTATTTGCAGCAAATTTGAGTCTGACCATTTATTTAGTAATAATTCAAAGGTTAGAGTAATCTCTGCACCGAATCAACTCATCGCGGGTCCCAGTGATTGAAACACTAGCATCTTAATTACTCAGCCACCCATTCGTATGGTATTTAAACATAATGATCATTAAACCACAAACCTCTTCTGCATAATTACTTATTACCAAGTAAAATAGCACTTCCGGTGATTCCAAAAAGTCGCAGTCTACTATAGTTTGCCTTCTGCATTTTAAATTCATGGACTCCGTAATCTAATCCTTATTCATTTATCTCACGCGATGCGGTTTTGAGACAAGCGTTTTATTATGCCCATGAATTGCCGTAGTGTGAAAAGCGCTTTTGACTCGCGAGTTGGTCTCGTTAGGAACCAGCCGAGCGATGTACGAGATACTGTTGAACACACCGGTACATATCCCGGATTGGTACATAAACGGAAGTCGTATTTTAGCCACCCTGTGAAGTCTATTCCGTGTCATGGAAGCAGATGTGCTTGGGAAATTGCCAACGGTGGCGCTATAAGCAGTTATCGCCCGTAAATTGTGTTCATGGCGAAATAAATCCCTTGATATTAGATCAAGAAACCGCTGTTAAGCACAATCACGTGTTGCAATGCCATGATCAAAGGGGTCTAACCTTCCCTTAGGAGGCAGAGGAAACTTTTAACAGTTAAGTGGGTCCGGCCAATCAAAGCTCTCTATTTGTGGAGTCCTATATACCCCCTCCCATCTTTCCATTTCCCGTCAGACATTTCAAATGATGGTTATTTGGTGATCGGACTGGTGGTGCCACTGATACAGCCGCCGATTGTAAGTCTGACGGGAATCATCCGTGAAATCAGGGGAACTGGGAAAATGATGTGCTACATTGTGACCAGAAAGATAAAACCTTTGGGTTACGCGGGCTTAAGCAGCAAAAAGCGTGGGTGACAGTCTTGAAAGTCACTCCGGATTACTCAGAGTTCAATGTTGACAAAACTAGCGGGTAGAATGTCATTTAAAATTTCATTCATGATTGACTGTATGAGGCAATGTCTGTGAGAGTTTTGGGTTGAGTTATACCTCGCGTAACGATGTACAATCAAACGAAAAAGGATGTCAGTTCATTTTTTTGGCTACCTTACCCAGTAATCTTTTTATCAGTAATCAGGAACATAATCATAAAATCAAAAGTTGTTTTATCCACCCATTATTCGTCTAAACGATGTTTCCATTTCATGTCACGACATTTCCATGTCGTCCACATTTTACTAGACATAATGCGTCGATATTGACAATTCTACATCTACGTTTATTTTTAAAAGACAATGTGATTTTCAGTATTGTCAGGTATGTTGTACTTTAATATTTGCGTTACCTTTGCATACATTCATGAAGACAACCCATTTGTCACCAATTCGTGTAGGTAAAGTTTCTTGAATTGCAGTTATCACCTTAAGTCTTGTTGTCTTTGGGCACTTGGACCCTTGGAGAAAAGAGCCCATAAAAGTCATTACATGAAACAGATTTAACTGGTTGTTCAAGAATCATGTTGGATTTATTTATTTGATGGGTTATTTAGGCCATGTTCAAGAATATTTCACCTTTAAGACGGTAGCCAGCATTATGGTGGGAGGATACCAGACAGAACAAGGTGAAAATCCACTATCATTCGCAAGTTTGTTATTTTGGATTACAGTTGGGATGATATTTGGGACTGTCGTGGCAAACACAGCATGACGCCGACAGAAAAATTAAGTGAAAATCTCACAATGTAGTTCTAAACCTGAAGCCTCCACTGGTGATTATCCGTGGGTTTGTAAGGAGCAAGGTGATGGTTTCGTGGGTTTGTAAGGAACAAGGGGATGGTTTCGTGGGTTTGTAAGGAGCAAGGTGATGGTTTCGTGGGTTTGTAAGGAGCAAGGGGATGGTTTCGTGGGTTTGTAAGGAGCAAAGGGATGGTTTCGTTGGTTTGTAAGGAGCAAGGGAATGGTTTCGTGGGTTGATGTTGGATTGGGAAAGGAATGGTTGTGTTGGGGTGGTACAAAGATACAAAAGTGGAAGGAAAATAACAGAGAACACCCTTATGCTGTGTAGAAATAATTGGGGTGGCATAGGTGTGTGGGGTCAAAATGGGCGATAGGAAACGACCATAAGTGAGGGATATTTCGATCCTAAATCATGTTTGCACTTGTCTACATGCATTTGTTCTGGCTATTAATATATATGCGTCTGTAGTATTAATTGTTTGTTGACGATTCATAAAACATTTTTGTCTGCACAACTTATCCAGCTATTCAACTCACTTGATTGCAGCCTATAATATGATAAAATAGCTCAGATTATCTGGAATTCTGTAAATGGGACTTAATTAAAAAAAAAGTTCAGCATTCAATTTGTTGCTCTCCTATTTCCTAATAAGAAACACATTTTATTGCCATGCTACAAAACATGATGGACACAGGGAAACAACAGGGATTAATATACAAAAAAAGAACAAATGGGCTTGACTAGGGACCAATGACTCATTCATTGTATTGAATAGGAACAAACAGAAGTTGGGATGTAGATTGACTACAGGATTCTGGCTGTGACGTGGATCCTAGACTATAGCGTTCTCTTTCCAATCATCTATCAGTGATCATTACCAGTTCATTTTGATCAGCGGAATGGAATAGACATTTCATTGTCCCATTGCCCTGCAGACCCTCTTGTACAGACATGTGTATTGTTCCACTCTGGCGCGGTAACATTTTGACTCGTTGCCCGCAGATTTACTGCCGAGTTTCCCTGAGGACATAGCTACCTTTAATAACTCATATAATTAAATATTCCATGTCCGTTTATCTCCTGGCAACAAAGCTATGATGTTCTAGGCCCTAAAACTTTAACAGGCTCTAAAGTTGTACAGGGCCTAATACTGGATAGGCCTTAATGCTGTACAGGCTCTAATGCAGCATGGAGGATAATGCTGTACAGGCTCTAATGCCATATAGGTCCTAATGCTGCACAAGCCCTAATGCTGTACAGGCCCTAATGCTGCACAGGCCCTAATGCTGCACAGAGCCTAATGCTTTATAGGTCCTAATGATGCACTGGCCCTAATGCTGTACAGACCGTGATGCTGTACAGGTCCTAATACTGGACAGGCCCTAATGCTGTACAGGTCCTAATGATGCACAGGTCCTAATGCTGTACAGGCCTTAATGCTGTACAAGCCCTAATGCTGTACATGTCCTAATGCTGTACAGGCTCTAATGCAGCATGGAGGATAATGCTGTACAAGCTCTAATGCCATATAGGTCCTAATACTGCACAAGCCCTAATGCTGTACAGGCCCTAATGCTGCACAGGCCCTAATGCTGCACAGAGCCTAATGCTTTATAGGTCCTAATGATGCACTGGCCCTAATGCTGTACAGACCGTGATGCTGTACAGGTCCTAATACTGGACAGGCCCTAATGCTGTACAGGTCCTAATGATGCACAGGTCCTAATGCTGTACAGGCCTTAATGCTGTACAAGCCCTAATGCTGTACATGTCCTAATGCTGTACAGGCCCTAATGCTGTACAGGCCCCATTGCTGTACATGCCCTAATGGTCTACAGGGCCTAATGCTCTACAGGCCCTAATGCTCTACCGGACATAAAGAACTACTAATGTATGTTTCTTTCCGTAAATGAACCACAGTGTAAATACAGTTTGCATGTTTGCCTAATCTTAATCATTAAAGGCACCTTTTTAGGCTGAAAGTAAAGTTGCAAAAACGTGATATTTAGGTTACAAATTATAAAGTTCCAATTTGTCAAAGGTGACATAGGCGCAAAATGTCCTATACTTTGTTATACAATAATGATGTCCAGTACACACTCAAACTATACTACATGTATGTATGCCCCTGTCCATTTACACTGAAGCCTTTCAATCAGCAACACCCTTACATGTACTACCTTCGTAACATATCCCTCTTGCATCTCCACGATTATCACAATCTAAGATACCTTTGTCAAAGGTCTTAAATGTATATTCTTTCAACAACAGATGTAAATTTGGGTTTTACAAATACGCCAATATTTATCCTATTTTAACGTAGTTCAGATCTGTAGAAACCGATCATTTGGTTGACTTGAGCGATCCGAGTGATTTGGACATCAATTATGACTAAAAGAGGAGTTGGAGCGCTAGTGTGGTGATGAGGAGGGGTTGGATAGTGGGTAATTATGGAGAAAGAAAAGATTACTGGGAAGATTACACACATGGAACGCTTTGTAATGAAATACTTCGTTCAACGATTGTGTCAGGGCATTTTGTCAATTTCCACCTAAATCATCGATGTTTTATGTTCCATTGGGTAACAATATAAGTACAGGAATAAATGGCTGGATAAATTCATGAAAGGATGGACGAATGGAGGCATCCACAAGGGTAAGCTCATTCTTGATAAGTTTTGAGAAAGAAACTACGTCATGAATTCCGTCATGAGTGCTGATTAGCAGTAAGAGGGAACATACAACATCAGAAAGGCAGGAAATATTAATTTCAGTCCCAGCGTTTGATATTTTTTCTAATGAAACCAGCTGATTGTAGATCAAAGAAACGGACTAAGTCAATTTTGTGAAAACTGTCACACTGGTCAGTTGATTTGGAAAATGCGTAAATCCATCTAGAAATGCTCATTTAGCGATTTTCTTGAAAGTATAAATCTTTGTTTGTTATCTACAGGTCAGGCAAAAGAATCTTTCAGGCTAAGTATGGTATTTGTTCATTGAAAGAAACAGTTCCGATAATTTCCAAATCAGTCGTTTTATTGAGAACGCAAAATTATATTCTGTAAATAAATGGAATTTCCCGATAATCTTCATCCTACTGATGTAAAAAATGTACTGACAATGTCCAGTCCTTCGATTTTATATGGAGGAATTTAGAAAACGGAACTTTTCCTGACTGTCGACACACCTTACCTTTTTATTTCACATTCGTTTGCACGTTTCTTTGTACTGTATATAGATCAAAAGCATAATCCAGGTATAGAAGATAGGTTTAAGGGTTAGATGATTTGTAGAGCAAATCGTTTCAGTTACAGAAATACCTTTAGAGCCACTAGTCGTTGGAAAAGCGTTGTAATGGCAAGTGACTTGAGGAATAGACAAAGAGATAATAAACATATGTTCACAGGAAATCAGTCCAAATTATTTGATTAAATTCCTTCATTTATAAAGTCTTCAAGTTAATGGTTGAAGAAAAAACGTGTATATGAATGACAGCATAATTAAAGTGTGGTTAATAATCACATATGTTTTAGAAAGTTTTTGCAGTCTAAGCTAACTTCATTTAATAATCACAATGCTAAACGTGCTCAGCGACAGACACACTCAGACAGGCAACGATTTAAAACCATTTAAACGAATTGTCTCGTAAATGTCTGGAGATGGTTATATAGCATTTGAGTTTTAACTAAAAAGATCCGGGAATTTTGCTTTCTTTTATGTGCTTCTGACAGGTGCGCGACAAATGAGACAATGGGATAAATATGAACAGTTATCGCGGGGAGATCCAGGAAAACAACACCATTAAAGCATTAAGGACAAAAACTATTGTTTATGTCGTTGAATGTGAAAGTGCAGTTCCCTAGCAGAAAACGTTGCGCTTTTTCTAGCTTCTATATACATTTATTCTGACGAACGCAGTTGCCTCTGCGAGTATGTCCATCATCAAGTTCTGTTTATGTCGTCATAATTGAGAGTAAATTATGCTTCGGCACACAAAAACTCTATGGGGCAACAATAAAAGATAATGGTATGCAAAGAAAGCTTTGAGGCTGGATAGGTTCGATCCTTCCTGTTCACCATGGAGCGTCCGACAACGCGTTGAGAATCAGAAGTCAGCGCCCGTGCGGCAGATATTGATTGTATTACATGGACAAATACCTCCCATCACCGCCAACAGACGTGTAGTTTTACTCCTAGTTCCAATATCAGTGACAGCCAGCCTAATAATAGTAGCACTTTCCAGGTTCGAATGTCTCTAATGTATTCCTTGTTCGTTGATCTGAGAAGGTATATGCGCTCGGAGCACCCCAAGTTTCAATAAAGATGGCAGATTTTAGCTGACGGATCCCTACGCCAATTACCCGACAAGCAGTTGGTGTGTAGAAATCAGTGATAACCTCCACAGAACATAATCCTTCACAAGCCAGCGGAAGTGATTCGCCGCGCAAAAGCAGTAGGGTTTGCGGACTGAACTGATAACAATTATACTTGGGCCAGATTTTTTCTTGAGATTTTGCCAAAACCCATTTCAATGTACCAGTAATACAATGTAGAGGCCAAGCGGCACGTCTGGCTTCTATCAGTGTATTAATTTTCGATCGGGTTTATTGGGTTCCTTTTGCCATACTAGAGAATTGCCAGCCGAACCTGGATCTCTGTTCGGACAAGCGAGGATCAAGTTGAACTAACAATGTTTGTTATTTCAGAATGAGAAGAGCACACGGTGCTTTTGTTACAGGCGGAACTTATCCCTTTAACAGCGGGCTCTCTGAGACTAATCCAATTCATTATGTTGCCTATTTTTCTACCTTAGACATGGAGGACAACGTCTAAAATCTCTTAATCTCTTTTAAAATGAAACTTGGCATGCTGTATAATAATAGGTTTTATTTTCGAATGGTTCGAACAATGGCATGAGTAATTCAAAGGTTGGAGTGACCGACGTATATTAGGTAATAGGCGCTTGGTTCAGCCTGGGAATGTCGCTCGCTTCTATTCGGCTCATATTCAGTTAACCACGTTAACCACTTTCTCGTCAACTACTCCTCATTTCCTAATCTCGATGAGCATGCACAAAATACTTAAAGGGAATGCAATTAACGACTGACCCTTTAACTCCTCACAGTCCACAGCTTATAGCGAACCGGTGAAGATGATAGTTCTTTTTTTGTTTTCTGACGGAGCATGATGCAGCCACCGTAACCCTTCGTTTGTGTGAAGGACCCGAAGAAGAGATTATTGATCGGCAAAGGGGCAAATATTCATTTGGTTTTATCAGAGATGTTAAAAATAATGTTCACCATCACGGTCGGTACAGTCTTGTTGACGCTCGAAGCTTCGACCTTAGGCAAATATATTTTTATACCGCTGATTGCTTTGGATCACCCTCACAGTCTGCATGACAACCTCTCATTACTGGCATGTTATAATTTACTTCATTCCTCATACTCTTTTTTCTGCTTTCTACTTTCAGCTTATAGGGCCTCAGTTTATTTACGCCATTGCTCCGGCCTTAGGGGATCGTTGGACACCGGAAATGGAATCAGCATGGTCAGACTTGTTTAAGTTTATATCCTATATTATAAAGGAAGCCATGCTATTTTACTGACGGATTCAAATGGATGCCCACCAAATGGACAGGCTATAAACAACCATAACCAGATATTCTGCCTTTTGACATTTCCACGAAAACGTGCCGAAAAGTTTCGGGCAACCGGAAAAGACTTACAGACAGGGTATCATGGTGAATTGTGACAGTGGTACAGAGCACGAAGAATGCAAGGAACTGTCGCGCGTTCCGCATTATATTGCATAGGAAAACAATATATGGTTCTCAGTTGTATGCTAGATCAGTTTTGTCCACATAAACCGATACTGAGTGTCACGAAGAGCTAAATGTTGCGTATAATTCCGTTGTCGTTTTGTTGTTTCCCTATAAAACATTGTAAAACGTTTGTAAATCGCACACTTCGTCTACCAGTCTAGCAAAGGGAAAAGGTTAGCATCGGGAAGATCTGAGCTACTTCGATACGCTCGAGCAGATTTGCGGGTAATCAAACTGGTAAATGTAATGATGTAACTCAACGATTGCCTTTAGAAAACAGAAGTAGTTAAGTCAAATCAGCTGTGCTTTTTTCTGTTGCGTTTATTGGGAATTGTCGTGCATGGACACTGTGTTATGTGCCTCGGCAGATCTACATGGTCTTCTGGAGATCGATTTGCGGACAATGGTATTAGCCCTAAATGTTATCCCAAGGGCTTGCGGTGAAGGGGATTTCAAACCTGTGGACGTCAGTCTAGAAATACCGCAGGAGTCGACAAAAAAAGCACGGAATGGTGGAAAACGCAAATCACTGTGTAATCGCCTTTATTCTGCGGATTCTACAAGATTACTGCGCGCGGGGAATATGTGAACAGACAGCCTGACATTTCGTTCTTTTAGACGAACACATAAAGTTGAACATTACGGCATTTGATTATTACTCTGGGGTAATGGTCACGGCAGTGGTGTTGCAAAATAAATGTAGAAGACAATTATATTATCTCTGTGGTGATTTGGTTTACAATGTAGTATTAAATAATGTATGACAGGTTTTATTCAAATCACCCGATAAAACGTCAGAAATGAAGCGCACATATCTGGAACCAGCGTTTTCTACGGATCTCCCTTAACACATCCGATATGAAACATATTTTGTAAAGTCAAGTATTATTATTTATTATCTATATGAGGGTGAAGGATGAGGATATAAGGGGTATTTCACTCAGTTATATTTAATTTGATTGGTGGTTTTACTCCGTATTCAAGAATATTTCACTTCTACGACGGTATTATGGTGGGAGGATATCACTTTTGTTATCTCACACCCAGTCGCCATGATGTCAAAAGAGAAAGATTTTGTTCCTCGACGGTTGTCCGTCGTGCTGTAATGGGACACCTTTTCCTGACCATCGTGGTATAATGGGATACCTTTTCCTGACCATCGTGGTATAATGGGATACCTTTTCCTGACCATCGTGGTATAATGGGACACATTTACTTGACCATTGTAGTATAATGGAATACCTTTTCTTGACTGTTGTGGTATAATACGATACCCTTTCTTGACCGTCGTTGCAGAATTGCATACTTTTTCTTGTCTACGTTATTAGAGGTTATCGGAGTACTGCGGTTATCAGAGTACTGTGGTTTTCAGAGTATTGAGGCTATCACAATACTACGTTCATCAATACTGAGCTTATAAGGTTACTGTGGTTATCAAATGAGTACTGAGATCATCAAAGTACTGAGGATATCACAATACTGAGGTTATCAGAATATTGAGGTTATCAGAGTACAGAGGTTATCAAAATACTGAGGCTATTAGAATGCTGAGGTAATGGCAATGGGAGAGCCTGACACACGACGAAAGGAATTCAAAGCGCATTAAGAACACGTGGTTTTGTAACGTTGCAGTGGTTGTGTACTTCCTAAATCTTCCATGAACACATACGTCATACCGAAAAGACGTACTACAAGAAAGAACAGAAGAGCATAAAGTTTTAGACGTCTTTGTTGGCGACAGAAAGGAGTTTTCTGGACTGGGTTGTTTTATAATCCCATTAAATTGTCACTTAACTTCCATTTAACTTACAAATTGATATCAGATGTATTGATTTATTTATTTAATTGATTGGTGTTTTACGCTGTAGTCAAGAATATTTCACTTATACGACAGCGGCCAGCATTATGGTGGGAGGAAACCGTGCACAGCCCGGGGGACACCCACAACCATCCTTAGGTTAGGATGTATTGAGAACCCGCTCTATGAATACTGATCTCTTTATTGTCATGTATTAATTTGCCATTATGGATTCACATGTCGTTCACATCCCATTGAATGAAAAGTTGATAACGATTACAAAAAATCGCATGGTTTTCAAAAATAATGTCAGAGAAAAATACGCATAAAATAAGTATATTGGTACTTTTTCCGGGAGAAAGAGACAGCTAAACATCAGTCTATAATGCCAGTGATGCTGAAGGTTCTTCTCCTGCAGTTCGAATAAGGTAAGATTCGTGTGATGAAAAATACACATGGCACAGTACAGATTTTTGAGAAATTTAGCAAATAATGCGTTTGTGGGTGTAAATGAGGACAAATATCCTGAACGCTTCATGGCACAAAGCAACCGTAATCGTAGCGAGGACACCATACAGTATGTCTCTATGGTAAACCACAGGGTCCCCACACAAAATGCAGTACTACTGCCCAGTGAGAACCCATTATGCTGGAACATGTATGCCTCACTGTTATTATCTACAGACCGTGAATGTGTTTTAACGCCAATCTTAACAACATTTTACTTATAAGACGGCGGTGATCTCTATACGAGGTGTAAACCGTAGTACTTCCAACTTCTTTGCTTCTTTATTGTATATAAGCATTCTTGTTCAGCTGACATAAGTGTAACAGAATAAAGCGGTGTAAATGTGTCATTGTTAGAGCAAAAAACAACTCAGGCATTTCGTATTGTATGCTGTTTCTCGTAAACCATGAGGCCAGTAATCAAGTTGATATAAGTTTGTGTAACTTATATAACCATATGTATGCAAGAGAGCCAAACGAAGACCACCATGTCTTAGCTTATGTCTTATTCTTGGCCCCTCGTATTGACTCAATTCTTAATCTTCCGAACAATAGTTACAGTCGGCTGTGTTCGGTTTGCGTAACTGTGGGCTGTGTGCTTAACTGTCGGCTGTGTTCTGTTTGCGTAACTGTCGGGCGGTGTTCTTTTTGCGTAACTGCACTCCTCCCTCTTGATTTACCCACCGACACAACGAGTTTCCAGCACACGGCATTTGGCATTGTTTAACCCTCAGAGATGTCTGCGCATGGATGTTCACACATAGCGTCAAAGTTACATAAGACCATCAAAAACCAGACAAAGGCACCGAATGAATATGTCATTTCAATGTGTCATATCATCTCCAGGGCGACAGGATGTCAGAGTTGTCTTCCCTGATTACAATTTCATAAACGTTCATTAATTCACTTCCACATAATGTTTTTCGTTAAAACGTTTCCTGTGTTACCCTGTCATAAGACCACTCGGCAGACGATCCTATATGTTATATTATTGTCTTTTTGCTATCGTAGTGGCTGCACAGATTACTACACCAGCAGTTGACATTACTGCATGATTGGTTACTAATTTCTACACTACCGCAAAATTCTGCTTCTGGTAATATTTTGCAGATTTTTTGAAGTAGCGGCATCTTCTGTCGAAATTGTAACATCTAATTATATAAACACTTCAGATGTGGAAATGACAACTGAATGACAACACATAGCCCTTATTTACATGCATAATCCGTTCCCGACAGACATGAAATATAAGGCATTTAATTACCATCTCGTTTATCATGAAGATTTGACTGATTAATATTACCACACAAATATGTCGTATGCATAACTAAAGTCTATTTCTTGTAAACTGACGCGAATATTCAGCTCTGTAAAATGTAAAAAAAATTGCCAGTGACAAGCAACACAACAAGCTCTACACATTGATATGCTCTACGACCGCATTCTTGTAAGGAAGATGCAGTTAGAGCACTTTCTCTGTATACTATACTTTACATATTTTTATCGAACAAACATTTCTGAGGCGCTGTTATGTGTCTTAATGCTATGTACTCTCATCATAAAAAGTGTTAAATGATCGGGAAATGTGCAATTGCCATGGACATGGTCTAATGGGCCGTTGCATATATTTCCAGTTAATTAACCTTTGCTAATACCCAGAACGCCCTCAGCGAGAGCGTAGGTTGCTCTTGGTATGGCCAGCTGGCGAACCAAATGTCTTTTTGTTATCGCTGCATTGCCCAACACACGTAAATCTCACTGGTGATATTCATATCCCAACAGAGTTCAAATAAACATGACTTCCTACATAGCGTGACTTACTCTGTCCGCCTCCATACGCCCATGTTCCGTGGTGATTTGTAGAAGGCACACAATTAGATTGATAGGTAATGCCCACATATCAATGTAATCCTTTACGGATATATGCTACCGTTCGTCATAAAATGTAACAATAGCAGAACCATTCTGATATAAACCAGTTTATGAATACTTGAACCCTCACTGTCTTCACTGTTACACTTATATAAACTGTATACTCACTTATTGTTGTATGAGGGATTTACATAAACGGACATATGAAGTTTGGCCGTCAGTTCAATGTATTGGTGGATATTGAGCATGATAACCAGTTCGTATTGTTCATGGCGACCTCGGCGTTATTGCTCAATAAAACTTCAATACATCACAATGACAGGTTACACCTGTCTAGTAGATCAAGGCTATCTGAATTCTCAAAGCTTGTGTATCCATGCACCTCCCCTTTATAGTTTTCATCATGACTCTTGAAAGCGGGACCTTATTGCCGCAGCTGCTCGCCGTCTATCCTCTCAAATTCACAACACCGGTGCTAGTGCCGATGTCAATTTTTATCTGGCGCTACCTGACAAATTTTGGATGGATGAATGGGCGGTAAACTGTAGTGCGGGTTAAATGCTGAGTTGTTTGTGGTGGGTGGGATGAGTCTCACACCCGGACTGTAAGCTAAACATGGAAACCTTCAATCTTCGTAAATAATTGGGGCGTTTCGCGCAAATCTTGGATCAGCAAAGAACAAAATAAATCGTACAGCTCAAGAGGGAAGAGAGAAGTATTAGCAGTGGTGATAGTGTGATAATTAGGAAAGCAGACAAAGTGATCTTCAAATGAGTAAGACATTGTTGTGAGCAACATAGTCATTTACTATTCACTCACAACTTATTTTAATTATTTTTAGACAGCAAAATATGTTATACCTATGCAACATTAATTCCATTTCATTGATATTAGAATATCAAGACATTTTCAGTTAGTCTGATGTAGAAGTGGACAACCGTGAATAAATTGGACCATGCAGCAAGACAAACTTAACCAGAATTCATAAACTTAACCATCGCTGATAAACTTACACGTGTAACCATGACTGAGAATCTCACACAGCACTGATAAACCCTAACCAGCACTGATAAACTGAACCAGAATTCATTATCCTACCCTGCACTGATAAACCCTCCAGAAGTCTCGCACCTGTGAGTTCAAGTGAGCTCATGCTGGCTTCCTCTCCGGCCGTACGTGGGAAGGTCTGCCAGCAACCTGCGAATGGTCGTGGGTTTCCCCCGGGCTCTGCCCGGTTTTCACCCACCATAATGCTGGCCGCCGTCGTATAAGTGAAATATTCTTGAGTACGCGTAAAACACCACTCAAATAAATAAATAAATGATACTGATATACCCTAACCACCACTGATAAACTCAACCGAAATTCATAAACCCTAACCAGCACTGATAAACCCTAACCAACACCGATAAACCCTAACCAGCACTGATAAACCCTAACCCTAACTTAACCAGTAATAACCTTAACCAGCATCGATAAACCTAACCAACACTGACAAACTTAGCCAACACTGATAAACCTAAACAGCACTGATAAACCTAACCAGCACTGATAAACTTAACCAGTAGTAATATGATAAACCAGTAATAAACTTAATCAGCATTAATAAACCTAACCAGCAATGATAAACTTAGCCAGCACTGATAAATCTAACCAGCACTGATAAACTCAACCAGAATTCAACATTCCTCCACTGATAAACCCTAACCAGCACTGATAAACCCTAACCAGCACTGATAAACCTAACCTGATAAACCTAACCAGCACTGATAAACTTAACCAGTAGTAATATGATAAAATTAACGAGTAATAATTAACCAGCATTGATAAACCTAACCAGCACGGATAAAGTTAGGCAGCACTAATAAAGCTAAACAGCACTGATAAACCTAACCGGCAGTGATAAACTTAACCAGTAGTAAATTGATAAACTTAACCAGTAATTAACTTAACCAGCATTAATAAACCTAACCAGCACTGATAAACTTAACCAGCACTGATAAATCTAACAAGTACTGATAATCCTAACCAGCACTGGTAAACCTATCCAACACTAACAAACTTAACCAGCACTGATAAAGTTAACCAGCACTGATAAACTTAACCAGAATTCACCATCCTGCACTGATAAACCCTGTGACGCAAAACCAGCGTCAAACGCTATTACCATGTACAAGATATACATGTACATGTAATCAACAATCAACATAAGCATTTGGTTAAATAACGAACATCATAGGAATTGAGTGCAGTATAAATTTGTCACTTCCAAACATCGAAACAAACGGAACTATGACATGAAAGTATCCATTCACAGGTGTAATGGCAATCGGGCTAGTAAGTAGACGACTCTGCCTAGAGGTCCACGAAACTAAGTACCTCATGTAAAGCTAAAACGTCTGGTCGTTCATCAAGGTTTAATTGTCAGAGATATGAGGCTTAAGACCTTTGTGAAGGTCAAGTTGTCTGAGGTGTGATACTTAAGACCTCTGTTAAGGTCTGATCTCTGTTACCTATAACCTGTAGCCTGTATTCGTCTATCTTGCTCACCACCACAATTGCCTGGCCTGAGTGACAAATCGATATGTTGGACATCAACATTATTTCAGTAAAATTGCATTCAGAATATTTTTAAATGGTAATGTTACACAGCATAAGCATGTATGCGAGACGAAGACAACAGTGTCTCGGGTGACAAAATTTTTGTTGAAATGAAACGGCACGTTGAACAATGGGTGTTGTGAGAAATCTTTTTTGTGATAGGAGGACTACATGTGTCACAATGGTAACATGTTTGCGGAATATGCTGCACTAACTTGTCAGGATAAGCTGGCAACAAAACCGCATCGGGACAGGCATTTCCGGAAAGTGGACAGATTTTGTCGCATAGTTTTTCTTTAGCGAAGTCAGATTCATTAAGGAAATCTTCATTAAGGAATCGATGTCTTCCAAACATCGGAGAACTGCATGGGCGTTGAAAGACGATGCTGTACCCAACGAAATTCGTCCTGAGACACTGCCAATCCTCGGCCGTTTGAGACCAGAACAGAACTGAAACTCTTTAGTAGGGTATTTGCGTTTTTTTTAAAATTTAGTGGCTGACTTTAGGTTCACTTTAATTCTCATGGTAGATAAATATCAATACACATCCTGAATATATTCTGCCAAATGGCTGGAGAATGAGGGAACACGGAATTGGTGGTTAGTTGCTTGACTTCCACCACGAGCTACACCACGTGAAGAATAAGTTACATCAGCTGAGGGTTAAGGTGCGTCACTTCCATCGCAAGACACACTAGGTGAGGGTTAAGGTGCGTGACTTCCACCACAAGGAGCACCAGGAGAGGGTTAACGTGCGTGACTTTCTCTACGCGGCACACCAGGTGTGGGTTAAGGTGCATAACTTCCATCACGTGACATACTAGATGAGGGTTAAGATGCAGGACTTCTACCACGAGTGAGGTGAGGGTTAAGGTGCGTGGCTTCCTCTACGAGGCACACTAGCGAGGGTTAAGGTGCATGACTTACACCATAAGGAACACCAGATGAGGGTTCGGATGCGTGACTTCCTCTACGAGGCACACCGGGTCAGGGTTAAGGTGCGTGACCTCACCACAAGAAACAGGAGAGGAGAGTTAAGGTGCGTGACTTCCACCACGGGGCACACCAGATAAGGGTTAAGGTGAGTCACTTTCACTACGAAGCACACCGGGTGAGGCTTAAGGTGTGTGATTTACACCACAAGGAACACCAGGTGATGCTTAAGGTGCGTGACTTCCACCATGAGGAACAGTGGGTACGGGTTAAGGTGCGTGATTTCCACCACGAAGCACAACAGGGGAGGGTTAAGATGCGTGACTTCCACCACGAGGCACACTGGGTGAAGGCTAAGGTGTGTGACCTCCAACACGAGCAAACCAGTTGAGGCTTGAGGTGCCTAACTTCGACCAAGAGGCACACCAGATGTGGGTTAATGTGCGAGGCTTTCACTACAAAGCAGTCACGGTGAGGGCTCAACTCGACCTCTGGCATTCCTCAGATCGCAGTTCATGGGGCCATGGTGACAACAAGCGGCGCTTATGGTCCGCTTCCTTTGATGAATAAGTGTGCCTGCCTGTTCGTAACATGGGGCAGTCAAGTTGGTCTGTAACTTGCCAAAGGCCACTGGTTCACCAGGGATATTCCGGTTCCCACGAGTCATACGAATGAAAGCCATCGTATAAGTGAAACAATTTCTAGCGTTTAACAGCAATCAAATAAATACAAAGGATAGGAGTTGCTTAAGTGAACAGTAAAAAAATATCCGACGAGAGACCAGATGTTATCAATGCATGCTGACGTTGAAGTGCCATTTGGGCGTATAGCCATTTTATTGTATATTTCCACAGGCACGTCAAGACGTCATGTTAAAGTGAACATTAGTAGTATTCCAGAAATGTTATCAAAATATTTTCAAAAATTTAACATCGTTTATCAATAAAATAAATAGCAAACAATCGTTTGGTGACGCCTGATACCCAACTGAAGAGTATCAGCTCGGTTGCGTGTTCAAAAGGCCGATGTTTCTTTTAGTGGACAGGAGCTTCGTGTCTTAGCGGGACTGCTGCTCATGGCCTGTAAGCATATGGCCTAGCTGGCTGTACCAACTTCAGGGAATTTACCGACCATAGCAGGACCTTCTGATTGATAACAGACTCTTTCATTTAGATTTTGGGAAGATATTTTCATAATAAATCTGACTTGGCTATGGAAAAATGACGCAAAGTCACAAAATCTTTCTTCAAGCTAGCCTCTCACCAGTGCAGTCGCTGTGAGTTCAAGTCTAGCTCATTCTGGTTTCCTCCCACCATAATGCTGGCAGCCGTCGTATAAATGAAATATTCTTGCGTACGGCGTAAAACACCAATCAAATAAATAAATCAAATCATTAAGTCAGGAGTCACTGTCTTCGTCAGTTTTACAGTGACTCATTATCCCCATGAGAAGTCAAGATTTATTTTCATGCACAGAGTGCCTTTCTCCAAACAACATAGCGGCCTAAGGCTACTGAGGTATGGGTGACGTTATTGTATCTCCGAGATAAGACTCATTAGGATCAAACTACATGTATGACAGATACATGTTAAAGAATAACAAATATGGACATCAAAGGTGGCTTTCCCGGGGCCTGTCTTCGGATACCATCATTAACGTAACGTGTTCGGCTCTCGTGGAATCACAGGGGACGGACATTATTTCTGTTGAGAACTGAGTTTTGTCTCAGCTAAACATAACGATATTTGTGATAAGATAGCGGGACAATATGGACAAGTGAAATCGTGTGGAAGACATCAGTTGTTTTTCGTCACGGAAATGAATATTTTGTACATTTACTTTGTATACTTTGTATGCAAAAATCTGTAACCTGAATAAATAAATGAATGAAAGAAACTACTCATCTGCCATCAGTCCTATTTACTAACAATACGAGGGCAGAATCGAAAGAAAAAAGTTATCCTCCTCACTTTCCATTCAATTTTCCACAGCACAACTTTGTTGATACCGTGACAGAATGTGGTAAACTAATACCACCTGTAAACGTAGTATATATAACAAATATAAGGCCGTAAGGGTGTAACAGGGTGATATAAAAGCGCCATCTACATCCGCGCTGGAGGGAATTTCCCTTTAGTCTGCTCCAAACCCTCAAATCGCTGGTTCAAATCCCAGCTGCTAAGTTCTGTCACACATGTCTCTTCGTGTATAACATTTTTGAGGTCAATTAACAAGGCTTATAACGATGTTAGTAACTATATCGAAACATCGTGTTGACCATAAACCAAAAAGTTGCTTTCGAAGGAAAAAATGGCACTACATGTATCTTCCCATCATTTGCCACATGCCACTGAAATGAGCCATGGCTGAGTAAACGGAATTGTATTCGAGTTCGGTAAGTTCAGAGTAAGCATGTTCAATTACCATTACAGATATGTAAGCCGTGCTAGGGTAATACGCCCCCATCAAGATAGTATCACAGTACTGGTGTTTCTTTAACATCGCCACCTGATTTTGTGGTACATACCAGTATACCTGAACATCGGCTGCATCTCAGTGCTCCAGTTTTAGACTGGCAATCTTTGACTCTCTGATGTCACTGTACTAATCTTCTCTACAGCCACTGAGTATTAATGGAGGCATTGCCACCTCGATAACACCATCACCATTAATATCTCAACCTGACGTGAAATCATACATAAATTACGAAACTGGTTTAGGCCAACGTGTAACTAAATTCTTAGAACACATTACTTAACCGGGTGAACGAACTTCACATTGTACATTCCGCTGCATGCTATCATTTCTGTCTAGTGTCTGGCAGCCAACATCTACACTTGTGTTTATTTGTATACCGCTTTATTAACGTCATATATTAGCATCTGTCAACCCAGTCCATGCTTCGTAGATGGTGAATAACTGGGTGCCACGATCTGATAAGGTACGCCGGAAAACCGGACAGAATGGGAAATGTGAGTGGGATCCCTTTACATAACAGTACGATATAGAAGACTACAGAGCATAGAGAGTAAATCCAGGGTCCAGTTGTTCTAATGTGTATTAGTTAATACTGGTATTAAGTCAGTTTTCTATTTAAATTTTAGCCGAATTCAGCCGCCGACGCAGTTGTCCAAAGTCAAAGTAGTTGATTCATAGTTTATATTTAATATAATGTTAAGCAATTGTTTTTGGGCTAAGTTCTAAACTTAAGACTTGGCCTAAAATTAAACCTGCTTAAAACAGTTTTGAACACCAGGGCCCAGAAAAACGAAGGCAGTGTAATAAATGGTAAATTATTATACTGGTACATGTACCTAACCTGTGTCAAATCAATTTACCTGAGTTAGGCTTTTATATTCACCTACCCACCCTGGACCATGACTTCAGCAGAATTAGGTAAAAAAAATGTAATTTATCACAAATTACGTAATTTTATCTTGTAAAGATTTTTTGACGTGTACGTGTGTTCCCGTGTAACGACAGCCAGCACATGTAGGCTTCAGGTGAGCTCTCCAGATCGAAATACCTAGATGCTGTGTCTGTCTTATCACATCCAGCTCCTCGTATGTATATGTTAGCACTGACCGAATTGTCGTGTTTAATCTGTCGACTTTGACATGATATGGCCGTTGAATTTATGAACAGTGATAAGTATCTCGACCAATTTTCCATAAGGCGAAGAGACATCAACCTGGTACTAGTACCCTGATAACAGACCAACCATTACCATGTAGACGAGGTAGTTAATAGGTCGGTACCTAATATCTACAGCTGTATCTATTACAGCGCATGCGTCGCTGTCTACCTTACATCACTGCCACCAATGGCAAATTTTGCACAGAAATCTTGAACATCGCCGAGGTCATTGGGGGTAACGGTGATGAGGCAGGAAGTGATGTCATAAAAACCAATTAATTGGTCTCAACCTTTGTCTCTAATAATACTTTATACACATGCATTCTCTTTATCTAGAGTATGTATAACATGATTCTAACCAAAACCTGAAGCAATGTTATTGATGAATGCTGATTAAATAGTTCCGTGGGAGGAGACAAGTGATGGGGCTATGCCTAAACAAGTCTATATGCGTCTTACAGACTCCATAGGTCAAGCTTGTCTATTGGTGGCAGTGGTGTAAAGCTGAGGGTAGAGAGCGGCGCATGCCCTGTATTGAGTATGGAACCTGATGTTTGGTGGTTCCACTTTGGTGGCTCTCACAGCCAGTATCAGTGCACAGTAAATACTAGTTTATAACAAACAATTTACACAAGATACGGACATCGATGTTATCCACGAGTGAGCATATGTAAAACGTTGTCAGCTCATCTTCGCCCTCATTTCCGAAAACATTTCCGATCAATTTTGTAGAATGAGAGACTGTGAGTTTAATAATTCCCAACCCTATTATTATGCCCATATCATATATCACGTCAGTGTATGTGACCTGTCAATTGACCGTCCTTGTGCACCTGACTGAACCCTCATTCGTGTAAAGTCTGCCTTCCATGATATCTGATGCTGATTTTCATATCCTTACCAAAACTCATATTTGGAGTAGAAAGTAATATGCATGTGAGCTAAAATTACCATGGTAAGCCTTAAAGGGAATATCCAATATAAAAGCCCCAACAAAACACTGTGTACCGGGGTAAAAATGGACACGCAAGCATTGTCATGTAGCCGTGTATTCAGATCCAGTACCAGATCCTTCATTTTCATGTTTTACTCGCACAGCTATAAATATGCTTATATACCGTGCTAATAATCAGTTATTATGGATGTTCCAGGCCAGTATAAATCGAAAGACAAATCCCACTCAGTTCAAAAAAAAAAAAAAAAAAAAAAAGCCCCCCCCCCTCCCACCAAAGAAAAAACAAAACAAACAAAACAAGTACACAGGTACACAGGACACACACAAAATAAGCGACTTTTACTAGAGAACAACTGGTGAATCATTGTTAACATCTTTAAGCCAAACGCCGACTCTTCAATTATTGACTACTCTGCCAGTTTCAATACAACCTCATGAAGCCCGTCCTTGAAACTGTTTAAAAGCGTTAGTGTTTGTTCGCGATGAAAGAGCAGGAGCTGTCACGTTTCAGATGTTACTCACTTGGGAACACGGGAGATCTGTCTCGGAGCTGTTTTGAGGCATTTCCGCTGTTGAAAAGTAAGACATGTACTGTTGGTCGGAATGCCCCTGTGCTGTCCGCCTAATGGACAATGCCTTATTTGGGTTCTGTTTGAATGACCCTTCATCCGACTACCTTCTATCTCCTGGTCAGATCACCATTAAGCAGAGTAATTTGACACTGGCTAGCCATATTGCCAATTAGTGTTCGCAGAGATTAAACAAACGAACCGCGGGTCCTTAGGCGGGCTGTTTTTAGCAGACTTCGTTAAATTGGTGCCCTGTCAACGTATACTTGCCCCCAGCTTTACATCGTCACCATCTTTTCCGTGCCCGACGCTTCTACCAACCCTATACTATACGACGCTGTACAACAGGCCCGAGCAAATATGTTTAGGAATAGAGGAGGAGGAAAGGCCGTTGGCTATGGCAACATGATGGATGTCTGTCTTCATGTTATCAGCACTAATATGTTCCAGATCGTTGCATTTACATTCTTTGGTATTTAGAAACCCTTTCATCAAAGTGCCGTTCTCAAAAGCGGCAAAGGCGATCGCTTAGTATGAAGGCGTCGACACATGTATCATTACTGTACTTCACTAAAATTGTTCAGTCAGGCGTGTTTCACTAGCATCTAAGCTTCAAATCCGACTTTCGTTTACCATCCGTAGACCATGAATGAGCGTTCAATGTCAATTGAACGCTGAAGACCTGTTTTCATAACAACTTAAAATACCATTTTCCAAAGGAATACGTACGAGATCATACATAAATAGCAAATGACGGTGGTAACATCTATCAATACATTACAAATACAGGGTGAGCCAATTTGAAAAAGTATTTAAATCATGCAGGTATTTTATGGTCATTATGTTTTTTAAATGAACGAAGGACATGCCAAAACATGCATTTGATTAACTATTTTTTTTAAATAGATATAGTAAGGACATGGAGCAAAGCGCAATTTTCAACTTAATCCTTATTTTACAGAAAATATGTTATTTCATAAGGTTTTCATAAATCGGATATTTATGGTGAAAGTCTAATCACTCAGGGGAGAGCACAACAACATATTTTATTCTGTAACAGATTCGCTCAGCATACGTTTGGTTACTGATCCTCGTTGTTATCGGAACGTGGTATCCTGTCTAATTGTATGGTTTTATTTTTTCAAAATATCAATAATTGAGGATAATATTCCACTCCAAATCTCCACAATCTCGTTTAATATTACAATTGATTTGCTGGTATATCAATGTCAGTGCCACATTACACGTAGTTTTAATGACCACAATTCATAATATGACTGACATAAAAACCAGTTTTTTTGCTCACAAAATGTAGTTATGCCTTTAAAATAAAAGACGAGTCCCCAGAAATACAATATCCGCTTAATCAGAAAAATTGATTATTTAATTCTAGCTGAGCATGGTTATAATGAGCTTGTATTGTTTCTGACAATTTTCGATGTAGCCTACAGAACAGACCCGTTCAAGTGGTTTGTGTGTGGATGTGAGCGCGGCATACAAGCCTTACTTGTTTTGTCAGCCGATTACTGAGGATAAAGCTTCTGCTATGCTAGACAGTTGAGGAATTTCTAGAAAGGGGGCAATACGTAATACAATCGATGCCATACATGCTGTTGTCCCAACACCCATTAGCAATTCGATCTGATGTGGGGTTATTAGGGTCACTGGGGTCATCCGAGGATACCTGTTTGTACAAACATACAGCTTTTGTTTAAATATAGATGATAATAAATTTCGCTGATAGTACTCTTGACAGAAAGAATTAATGGAATCTTTCAAACATATATATATGTGTTTGTCGTCCTCAAGAACACCAGTCCATTGGATGCAACCCACGAATGGCTGCGAGCAGAGGATTAGGGCAGGAGTTCAAATCTTACAGTAACAGAACTGACCATTTTTAAAATTTTAAAAAAAATCTTTACGCGCAATGTGAAAGCAAAACGGTTGTTGCAGCCGTGTGATTCCACGACAAGCCTGAAATTAAAGTTTGCACATATAGCGCTATATATGCGAATCTTACAAGCAGTTAGCAGCATTAGTTCAAAGAAACAAATGTGAGATGCATGTACAGATGAAAATACATATACCTTGGGCAAAGGTCATAGTCTGTACAGCTACATTAAGTAAATAGAAATCGATCGAAAACAAACTCATATTTACTGAGAATTCATTGGCTTTACAAGTGAAAGATTTCACTGACGATAGGGTGCTAGCCGGACTGTCTTAGTAAAAGATGCGTAGCGGAAATTTGTATTTCGGGTATTTATTATGCAAGTCACGTTTTGCCAGTGTCCTACACTACGGGTAAAATCAGTTTTCTGCCCAGATGCCCACAGGCTTGGTGGACAAAGGGCGTGAAGACTAAATCCATAATCAATAATAACAAAAATTTATTCCTCTAGGCTTCTTTAACCGACATTTGATTTATTAGGATTCCTGTGTGACTTCCTAAAATGTAAAGCGTTTTCATTTTATCAGCCATGGCAGGGGTAGGGAATGGGCGGTGGTGTGCTGCAGTGAACATGAGCCCTTGCAGTCAGTCTAGTAGAAGATTTCTGACTGGATAACATCGATTTTATGGAATGTGCTAAGATTCCTGCATAAATTGTTTAAATAATTGAATGATTTATTGATTGATCTTTGTCTATTACTCTATTTCTATGATAACCTCTTTCGCACCTTTTCAGTTTCACCATTTAAGCCGCGGTATATATTCATACATTGAAACGTCAGTTTAACAAAGTGATTTAACAAAGTAACTCCGTGCTATTTAGACAAACAAGTACAATCGGTGCTAGTAGCCAGTCACATGACTTTATTTGTTATAGAACTGGGTGCCACGATCTGATAAGGTACGCCGGAAAACCGGACAGAATGGGAAATGTGAGTGGGATCCCTTTACATAACAGTACGATATAGAAGACTACAGAGCATAGAGAGTAAATCCAGGGTCCAGTTGTTCTAATGTGTATTAGTTAATACTGGTATTAAGTCAGTTTTCTATTTAAATTTTAGCCGAATTCAGCCGCCGACGCAGTTGTCCAAAGTCAAAGTAGTTGATTCATAGTTTATATTTAATATAATGTTAAGCAATTGTTTTTGGGCTAAGTTCTAAACTTAAGACTTGGCCTAAAATTAAACCTGCTTAAAACAGTTTTGAACACCAGGGCCCAGAAAAACGAAGGCAGTGTAATAAATGGTAAATTATTATACTGGTACATGTACCTAACCTGTGTCAAATCAATTTACCTGAGTTAGGCTTTTATATTCACCTACCCACCCTGGACCATGACTTCAGCAGAATTAGGTAAAAAAAATGTAATTTATCACAAATTACGTAATTTTATCTTGTAAAGATTTTTTGACGTGTACGTGTGTTCCCGTGTAACGACAGCCAGCACATGTAGGCTTCAGGTGAGCTCTCCAGATCGAAATACCTAGATGCTGTGTCTGTCTTATCACATCCAGCTCCTCGTATGTATATGTTAGCACTGACCGAATTGTCGTGTTTAATCTGTCGACTTTGACATGATATGGCCGTTGAATTTATGAACAGTGATAAGTATCTCGACCAATTTTCCATAAGGCGAAGAGACATCAACCTGGTACTAGTACCCTGATAACAGACCAACCATTACCATGTAGACGAGGTAGTTAATAGGTCGGTACCTAATATCTACAGCTGTATCTATTACAGCGCATGCGTCGCTGTCTACCTTACATCACTGCCACCAATGGCAAATTTTGCACAGAAATCTTGAACATCGCCGAGGTCATTGGGGGTAACGGTGATGAGGCAGGAAGTGATGTCATAAAAACCAATTAATTGGTCTCAACCTTTGTCTCTAATAATACTTTATACACATGCATTCTCTTTATCTAGAGTATGTATAACATGATTCTAACCAAAACCTGAAGCAATGTTATTGATGAATGCTGATTAAATAATTCCGTGGGAGGAGACAAGTGATGGGGCTATGCCTAAACAAGTCTATATGCGTCTTACAGACTCCATAGGTCAAGCTTGTCTATTGGTGGCAGTGGTGTAAAGCTGAGGGTAGAGAGCGGCGCATGCCCTGTATTGAGTATGGAACCTGATGTTTGGTGGTTCCACTTTGGTGGCTCTCACAGCCAGTATCAGTGCACAGTAAATACTAGTTTATAACAAACAATTTACACAAGATACGGACATCGATGTTATCCACGAGTGAGCATATGTAAAACGTTGTCAGCTCATCTTCGCCCTCATTTCCGAAAACATTTCCGATCAATTTTGTAGAATGAGAGACTGTGAGTTTAATAATTCCCAACCCTATTATTATGCCCATATCATATATCACGTCAGTGTATGTGACCTGTCAATTGACCGTCCTTGTGCACCTGACTGAACCCTCATTCGTGTAAAGTCTGCCTTCCATGATATCTGATGCTGATTTTCATATCCTTACCAAAACTCATATTTGGAGTAGAAAGTAATATGCATGTGAGCTAAAATTACCATGGTAAGCCTTAAAGGGAATATCCAATATAAAAGCCCCAACAAAACACTGTGTACCGGGGTAAAAATGGACACGCAAGCATTGTCATGTAGCCGTGTATTCAGATCCAGTACCAGATCCTTCATTTTCATGTTTTACTCGCACAGCTATAAATATGCTTATATACCGTGCTAATAATCAGTTATTATGGATGTTCCAGGCCAGTATAAATCGAAAGACAAATCCCACTCAGTTCAAAAAAAAAAAAAAAAAAAAAAAGCCCCCCCCCTCCCACCAAAGAAAAAACAAAACAAACAAAACAAGTACACAGGTACACAGGACACACACAAAATAAGCGACTTTTACTAGAGAACAACTGGTGAATCATTGTTAACATCTTTAAGCCAAACGCCGACTCTTCAATTATTGACTACTCTGCCAGTTTCAATACAACCTCATGAAGCCCGTCCTTGAAACTGTTTAAAAGCGTTAGTGTTTGTTCGCGATGAAAGAGCAGGAGCTGTCACGTTTCAGATGTTACTCACTTGGGAACACGGGAGATCTGTCTCGGAGCTGTTTTGAGGCATTTCCGCTGTTGAAAAGTAAGACATGTACTGTTGGTCGGAATGCCCCTGTGCTGTCCGCCTAATGGACAATGCCTTATTTGGGTTCTGTTTGAATGACCCTTCATCCGACTACCTTCTATCTCCTGGTCAGATCACCATTAAGCAGAGTAATTTGACACTGGCTAGCCATATTGCCAATTAGTGTTCGCAGAGATTAAACAAACGAACCGCGGGTCCTTAGGCGGGCTGTTTTTAGCAGACTTCGTTAAATTGGTGCCCTGTCAACGTATACTTGCCCCCAGCTTTACATCGTCACCATCTTTTCCGTGCCCGACGCTTCTACCAACCCTATACTATACGACGCTGTACAACAGGCCCGAGCAAATATGTTTAGGAATAGAGGAGGAGGAAAGGCCGTTGGCTATGGCAACATGATGGATGTCTGTCTTCATGTTATCAGCACTAATATGTTCCAGATCGTTGCATTTACATTCTTTGGTATTTAGAAACCCTTTCATCAAAGTGCCGTTCTCAAAAGCGGCAAAGGCGATCGCTTAGTATGAAGGCGTCGACACATGTATCATTACTGTACTTCACTAAAATTGTTCAGTCAGGCGTGTTTCACTAGCATCTAAGCTTCAAATCCGACTTTCGTTTACCATCCGTAGACCATGAATGAGCGTTCAATGTCAATTGAACGCTGAAGACCTGTTTTCATAACAACTTAAAATACCATTTTCCAAAGGAATACGTACGAGATCATACATAAATAGCAAATGACGGTGGTAACATCTATCAATACATTACAAATACAGGGTGAGCCAATTTGAAAAAGTATTTAAATCATGCAGGTATTTTATGGTCATTATGTTTTTTAAATGAACGAAGGACATGCCAAAACATGCATTTGATTAACTATTTTTTTTAAATAGATATAGTAAGGACATGGAGCAAAGCGCAATTTTCAACTTAATCCTTATTTTACAGAAAATATGTTATTTCATAAGGTTTTCATAAATCGGATATTTATGGTGAAAGTCTAATCACTCAGGGGAGAGCACAACAACATATTTTATTCTGTAACAGATTCGCTCAGCATACGTTTGGTTACTGATCCTCGTTGTTATCGGAACGTGGTATCCTGTCTAATTGTATGGTTTTATTTTTTCAAAATATCAATAATTGAGGATAATATTCCACTCCAAATCTCCACAATCTCGTTTAATATTACAATTGATTTGCTGGTATATCAATGTCAGTGCCACATTACACGTAGTTTTAATGACCACAATTCATAATATGACTGACATAAAAACCAGTTTTTTTGCTCACAAAATGTAGTTATGCCTTTAAAATAAAAGACGAGTCCCCAGAAATACAATATCCGCTTAATCAGAAAAATTGATTATTTAATTCTAGCTGAGCATGGTTATAATGAGCTTGTATTGTTTCTGACAATTTTCGATGTAGCCTACAGAACAGACCCGTTCAAGTGGTTTGTGTGTGGATGTGAGCGCGGCATACAAGCCTTACTTGTTTTGTCAGCCGATTACTGAGGATAAAGCTTCTGCTATGCTAGACAGTTGAGGAATTTCTAGAAAGGGGGCAATACGTAATACAATCGATGCCATACATGCTGTTGTCCCAACACCCATTAGCAATTCGATCTGATGTGGGGTTATTAGGGTCACTGGGGTCATCCGAGGATACCTGTTTGTACAAACATACAGCTTTTGTTTAAATATAGATGATAATAAATTTCGCTGATAGTACTCTTGACAGAAAGAATTAATGGAATCTTTCAAACATATATATATGTGTTTGTCGTCCTCAAGAACACCAGTCCATTGGATGCAACCCACGAATGGCTGCGAGCAGAGGATTAGGGCAGGAGTTCAAATCTTACAGTAACAGAACTGACCATTTTTAAAATTTTAAAAAAAATCTTTACGCGCAATGTGAAAGCAAAACGGTTGTTGCAGCCGTGTGATTCCACGACAAGCCTGAAATTAAAGTTTGCACATATAGCGCTATATATGCGAATCTTACAAGCAGTTAGCAGCATTAGTTCAAAGAAACAAATGTGAGATGCATGTACAGATGAAAATACATATACCTTGGGCAAAGGTCATAGTCTGTACAGCTACATTAAGTAAATAGAAATCGATCGAAAACAAACTCATATTTACTGAGAATTCATTGGCTTTACAAGTGAAAGATTTCACTGACGATAGGGTGCTAGCCGGACTGTCTTAGTAAAAGATGCGTAGCGGAAATTTGTATTTCGGGTATTTATTATGCAAAGTCACGTTTTGCCAGTGTCCTACACTACGGGTAAAATCAGTTTTCTGCCCAGATGCCCACAGGCTTGGTGGACAAAGGGCGTGAAGACTAAATCCATAATCAATAATAACAAAAATTTATTCCTCTAGGCTTCTTTAACCGACATTTGATTTATTAGGATTCCTGTGTGACTTCCTAAAATGTAAAGCGTTTCATTTTATCAGCCATGGCAGGGTAGGGAATGGGCGGTGGTGTGCTGCAGTGAACATGAGCCCTTGCAGTCAGTCTAGTAGAAGATTTCTGACTGGATAACATCGATTTTATGGAATGTGCTAAGATTCCTGCATAAATTGTTTAAATAATTGAATGATTTATTGATTGATCTTTGTCTATTACTCTATTTCTATGATAACCTCTTTCGCACCTTTTCAGTTTCACCATTTAAGCCGCGGTATATATTCATACATTGAAACGTCAGTTTAACAAAGTGATTTAACAAAGTAACTCCGTGCTATTTAGACAAACAAGTACAATCGGTGCTAGTAGCCAGTCACATGACTTTATTTGTTATAGAAGTTGGCACGTCTGTCCTAAGAACACCTAATTCACAGTTCCAGAAGCTTCCCTGAGTATAATACGGGTATTAAATTTGGTTTACATGTTACATTGCTTTCAATCCCCATAAAGATGTAAATCAGTCGACTGAAGCACTCCTTTAAATGCGCTAGGGTTGCGACACTACCTAATACTGACAGCAACAAGATTAAATGGGAACATAAATCCTTCACATGTAATAGCTGCAATCTGTTTCTGTATCATATCTCAAGACACTATTTGCTGTTTTGGACAAGGTGTGTTACAAGTTGAATGAGCAATGAAGACATACACGCCATACATTGCAATATGAAGACTCTGTATACTGAGACTATATGAATCGTGACGACGTTAAACCCCAAGCGTACATGCGACAAATACCGCCATATTGGAATTATGAACTACTGCATATATTTTGATTAAACACAAGTTACAAACTAGCCGCTAAGTACACGATTTGGACATTAATTAACCACAAGTTCAAAACTAGCCTCTAAGTACACGATTTGGACATTAATTAACCACAAGTCACAAACTAGCTGCTAAGTACACGATTTGGACATTAATTAACCACAAGTCCCAATCTAGTGGCTAAGTACACGATTTGGACATTGATCAAGTTTATAGGTTTTTCATCGTTTAACGGTTTGTGTTGGCCGTTTGTCTTTAAAATTGGTCTTGTCATGATCGCCCTGAATTGTCCATGATAGCTGACGGTTATATATGAGCTTACGAAAGTCTGTGAAGGATTGTAAGTGGCTTCGTTACTTTTATCAGTGAGCCTCTTGACATTTAAATAAGCCACTTGAAAATGTATCCGCCATAATCATAAAGTATTAATATACATGTGTAGCGTTATAAACGCTTTAAAAGGGTATGATCGAAGAATAGAAAATTACAGTACTGACGTGTTGTATGTAAAGTTGTGATAATGGAATTTCTAAAGGAGTTAAATCCCTGAATCCATTATATCTTTTACTTACAATGAAGATTCCGGTAAAGCATGGGCTTTGTAGCGAAATGATTGTTGTGCCTATGGCTATAGATGGAAATAAATATGTCGACAACTGTATTAGTTTTGAAACACTTTTTAACGTTAACGGACAGGGGTACTAACCTTTACTCAACACCCAAAGATACGCCTAAAACCGACTAGCACAGGAGAAAAAATAAACAGTAATAATACGAAAACTAACCTGCAAAACGCTTTCTAAGGTCACATGATCAAATCTCTAAAGTAGGAAGTCTTTTTCTTCTCTTTTCCAAAGGATGTTGTACTATCTCATAAAGGTCTCCAGCTTGAAGCTCTCAACGAACATTTCACCCTCCGCCATACCTGAGACCGTGCGACATCTCTGATTTATAACCACATCCAGGATGCTTTATGACTTCTTTGGGGTTTATCTTGATTTCAGCGCCAGGCTTCTGTAAACTTAATTTCTAATATCGCGAATTACGTAAACCTTCTGATTTAGTGATGATGTGAAAAAACTTGCTGCCAGGTAGTGTCGACGGATCCGTCAATTGGCTGATAGCGCCTGCTAGGTTATATGATACTCAGTTGCAGGAAAAGTTAAGTGAAGTGTCTTATCTGATGGGTGGACAAGATACAAAACATTCTTATTAGTCAGCATAATACTACCGGTATTAAATAAAATAAACATCCCCTTAGAATCTACTGAAAGGCATGTCAGAAAAGACGCGTGCATGTTTTTTTAAAGATTTGTCCTGAATGTAAGGAACAATATAACCGCGTCTCCGTGATCTGGATGCTGTTTTGCAGTGACAGGCCTGTGAATTTCCATTCATCTTAAAGCTGTAGCCCAGTTCTAAGAGAAAATAAGCCGGGGTTTTCAAATTTATGAAGGAAACCTGATGGAACAAAGCGCAAAGCATGATTAAAATGTGTATGGGTAAATAAGAGTATTTAACGTATACATCTTCGGCATTTTCCGTAAAACTTACTTGATTTGACATAAAAACACTCCTTGTGTGAGGTTTTCATCCAGATATGATGTCCAATAATTGGTGACGTCATGTGTAATGGGTGTAACATAAGATCAGAAAAAAGTGGAAACAGTTAAAAAGATTTTTTTCGGTATGATTTTTCCGGACTTACAAAAACATTTTTAATATCATACAGATTTGTTGGAATTTAGGAAAACAATTTACCTCAATCTTTACTATTTTGTACATTTTTAAAACGCAAAGGCTTTGAAGGTATAAGAAAGAAATGAGAGAAACTAAGTATAACGGTTCCTTTGTCCAGATTTGTTGTTTTTTTTTCTTAGTCTTTTATGCTGATCTTTAGATATGGATATCACCTCATTTATAAGAGAAAAAATTATCTATAATTACTTAACGATAGAGGTATAGAGGTAAATGTATATGTGTATATATTTAATGTATATTAACTGATAACATTCAACCAATGTACAGTAGACAAAATGCTTACATTTCTCTCTGATGGTACTTTTAGTATTGTTTCTGGTTTTGTTTTATTGGGTAGAGCAATTCTGATGTCTTAAGGCAAGAGGCCGAATTTCTCCGGTTACCAGATGACCATTTGTCAACTTTGAATCTGTAGTCGCTTGTCTGGTTTTTCTCTTTATGTAATCTCCTTTCTTGTTAATATAAAACATAACCTTGAAGTATTTTTTCAAAATCTATAAGCAGATGTCCTTGTCAATGGGGCACTCGTAACTATAGGTTTTTTGTCAAAGATTCTTCTCGGTTGCATTAAGAAAATGTTTAAAACAGTTTATTATGTAAAATAATTAAAAAAACGTGTGGGTAATCAACATTTATACATCATTCAAAACATCTACCTCAGAATTCTCTTTAAAGGTTTACATTGTTATACTATACAAGCCCCAGAAAATATTAACTAAATCGATTGCTATGGAACACCAGGTAATCAGAATTACAAATTTCACTTCATTTCAGGACGAGGACAAATTTGAGTACTTTTTCAGTTTCAAAGCCTTCGGATATGACTTGACAGGTATATATAGAAGAGACCATTTTTATGAAACTGCTTTTTTTGTTTGATGGAAAAGCTTGGCGAATAAATGGTTTGCGAGGCGACGTAAAGAGGGTTCAAAAGAGAACAATGTGCCAGATTGCCTTTGACTGTCTGTTTGAAGATTGTCTTTGTCATTCGCGACACGTTCAGCTTTAAGCGCACAAATTCTGCACTGTGACCATTTTTTCCATCACAGGTCCCATGGAGCTTTCCCTGGAGTAAGACTAAAGCACATGACTCTACTTAAAAAGAACAATAATGTTTAACAAGGCGAAAATTTGTATTCGTCGGGCGTTCTGGAGCAAATTTCCGAAAACAACTTAGGTCAACTCGATTGGTTAAATTTGCAAAGTATTTCACTTATTTCAGCGGTCCGGAAAAAAGAAATAAGGCGACCGGATCACCACAAATTCCCGGCAATACATGCGAAGAGAAAACGTAAATGAAACATTTCACATAGAAAAAATGAGTAAGAGCGTATAATGTCGAAATGGATGTGCCAATTGGCCACTTGTCTGCTGTGAACTACAATGTTAAAGTTTCACATGTTTTTATGCATACATCTTTTTAAAGAAACATACACCACGTCTACTGTCTGCATAATGATAATAATACAAAAGACTACAGGATGGAAAGTAAAACTAAAGCTGTGGCGACAGTGTGAAATTTGGCAAATGGTAAAATATAACATGGACTCTTCTCAATTTACATCTGTTAAAAGACACTATCATTTGTATAATTTAGAGCTGCGATAGTTTGTACTGCACATGCGTAAACGCTATCAATACACGTCACGGAAAACACAGGAACATTTAAGGAATGCATGATTGTAAGTAATCTCCGTAAGAACTATAAAAATAAAAATAAAATGAACGTCAAAATCATGAACACCAATCCATTATTCAATTCGACAGTGAATTTTGAAATCAGCAGTTTTCCTCAGGCTATCGGATATTTCGTCAGCATCTCAGTTATTTTACTGTGTTTTATTATCGATTAAAAACCATCTCTTTTGCCCCCCAAAATATTTGATTGGGACTCTTAATGCTGTCCTGCTGATTTATGGATGAAGGAAACCAGTGTCCGGTGTTAACCAACAATCTCTGACTTAAAGCTGCATATAATCCAGCGACAGCTCGATTGGAAAACGCGAACTCACTGGTCATGGGCATGACAGTGACAGCGAGCCAGCGAGCCAGTGAGTCTGAGAAGGTCAGGAGTTTTCTAATAGAGCATGCTGAGAAGAGAAGCACTGCGACTTGGAAATATGGAGTGATGCTGACAACTGGGCCTGTAGAGTTCTTGAACATAGCTTCAACCAGTTCTCGGATCCTAGTATCAAATCAATCCGCCATTCCTGATAGTTTAGTTCTGCACACTTCTCTTACCAGCGTTGTATGTGCAGAGTATTGTTAGACTGTAGGCTCGGGAATTAGTTTGTCTCTGATTTATTACTACCAAATTACACTACAATCGGTATCACTCGTAAAAGAACATGGTTTAAAGGTAAAAGCCAATATGCATCCACTACATTGGTCACTGATGATACAATTTTCATGTCATTTTTACGGTATCAAGAGTTATGGTTCAAGAAACCCTTCATTTTCCCCAGATCGCATACAAGAAGTGGTTGATATTTTTAGTTATTGACAAACTTGGTTACATGTGAAGTACAGATATGCACACCATACATGTAGAAGAAAAGTGAAAAAACATTGTGACCATTGATCAGCTATCACAGTGTCATCGTTGCCCTGGTATCTCTCTCTATGATGTATGTCGATATTATCTTCAACGATCGTTACTACGCAAAGGGCGTCACACGAGCGTCATCGGCCCCTTATTGTCACCAAGGCCCAACACCAGGGAGAAAGTGAGGAATCCATAAATTCCGGTCCATGGCCCGGTTTGAATTAATGATAATAGTATTGGAGGCAAAGCATTTATTTAATATGGCAATTAGATCTATTAAATGACTATTTGTGTGGACAAAGATAGAATAATATGCAAAGCACTTTTGATGTGAAACACTACTGTTTTCCGCAAATGTTTCCCATACATTTCCAATAACTGTCACGTATCATTAATTGTTGAGTACACAAGCGCAAGTTTGGATGGGACTGATTTAATACACAAAGTGTTGCATCTTTTAACGGCTGCCATGACCTGTATATTACTTTTAATTATGGATTGTCCCGTAACTCCACAATTTTTGTTACACTTATTAGTAGGTACATGAAATTGGCTTTCTAGATGTACACGTATATTTGCACAGGGAATCGAGTTCTACACAAATCTGCTAAGCGTATGTCTACTAATGGTTAATAAAAGTCCAAGAAATGACTTAATGATCGTCGCATTTTGTTAATGTAGTGTAACCTTTGTCGTGAAGGACTTTTGCGATTTCTTTGTTGCATTACTTCCTCACGAAAACGCGCTGTGGCTCCAATTACAGGGCAAAGCATATATATATGAATCGATTCTATCCACTCGAAACTACTCCGAAAAGTAGCCTGAGGGTACCAATGACGTGAATAAAAGGGACCTCAGACAGAAATAAAAGCAATTCTAGAGAACTCACCGAAAACGTATAGAAGCCAGTGAAAATGAAAGACTACACCCTAAGAAGTAAAACCAGAAAGGCGATAGAAGTTATGATAATTCCCGGGCATATTGTCACACATAACCGGTCATTAAAGAGCTCGCCTAGCGGTATTTTTTTGAAAATATCACTGTAATGTAAAATATATAACACCAAAGAAAAAACCGCAAAGGACTACAACCTAGGGGATAAAATCAGAACAGCGACAGTGTGATGGTTGCATGGTGACACATACCTTATACTAGTACCGTTTTTAACAAACTGCTTCCTCCAAAAAGATAAGAGTATTGGTCCTACGTAATGCACACATTTCCTCTTGATAACTGCATTTTTCTTACGAAAAAATGGTGTATTTCTCTTAGATGTACGCTGGAATATACGAATCGTGTTGCAATAGATGAGGAAATTTCATTAGTACGCGTTCTGTATTCTGTGCTTGGTTGAAAAGCAGAGTGCGTCTGTGAATGAAAAGAGGGCGATCACAGAATCCATAGCTGGAGATTACAGTTGATAAATTGTATGTCATAGACAGCCTGTAGACAACTACTAAAGGTTTTGGCAGAAAGAAATCAATCCCCTACTAATTAATATCACACAAGAAACAACATATTTCCATTCAAACGTGCACCTTAGACACAGGCAGTTGGTGGGATTAACAAAACTTCTGACTGATTAACCAATATAATTGCTTGATTAAACAGACTGACTGACCGATACAAATGCATGATTAATCAGATTGATTGAACCATATAATTGCATGATTAAACAGACTGATTGACCGATATAAATGCGTGATTAATCAGATTGATTGAACCATATAATTGCGTGATTAAACAGACTGATTGACCGATATAAATACGTGATTAATCAGATTGATTGAACCATATAATTGCATGATTAAACAGACTGATTGACCGATATAAATGCGTGATTAATGAGATTTTTTAAAATTTATCTTCAGTACAGTGTATATACTATAGAATTCACTTCTCCCTACAGCGTAGTTTTTACAGCTTCTTAATTTCCGGACTGATCGCTGGGCCTTTATAAGCAAACACTAGTTTCCAACCAGTTTTACGCCCCAAGAAAAAAGCTAAGAAGGTTTTGTACCGCTACCTGTTAGAATACTTCCTAAACTTCACAGTAATAAATTAAAAGCAAACGTTCGTGTATCCTATGAAATGAATCTAAACAAAGTTATGTGTATGCCATTTTAAACCTGCATTTTTTCTGAGTACTCCATTTTGGCGAGTCAAGCATGATAAGAACCTAAAAAGTTTTATCAATACAGCATATGGCGTATACAACTTGAGAAAAACCCTGACACGTTGTGAGAAGGCACACATCACAACTGACAAATCCAGCACCGGGCAAATCCTCAGAATGACAAGAGCTTTATGCATCGCGTGCTTGACTGTAACAGTTTTATCCTATTTTTAGACTTCAAGTATTCTTAAATCATCTGATAATGGCAATAGCTCTTTTTTCAGCTGGAGCCTCACTATTTCATTTCCAGAGTAAGAATATTCGTCCCCCCACCCGCCAATTCCAGTATGTTTAAGTAGAGTGTAGGGCTTTCTGTCACAAAGCATTAAGGTTATCAACAGCTTTAGTCCATTTATTCTCCAAGCCATCTTCTCTTTGTCATAAAAGAAATCCCATCGAAAACTGGGCTTCGGCATAGATAATCGTTAGGGCCTCATGTTTACTGTTTTTAATGGAAACGATTATATTGGCTGAAATCAAAATTTGGTCAGAAGAACTCCGGCCCAGACCCTCTTGGACATAAGACGGACACTGACTAATGCTATCACTGATGTTGGATTAAAAGTGTTTGCTGTTTGAATGAGAAGAGCTAAATTCGGCAAAATCAATTACATTTCAAAGCGATCAATGAAGTTTTCATTATTATTATTGTTGACTAGGAAAGGTTACTCTTATTGAAAAGAAATCGCGGCGGCCTTTGTGTAGAAATGGAAGCTAAAATGCGAACTTTGATTCCTTGCTTGAAGGGAATCCGAAAATTGCTGACTCAGTTGATCTTGCTCACATTCCTCATGCAAAGCCTCTTTTGTGAATAATACCCTTGTATTTGGCCGCAGGGTCATGGAGGCACAAAAACTTTGCGTTGGTTTTAACACCACACAGTGACAAAGAGTTGAGATACTTCACAATAATGGCATCAGGGGTGTTTAGCTTGCAGTTGTGTTTTCAATATTATGGGTCACGGATAAACTTAACTACAATGAGGCAGCGTGTGGATTACCCAAATCCCCTTCAAGCCCACATTAGATCGATCTATTCCAAAATGTATTCACACGAACAGTTACTTTATTAAGATTTTTAATAAATAAAACAAGGAATCCCCAGGTAAAACAATATTTGTTTTCATAAGCGTTCATTCTAAATTCCGGGATTTACCTCAGAGAGCATGGAAATGAACGTTCATTCTAAATTCCGGGATTTACCTCAGAGAACATGGAAATAAGCGTTCATTCTAAATTCCTAGATCTACCTCAGAGAACATGGAAATAAGTGTTCATTCCAAATTCCGACATCTACCTCAGAGAACATGGAAATAAGCGTTCATTCTAAATTCCGACATCTACTTCAGAGAACATGGAAATAAGCGTTCATTCTAAATTTCGGGATTTACCTCAGCGAACATGGAAGTAAACGCTCATTGTAAATTCGGAGGTTTACCTCAGAGAACGTGGAAATAAAGCGTTCATTGTAAATTCCGAGGTTTACCTCAGAGAACATGGAAATGAACCTTCATTCTCAATTCCGAGGTTTACGTCAGAGAACATGGAAACATACGTTCATTGTAAATTCCGAGGTTTACCTCAGAGAACATGGAAACAAGCGTTCATTCTAAATTCCGGGCTTTACCTCAGAGAACATGGAAATAAGCGTTCAATCTAAATTCCGTGGTTTACCTCAGAGAACATGGAAATAAACGTTCATTCTCAATTCCGATGTTCACCTCAAAGAACATGGAAATAAGCGTTCATTCTAAATTCCGAGATCTACCTCAGAGAGCATGGAAATAAACGTTCATTCTAAATCCCGAGGTTTACCTCAGAGAGCATGGAAATAAGTGTTCATTCTAAATTCTGAGGTTTACCTCAGAGAACATGGAAATGAACGTTATTTTAAATTCCGAGATCTACCTCAGAGAGCATGGAAATAAGAGTTCATTCTAAATTCCGAGGTTTACCTCAAAGAACATGGAAATAAGTGTTCATTCTAAATTCCAAGGTTTACCTCAGAGAACATGGAAATAAGCGTTCATTCTAAATTCCGAGATCTACCTCAGAGAACATGGATATAAACGTTCATTTTGAATTCCGAGGTTTACCTCAGAGAGCATGGAAATAAGCGTTGATACTAAATTCCGAGGTTTACCTCAGAGAACATGGAAATGAACGTTCATTGTAAATTCCAAGATCTACCTCAGAGAGCATGGAAATAAGCGTTCATACTAAATCCCGAGGTTTACCTCAGAGAATATGGAAATAAGTGTTCAATCTAAATTCCGAGATCTACCTCAGAGAACATGGAAATAAATGTTCAATCTCAATTACGAGATCTACCTCAGAGAACCTGGAAATAAGCGTTGATTCTAAATTCCGAGGTTTACCTCAGAGAACATGGAAATGAACCTTCATTCTCAATTCCGAGGTTTACCTCAGATAACATGGAAATAAGTGTTCATTCTAAATTCCGAGGTTTACCTCAGATAACATGGAAATGAGCGTTCATTCTAAATTCCAAGATCTTCCTCAGAGAGCATGGAAATAAGCGTTCAATCCAAATTCCGAGGTTTACCTCAGAGAACATGGAAATAAGTGTTCATTCTAAATTCCGAGGTTTACCTCAGAGAACATGGAAATGAACGTTCATTGTGAATTCCGCGATCTACCTCAGAGAGCATGGAAATAAATGTTCATTCTAAATCCCGAGGTTTACCTCAGACAACATGGATATAAGTGTTCAGTCTTAATTCCGACATCTACCTCAGAGAACATGGAAATAAGTGTTCATTGTAAATTCCGGGATTTACCTCAGAGAACATGGAAATAAGCGTTCATTCTAAATTCCGGCATTTACCTCAGCGAACATGGAAGTAAACGCTCATTGTAAATTCGGAGGTTTACCGCGGAGAACATGGAAATAAGCGTTCATTCTAAATTCCGAGTTTTACCTCAGAGAACATGGGAATAAACGTTCATTCTAAATCCCGAGGTTTACCTCAGAGAACATGGGAATAAGCGTTAAATCTAAATTCCGAGGTTTACCTCAGAGAACATGGAAATGAGCGTTCATTGTAAATTCCAAGATCTACCTCAGAGAGCATGGAAATAAACGTTCATTCTCAGTTCCGAGGTTTACCTCAGAGAACATGGAAATAAGTGTTCATTCTAAATTCCGAGGTTTACCTCAGATAACATGGAAATGAACGTTAATTGTAAATTCCAAGATCTACCTCAGAGAACATGGAAATAAGAGTTCATTCTAAATTCCGAGGTTTACCTCAGAGAACCTGGAAATAAGCGTTCATTCTAAATTCCGAGGTTTACCTCAGAGAACATGGAAATGAACATTCAATCTAAATTCCGAGATCTACCTCAGAGAGCATGGAAATAAGTGTTCATTCTAAATTCCGAGGTTTACCTCAGACAACATGGAAATAAGTGTTTATCCAAATTCCGAGATCTACCTCAGAGAAGCAAGGAATAAGCTTTCGTTCTCAATTCCGAGATATACCTCAGAGAACCTGGAAATAAGCTTTGATTCTAAATTTCGAGATTTACCCCAGAGAGCATGGAGATAAGCGTTCATTCTAAATTTCGAGATTTTCCTCAGAAAACATGGAAATAAATGTTCATTCTAAATTCCAAGGTTTACCTCAGAGAACATGGAAATAAACGTTCAATCTCAATACCGAGGTTTACCTCAAAGAACATGGAAATAAGTGTTCATTCTAAATTCCGAGGTTTACCTCAGAGAACATGGAAATGAACGTTCATTGTAAATTCCGAGATCTACCTCAGAGAGCATGGAAATAAACGTTCATTCTAAATTCCGAGGTTTACCTCAAAGAACATGGAAATAAGTGTTCATCCAAATTCCGAGATCTACCTCAGAGAACGCGAAAATAAGCGTTGATTCTAAATTTCGAGATTTACCTCAGATAACATGGAAATGAAAGTTAATTGTAAATTCCAAGATCTACCTCAGAGAGCATGGAGATAAACGTTCATTCTAAATTCGGAGATTTACCTCAGAGAACCTGGAAATAAGCGCTCATTCTAAATTCCGAGGTTTACCTCAAAGAACATGGAAATGAACGTTCAATCTAATTTCCGAGATCTACCTCAGAGAGCATGGAAATAAACGTTCATTCTAAATCCCGAGGTTTACCTCAGACAACATGGAAATAAGTGTTTATCCAAATTCCGAGATCTACCTCAGAGAAGCAAGGAATAAGCTTTCGTTCTCAATTCCGAGATCTACCTCAGAGAACCCGGAAATAAGCTTTGATTCTAAATTTCGAGATTTACCTCAGAGAGCATGGAAATAAGCGTTCATTCTAAATTTCGAGATTTTCCTCAGAAAACATGGAAATAAATGTTCATTCTAAATTCCGAGGTTTACCTCAGAGAACATGAAAATAAGAGTTCATTCTAAATTCCGAGATCTACCTCAGAGAACATGGGAATAAGTGTTCATTCTAAATTTCTAGATTTTCCTCAGAAAACATGTAAATAAATGTTCATTCTAAATTCCGAGGTTTACCTCAGAGAACATGGAAATAAGAGTTCATGCTAAATTCCGAGATTTACCTCAGAGAACATGGGAATGAACTTTCATTCTAAATTCCAAGGTTTGCCTCAAAGAACATGGAAATAAGCGTTCATTGTAAATTCCGAGACCTACCTCAGAGAACATGGAAATAAGCGTTCATTCTACATTCCGAGATTCACTGCAGGTTATAAGAAAATAAGTGTTTTTTCTAAATTCCGAGTTTTACCTCAGAGAGCATGGAAATTGTTTTTCCTTCCGGTAAAAGTCTTACTCAAACGTCCTGACATTTATATGAACTCTCAACTTGATAAGTTCACAAACTGATAAGTTCTCAACTTGATAAGATCACAAATTGATCAGTTCACAACTTGATAAGTTCAAAAATTGATAAGTTCTCAACTTGATAAGTTCTCAACTTTATAAGTTTACAAACTGATAATTTACAGCTTGATAATTTTACAATTTGATAAGTTCACAACTTGATAAGTTCACAAACTGATAAGTTCACAACTTGATAAGTTCACAAATTGATAAGTTCACAACCTGATAAGTTCACAAATTGATAATTTACATCTTGATAAGTTTACAATTTGATAAGTTCACAACTTGATAAGTTCACAAATTGATAAGTTCACAACCTGATAAGTTCACAAATTGATAAGTTCATATAAGAACGCTGTTTGCTTTACAAATACACCACAGCTGCACTGTCAGTAGTATACAATGCTCTCTTGGTGAACACGATAGTGTTTCCTGCTGACGGCACTACCTCAGTATGGCTCCCGAAAAAAGAATTTCTTCACTCTGTTAATTTCCCGCGGACGTGACAGTGCCCTGGCATATCGTTAACAGCTTGCAAAAAAAACAAAACAAATGAAAAGAAAAACAGATAAAACTAGCGTACCGGTGCTGGAGAACTTCCGCATTAGTCGTGTCCGTTGTCAGATTAGATCATTTGTCATGAATATCCGACCATTTCTTTCCCTGATCAGCTATATCATGTCACAGAGACTTCGGATGACGTGACTTTGACTTTGTTATACCATCTGATATCCCATGTGATCAGTGAACATTTTAAGAGACAAAAGTAACTCAGTGCATTGTTCAAGTGTTACAATCTGGAGCTTTACATTCGACGGATGGCAGAGCCTTGAAACAAGGACACTTATAACAAGGCTGCTGGAGTCTTGTACCAATGCTATCCGAGCCTTTTGACAATGATATCTGAGCTTTGTAACAATGACATCTGTGCCCTTTAACAACGATAGCTGAGCGTTGTAACAAGAATATCCGAGCTTTGTAACAAGAATAGCTGAGTCAATACCAATCCTTAAGCTGTAAAAGTTTTCAATCTTGGCTGTTCTTCACTTTTCAAATAACACAGCAATTGGCCATGTACTAGTTATCAGACGTTATATCTGATATTGCGTTCCAGAGTGGCACATCAGTTTCAACATCAAGACTGTTTCGTGCTGTCCCGAAATGTTAATCCCACAAACAGAGCATGAAACCATAAAAGAGCGTTTTATCACCGTAGTTTACCAAGATTCATCCTAACAAAACCCACTTACATATACCTCTTTCTTCTCGCTAGCTTCAGTCGTACAAAACGTGTAATGGTAAATACAGGCTTTATAGGAGTTCGTACTAATTTCTAACTTTACATACTTTGTTACCCGTGTGAGGGTTTGTGTTAAACCTTATTTGTGCTAGTAACCTGCGGATGGTCGTGGGCTTCCCCCGGGCTCTGTCCGGTTTTCTCCCACCATAATGCTGGCGGCCGTTGTACAAGTGAAATATTCTTGAGTACAGTGTAAAACACCAATCAAATAAATAAATAAACGTTATTTGACAAATCTGGTTAATGTCCTGGAACGCCTGTTATGGTTATCGATTGGTACTAGAATGTGTGTTACGACACTGTATAGCCCATACGCTTGATGGAACGCTTCATAGTTGTGTACATGTATTAGATCAGTGTTCATAAATCCACAGCTGAATAAAACGTCTTGGTTGTCAGTTTCATTCTCTCCCACCATAAACCCAACCAAGGGTCCATACGTGATACAATCCGGGGTTCATGATCACAAGCTGAACACAGAAACTAGAGCATAAAGACAACACAGAGGCCTTGTGAACAGCTACTGTTACTACAACCCGGACTTACTTGTCCTGAGGATCGACTGGTTTAAAGCACTTATCTAACCCAGATCGAACGACGTCTTCGCTCATTCGTAAGGACACACCCACATTTGAAAGGGAATATGATTCGACGCGCAACTGACGTGATAAATCTGTTTTATAAAGAATCTTATTCTACAACTATACCATATAAATCATTTCTGAACTCGTACGTTAAACACATTACTTAAAAGTAGTGATTTCGCACTTATGTCCTTATGCGATAATGTTCTACAGATACAGAAAAACCTTGGAATTTTGAAAGGAAAGCACAAGAGCATAAAAAGGACAAGTTTCAATTTTTGTTAACTGGACAGGACTACTATGGCGGATTAGATTATCTTCAGATAGGATCAGTCTCAGGCCCTTTTCGAAAAAGTTTCACAAATGTAACTGAATTCATTCATCCCATGACTATTGGTAAACATATCTCTATCAGTATGCTATCTTAGTTCAGATTGTTCATTTAGTGTTGCATTCATTCTGATGAAAACCAAATAATGGATTGAAAGTAACAATACAGAAACATTATGTTTAAAAAGTATTGAAGGGTACAAATGCATTTAAGGAAGTAAGAATGGGGTGGCTTATGTAAAACAACAGAGAACAATTTGCTGAGCGTGATCGATGTGGTGCCTTGACATAGCAAGTCATCTTCGCATTTCAGTAATAATTGCTTAAATAAAGAATACACTTTATTCTTTACAAATATAAAGAAGTATTAAATCACCGTACGGTTTTCTTAAAAGAATTTTACTTATACGACGGCGGCAAGAATTACGGCGGGAACAAACCGGACAGAGCCCTGGGAGAAACCCGCGACCGTCCACAGGATACTGCCAGACCTTCCGACAATGTAAGCAGTGTACTACTGAAAACTTTGGAAAGCTGTTTTAAAAACTCCTTGGAACAAAGACTATTATTTGGAGATTTTTTCTATATTTTACAGGTGTGTTTTCGTCCTGGATGAGTGGGCTCTTATAAAAACGAAATGTGTGGGAATTAGCTAGAGAATGTTGGAGGGAAGGGTCAATGTTTTCATTACTGGTCACTGTCGAGGTAAGTGTTAGGAGGAAGTAAGGTAGACAACTCCCCGTAGAGACCGGGCTGCCTCGGGGCAGTGTGATACTTTCTTCATTGTTTATCATCGCCATTAAGGATCTACCCCATGCTCTCCCATTTAAACTTAAATGGATTTTATTTCCAGATAACTTCGCCTTGTGGTTTGTCTCTAGACACTATGAACCGGGGAAACTCAGTAGAGGCTAAATCACATTAAGGGCTGCAGTTTAAAGTAGGTGATTACATTTTCGTTCGTCCAAATCTAACCGGTTTTACTCCCAAAGAAAGTCGTAAGGTTGCTTTAATTACACTTAATTACTCCAGTATAAAGCTGGCTTCATCTTAGCGTAGCCGTCAGCTTTTACACTTAGGTTGTATCGTAGCCAAACAAACATTAACACTTAGCTGAGACCTTAGCCTAGCGGGTATTTACACTCAGCTGAGACGGATTACACAAAGCCATTTCTGACTTTAGTAAAAATTTAAAACCTCTTCACAATGCATAGTTTTGGCAGTGGAAATTGACATTTAAACACGCTTGTCTTAAGACAATATCCATGACATCGATGCAATTTTAAGTTCTAAAGCCGAAAAGTGAGTTTTAAGATCGCAATTACAATTTTGACTTTTCAGAAATGTCAGAAATGGCTTTGAGGAATCGGTCCCATACCTAAGATACCTTAGCGAAACAGGCATTTAGTATACGCTTAGTGCTTATCTGTTTCCTCAACCAAACAATCATTTACCTTAGCGCTTAGCTATTTCGTCAGTCAAACAGGCATTTAGCCTTACCGCATAGTGAGTGAGTGAGTGAAAGTTTTAACGTCGCTTTCAACAATATTTCAGTTTTATCGCGACAATAAACCGTCAAGTAGTCGATCTACTACGGATAATTCATTTACTATTCAGTCAAAAAGGACACCAGAAGTCACATAACAAACACAGACGGTAGTTTAAAATTACAGCTTTCCTGCTCCCTTACCGCATAGATGTTTCCTCAGTCAAACAGTCATTTATTCTTACCGCTTAGCTATTTCGTCAGTCAGGCATTTACCCTTACTGTTTCATCAGTGAAACAGGCATTTACCCTTAGCCGTCAGCTGTTTCCTCAGTCAAAATGTTTACCCTTACCGCTTAGATGTTTCGTCAGTCAAACAGGCATTTACCCTTAGCACTTAGATGTTTCGTCAGTCAAACAGGCATTTACCCTTACTGTTTCATCAGTCAGACAGGCGTTTACCCTTACCGCTTAGATGTTTCGTCAGTCAAACAGGAATTTATCCTTACCGCTTAGCTATTCGTCAGTCAAACAGGCATTTACCGTTACGGTTTCATCAGTCAGACAGGCATTTAGCCTTAGCGCTCAGCTGTTTCGTCAGTCAAACAGGCATTTACCCTTCCCGCTTAGATGTTTCGTCAGTCAAAGAGTCATTTACGCTTAACTGACCGCTCATCCACTGAGACATTTACGCTTAGCTAGCATGTGTTTACTCTAATTTTATCTTTTATTTAATAGTTTTTAACCCCAAACTCAAGAATGTTTTGTGTTACGTGATGTGTTGTCATTTTGGCAACCCCTGACCTTACTGACCTCTCCCAGACATAACGTTCAGACTTGCACGCCATGTTAGCGGCGGAAATGGCCTCACGAATCTATGTGTCGAAACAGAAAGCTGCTGCTCAATAACCGGAAAGCCGATTCCCCAAACGACGTATAACACAAACCACCAAAGAACTACGAAAGTATATAAAGTATAAAAGTATGACGGAATCATGCAAAGAGAAGCAGTCAACAATTTTCAGTGATGTTGATTAAGACGCAAGTTGCATGTACTGTGTGAAATCAGTATTCAGATACCAGGTGTCGATAACAAAATATGTATCTCAGTTGCCCTTTGACTTCAACTGTTCATATATCCAAAGATTCACTATCACAAACGTCCCACAGACAATAAAAGTGAGCTGTGTTGGTTTTGATCGCTAGGGTGAAACGAAATCATAGTGGTTTGAGAGGTATGAGCATCTAAAACTTAAAAGAGAACAAGGAATGTCTACATCTACCAAATGTAGAAAATGTCTTGTGCCCAAGAAATTGTCATGGTGAGAGATACTACACAGACGTGATTGGTTTCCTGAGCTGTGCTAGAAGAAACAAGAAAGTTGTGGATAACAAGCGGCTTATGGATATTTCTATGGAATAACACAAGTGACCTTTTGCGTGGATAATAAGTGCATTAGGAACTACCCGAGGCGTTGTTTATTTACCTTGACATACAGGTATGTCACGTTCTTTAGAAACTGCTATCTGGCTTATATCTATATTTGTTTCATTGGTGGCAGACAAGTGATGTCTGACGAACTTGTTGGGAGAGAGCATAAAAACACAATAGCGCTGTATTGCTATCAAGGCTCCCGCCTACAATGGGGGCTTCGGATTATCGTAGTTTCCCCATTCGAAGCTAAAATTGGACTGAACCCATTTTATCCTAGCAATTGATTAGAATTGAAGAACTGTTAAGCAATTAGCCAGGACCCGTTTTCAGCAGGACATTAAATGTTATGTACATAATCGATGAAAAGCGAATACAGTTTTTGTTGTAACAAGATTATAGTGCTAGACTGTCGGCTGGATGTTGACATTCACTTCATAGTGTCTTGTTAATAGCCATATACTTAATGTAATTCCTCAGTATGACAACATTAATTGTAGAACTCTCCGTCCCTAATGTTCAACGGTAAAGTATTGAAACATTAAAAAGTGAGAAAAAAACATGGATGTAATGCAGTGGTAAAATGAAAAAAAAAATTGACCATCAAGGGAAATCAAGGTACATCTTTTAAAGGAAACACTGCTTATAGAATTTAACTCTGATGCTGGTTGTTATCAGAGCAAGAAATTGCAGATTTAAAGTGCCGGGCTAAGGCTTGATCGTCGTTATGGTTTACAGTACAACGAAATCGTCCTTCTCTTAAATAAATAATAAACTATAAACGTCCAGATGCGGATATAAACTAAGTTGTTGTCGATTGGGTTCCTACATTCACAATTGCATAGTACTTAACGATGCACTCAGTGGTTGGCTATAAGTGTGTAAGAGAGAATTACAGACTGTCCATAGTTAATACTTTGTTTTTATACCCTAATGGTTCAACACAATATGGAACTGTTTAATGAAGCATCTCTCTTACTGTCCTCAAAATGAAGTTTAAAATGAGGAAATTATAAAGCAGATTTTAGTTTAACTTTGCAGAGGAAACAGCAATACTTTGTTTGAAGCAACAAATCACCTGTATTCCACAAATGTGAGGACTGCATACTAAATATTACAGGAAAAAATGGGAAATATATCAAATCAGTACATATCAGTTTGCGGTGGATTTGAATGATTGATGTCTAATGTCATACTCAAGAATTTTTCACTTTCAGTATTGTGCGTCAGTTTTGTGGGCTAAGCGCATAATTTTATTGATCAACCAATCAGATATCAACTCTTCTGGGCATGTGAGGTGATGTCATTCCTGTGTGAGTATTTGGACACAAACATGTCTTTATCAATACACAATATATAAGCAAGATTCTCACCAAATGGATACATTCAACTAAATAATACAAACGATCCACAAGCAAGAATCACACTAGCTGGATACCATCGGCTAGATGACATATATACCATCCACGGCATCTATGTCATGTACATGTAAGATTCACACTAGTTGCATATCATCTGTTACATGATACAAACCATGTATAAGCAAGATACATACTAGCTGCCTATCATCAGTTAAATGATACTAACGATCTACAAGCAAGATACACACTAAACTGGATACCATAAACTAGCTGAGTACTGTCAATACAAACAATGTACAAGTAACATACACACTAGTTGGATACCATAAACCAGCTGAGTACCATCAATACAAACAATGTACAAGTAAGATACACACTAGGTGGATACCATAAACTAGCTCAGTACCATCAATACAAACAAACTACAGGTAACATACACACTAGGTGGATACCATCAGCTAGCTGGGTACCATCAATACAAACAATGTACAAGCAAGGTACTCACTAGCTGGATACCATAACCTAGCTGGCTACTATCAATACAAACGATGTACTAGCAACATACACACACTAGCTGGATACCATAACCTAGCTGGCTACTATCAATACAAACGATGTACTAGCAACATACACACACTAGATGGATACCATAACCTAGCTGGGTACCATCAATACAAACGATGTACAAGCAAGATACACACTAGCTGGGTACAATAAACTAGCTCAGTACTATCAATCCCTTATCTGACCCTGCTCTTTGCAAGGGACAAACAGCCATCAGGGACCACCTACAATGCAAACATACAAAACCTGTATGTAACGGCAGACAGACAATAAAAACAGTTACGAACAGTTTATAACATTCTTGCATGTTCTCGCCCATTCCATTGCCCATTCCACGAGATAATGCCATATAATTAGAAAAGATTTAATTAGTCTTGATATGGTCTGTATACTCTGTTTGTTCTGAGGAGTATTTTGATGGGCTGGCTGTTGTACTATGTGAAACAGGGACAAAGATACAGTCAAATGCTGATGTGTACATCTGACAAACGTCACAACAGGATACCCTTCCTTTGCTTTGCTGTCTGGAATTGTTGTCTACCAATTCTGAAAAGTAACGAAGTAAGAGTATAAATTCTGACGTCATGTTATAAACGGCCTTTGCAGAATTATGACCAGTAAAATAAATTCGCCGATGAACGGATGAGTACAACCGACTGGACTCCCACTGGCTTACAGTTCTACTGCTGTTGCACTAAAACTTAATGTAAAACAGTCACAAAAAATCAACCATGCTACGCATTACGTTCAACTATGCAAATAAATGCGACACAGCAGGCAGGAAAGAGCATTCATTGACGCTAAATGCGATGTAACGTTTTTTAAAGTATGTCTTTGAAACGACACCGCACGATTCTTGATAATGAATCAATTGTTGTTACATTACTACAAACACGTTTAAGCAGGAGAAACAACTCGCAACAGATGATTCTTGAAAAAGAATCGACAAGGCGTGACAACTGTTGCTCGTCATTTCTCCACTACGTAAAATATGTGACTGTGGTGAGTTAAAAATGCAATTCCTACGGCGGCTTTTGAGTCCCATACAATTTCATTCCAATTTTTTGGATATTTTCCATATATCTATATAACTGCAAATAAGGCGCCTTATTAATCTATTTATTTAGTTAGTTAGTAAATGGGTTTACATAGAACCTCAATAATGCCCTATCTGAGATTTGGAATCAACCAACACATCAATGTGTCCGAGCTCTTGCACGATAATCATCCACCGAATACTGACAAGTCCCTTGGCGTATCAGATGACAAATTAGCACTAAAATGTTAAACTACAGCACGTGTGCACAAAATCTTTACCATCTTTCTTTATTGGTGCCGATATTCGAATGTGAGAGGAAATTGATCTGTTACCACAGACGTTTGTGTGGTGGTTGTGTGTCAGTTATGACCTAAATACATTATAGGCAAGATATCAGCACCCTCGTAATCAGAAATTAGTGACATACAGACAGATCAGTACTGTCAAGGTTTAGCAGGGTGGAGGTTAGGATTGGACACACTGAAATGAGTGCTTTTTTAAAAATTTAGGACGTATCGCGTCAGAAAAGTATTATTATTTGTGCGTGTTCTGTTTCCTTAACTTTCAAAACTTGTGTATACCATTAATGCGTTGAACTCGGACAAAGATTCGTTGATGAGCTTGGAAATTTAGCCAGAGTCATCCCTTCTCGTTGAAAACACGACGCTTATTGACGGGTGAGCAGCTATTGCATACTACCTCGTCTTTTGAGTTCGCACAGCGGCCAACTTCCGTCTTACTTATAATACCTAAAGCCATGGACAGCTAAATAATTGCCATCTTTAAGTCGAGTCGATTTGATATTTGTTGAAGGTTAACTGTCCGGGAAATTGCGGCTTTGTGGTTCTTGGCTAGTCTGTATAACGCTGAGCACCCGGCGGAGTAATCTGTCTGTGATCAGGCATGGTTAAATCCACATCTCCTTTTCCTAGATCTCTCTTTATTTTTGATTTTAATAGTTTCCTCGGTTACATCGACAGATACCAGCCTCCCAGGCTACATTTTCTTCGGGTTTTTACGATTTCCCTGTTCGTCGGGCTTGTGTCAAATCCGTTGACTTTTTATGTAGGGCTTTACCCAGCTTTTTCACTCTCTTCGTATGTTCCATTCCTCTTTCTTTCCATTCTTCTTACAAATTGAAAGCCCTCCTGGGATTTGAAAAAAAGAAATCCTTATAAATGCCCATAGTTATCAAGTATGGAAGAAAATCGTACTCGTGGAAACCTGATTCCAGAAAACTGGTTGTTGTGTATCAAAAACTCGCGGACATGGCAAATCTACACCAATTAGATTGTATTTAAATTGTTCTCTTCATCCCAGATGAGTTAAATCTTACTTTCCTAATCAAAGATTCGATCAGTAATGGGGATGTATTATAGAAATGATAGACCTGATGGTAACAGATCGCAAAATAATTTGATATCTAATATCAACTTGCAAGCAGATTACACGACATAGTCTATTTTCACTTAATAATCAGATAAGCAGAATCAAAGCCTAACGCAAATTGAATGAAAAGCGTCTATGGGGATTAAAGGGACCTTTTCTCTGAGTAAGCCGTGGAATGGTGTAAGCGAGAATTAAACGGGATTTGGCGTCCATTCATTAACTGCCAAACGGATGTGTGCCATGGACAGAATCCTGAGTATAACAGTAACAGGCAAGGATCAGTTACAAAACAAATCCTCTCTGATGACCCAGGTCGTACTCCTCACTCCTGTGACTCCTTCCTCATTACCATGGACAGGCTGCTGATTCAGTCTATGGCTGGGCTATTATCCGAACATTCTGTAACAGTCAGAGATCAGGGTCAGATGATTGGCAGAGGAATCATGGATCAAGATAAGCTGTTCTGTAAAGAATAGGGCTTACAAACAGATACCTCTGAGTATCGCTAATGAGTCCACGAACGGGAGATTTGGGACTTAGGTGTCAGATATGTTAACTTCTGTGCAAATATATAAATTGTTATACTTCACAGTTGATTTGTACACATGTATATGACGGTATTAATAGTACGTCAGAGTTATTACTCACTGACGAAATCGACACAGATGATATGTACACTCACCTGGTTTTCAGGGCAAGGAAAACACTGACATTAAAGAGGAACTCCAGTGTCAAGGTCTGTATGTCTTTAAAGCAGGGTTAAATAATAAGAATCGAGATGGTCTGAATTGCTTTACTAAATCTTCAAAATTAATCGTATTAAAATCGCTGTTGGTAGTTTTGTAAAATAATACGGAAATAAGGTTTTGTATCGATTCCAATTTTGGGGTGTGTGAAATAACGTCGTACTTTCAAACGCGCGTGACGTCATTCCAGCATTACTGCCTTACTCGACGTAATATCTGCCTGATTTGTCATCATACAGAGATAGTACCAATACTCAAGAAGTTAGTACGCAATACGTAATTACTGAAATCTTTGACTAGATCTACTAAAAATATTTACTAATTTTAGTAACAATGTCATAACTGTATCGACTGACGTGAACATATGAGAGAATACTACGTGTGGCATATACAAGGCTTTTTCTAAAGTACTATGACGCCTTAAAGTTTAATGATTTAACTGTTTATAGCTTAAATACGTCGTCAAGAAACTCTTATACAACCTCGCTGAGAAATGGGAGTGGATTTACCCGGACAGATAATAATCTTTCTATGTTAATGACTTATATGCCTACGATATCGCTAGCAACAGCTACACAATCAGTGTTTGCCATGGAAGTACCAAACTTCATGAATACTAAGTGAATATTTGTGCGAAAAAATCAATGACATCAGTTAATTATTCGCTGAAAATTATTCTTAACAAGATCGTACCTTTGTTTTTTTGACACCTCCGTCCACAAGAATGCTTTTCTTTTGATCACCGTTATTCTGCTGGGAGGAGACGCTTTTAACAGCTATCTGTTGTTCTTGATACACGACACGTCCGCATTAATTTCAGGCTAGATCACTTTCTGTTTGAAAAATTTGCAGAAAGAATGAGTGAAAGCGATTGACAAGACATTGACTTTTGTAGCTATATACCTAAAACAGGGCAACTGTTGCGTTTACAACCTAAACTTCAAAACGCAAGAAATATATATTAATTGTCTCCAGCGTTGTTTATGAACGGATGATATACTGATGGAAGATTTAAATGAAGAGAAAACATGAGTGTTATATCAATGGTTATTTTGGCACCTCTTATCATATATCGTACATGGAGCTGTATTTGATCTCGTTCACTCATAGATTACAATAAAATGAAATGTCGAAATTGACACTGGACCCGTGATGGGCCTGCGATGGACCCGTGATAGCCCCTTGATGAACGCGTAATGGGACCATGATATTTATTTATTTATTTGATTGTTTTTTTTCGCCGTACTCAAGAATATTTCACTTACACGACGGCGACCAACATTATGGTAGGAGGAAACCTGGAAGAGCCCAGTGAAAACTCACGACCATCCGCAGGTTGCTGACAAACCTTCCCAGGTCCGGAAATCTTCTGTACAAGCTTTTGAAATGACACCACTGGATGTTAATGAAACACAAGCCTTACGGTCACCACAGAGGCGTTAGGATACAGGAGAGTTTGTCTGGACAGTACATCAAAAATCTTTAGCTAAACCGTCTGTTTCAAGAATATATCATGAAAGTGTGTGAATGGGAATTGAAATCCTGGAAGAGGATATCAAGTACAGATACTGTGAACACATAAAAAGATTGAACAAGGTGTCTATCCTGTATAAATCGCTCATGTTAAATCTTGTTTAAGTGCAATAAAACTGCAGATACCATAGGTAAACTCACTTCAACGGTGTGCGTTAAGGTAAACGTAAATCTGAATTAAATATTTTAATGCATTGCAATAGGGAGCAGAATTAATTTTCACGGCGAAAACCTGAGAATGATTCTTCAGCTGGATCCACCTTAAAATATCTTTGTGTATCTCGGCATCTCTCGTCATGGGTGTAGTGAATCAGCAAGTAACCCAGCCATGGAGCGGGAGCCGGTCGCGAAAGGGTTCATACGGACACAAGTGATCCAGCCAATGAATTGTCTATACATGTCCATGTCATCCAGCCAATGAGTTGTCTATACATGCGCAAGCGATACAGCCAAAGAATTGTCTATACATGCACAAGGCATACAGCCAAAGAATTTGTCTGTACATGCTCATACAGGCAATGGATTGTCTATACATGCACAAGTGATACAGCCAATGAATTGTCTATACATGCGCAAGTGATACAGCCAATGAATTGTCTATGCATGCGCAAGTGATACAGCCAATGAATTGTCTATACATGCTCAAGTGATCCATCCAATGAAATGTCTATACATGCTCAAGTGATACAGGCAATGGATTGTCTATACATGCGCAAGTGATACAGCTAATAAATTGTCTATACATGTGCAAGTGATCCAACCAGGGAAGGGTTCATACCTGCAAGCGATGCAGTTCTATCTTTGGACCGAATTCTTGTTACAACCGTTTCGGGAATCGGTGGTGGGATTAAAGTTATAAATGATTCAATCCCACATAAAAGTCCAACCTGTAAAAGTTCTCAGGATGTTTAATAATGTACGTCAAAATCTCACGAGATTCTCCAGATGTCGCTAACGTTCAGAGGAAATAAATAAATTACATGTCAAGTGCAAACAGTATAGGAACGTGTATAGTCAGACTTTATCTACATCTCATTATTCTTTCATACTTTTTTTACACTTGATTTCCGGAGTAGTTGCGTTGTGTCTCTCCAATAAGACAGCTTGTTTAGTAAAAGAAAAATGAATGTCTGTTGTAGAAGTAGGCCAGGGAACCGATGAATATGCGCATACGCCATCCACATCAACACATTCATTTAATCCATTATACCTTAGTAGGGTTTTCCATAATCGCTTCATTGCATACTTCATGGGCAAGACTGTGGAAGACTGGAGCACAGAATCCATTCTATATCTGGAAAAATGGTTCTGGATCAAATAGGTATCGTTGAATAACGACATGTAATAAATGGACCTAGAGATTTATAAAGGAATAGTTTGTGTATGAGTTGTGTTAACAAACTTTAGTTGCCTCCATGTAAAATGGGCCATGCGCCATCTCAACAATACGACGAAACAATATGATATTGTATAAGCCACGAAAGCAGAAAATGTACACTTAATTGCCTACAGTGCTCAGGAGTTCCTTTTCTGTTTTTTCCCCGCCTGTTCCAGGGTAATGACAAATGTTAACTCACGTTGACTTACTGTAGCCTATTTAGGACACCTCGCTAACGTATGCAAAGCTCAGCACTCAGTCTGGCACGGGGAACAAGATTGTCAATCAGCTTGATGCGATAAAAAAAACCCCACTAAAAACAAGGTGCAGGCAGGATAAAGAATTCGGGCAGAGTAACAGTTTAGAACAAGGCAAATGGGCAGTATATCAGTCCACATAGCTTACGCACATGGAACATGGACTAGCTCTGTGTGACCGTGAACAGGGGATGTGACCGTGAACAGGGGATGTGACCGGTATGACAGACAACACGGAATGCGGCCAGTATGACAGATAACACCGAATGTGGCCAGTATGACAGATAACACCGAATGTGGCCAGTATGACAGACAACACGGAATGTAGCCAGTATGACAGATAACACGGAATGTGGCCTGCATGAGCAGACAACACGGAATGTAGCCAGTATGACAGATAAAACGGAATGTGGCCTGCATGACAGGAAAAATGAATACCCACAGTATCACAGACAACATGGAATATGTACTGTAGCACAAACAATACGGAATACGTATGGCACGACAGCAGACTGAACAGTGTATGGCAGACGAGAACGCGCGAAATGTTCGGCGTCAGTGAGTACTCAATCCACAGAGATCAAACGAAAACGGACAACTTGGCTCAAAATCCAGTGGTATATGTAATGGCATAATTTTTGCCTAATAAGCGCAAACAATCCTTACAACGCACAATGTTGTGGTAGCGATAGATTTGAATTATTTATTTTTCGGCACCAAATCTCATTTATTCATACAATTATTCATTCACAACAGCTGTGTTTCATCGTCTGATGGAGCTTTGTCTAACCCGAACAGAGGGTTCATGATAAATTCAAACTGTTAATACATGGTTATGCTCCCTTGGCACGTCACAGTGGGATGCATTTATCTAATTGTAATGGAATTCTATACATAGACTAGGGATCAGTTTATTACTTATGAATCTGTGATAGAAGTTTATACACTTGTGCAACAGCGTTGCCAAACTACTTCCTGTATGTGTCACGAAGTTTCTACACAGAAATCTTCTTAACATAGCAGTATTTTCTGAGGCAACTGTATCCACTGTTGTAGTCCTGGAGAAAATAGATAAGGTCATTGGGAGCACTCCTAGCTCTCAACAAAGGGCCCCTGAGTAATCAGGTCGAGTGCTTGACCCCAGCTCTCGTTGGGTTGGCTGCAGCTATGACGCTCGGCACACACGAGAGATTAAGAGTTGGAGTTGTACGGAGTTCGTCACAGTCGCTGATGGCCGTGCTACTTGAAGATATACCGGCATACACGAAACTACCAGAGTACAACGCAACAGTCGAGTTGAGTCGTGACCTTCAGCTAACGTGTATGCCGAGCGTATGTCACATGGTTAGTCGGGTACCTGGTTAAGCGCTTTGGTTTCCTTTTACTATTTAAGCTGAATTACGGTAACTGTCTTTGATAAAGTTAAAATCAAATTAAACGATCCAGAGTTATTTTGTATAAATGAGGGAAAAGTTCGCTTTAACCTACACCTCGGGCCATCCTTTGTACAGGCAAAAACATCAGTTGCGATAACATAATATCCCATCTGTAAACGGATCCTTATTCCATTTATTCGCAAAGAGCCTTTGGGTCAGTTAATATATACCTCGCTGTAGCATCTTTTTGATGAAGGTTGTAACTGGAGGTTTAATCCTGTGATGGGAGGAGGTACACTCCGGTGAACATCCTTTGGCCGGATATTCAAACGGGCATTTTCACTCCATAGCTGTGCCTTACGGAAGGCGATATAGCGTAACATAATTTCTGTCGGAGTATCGTTTTTCGAGGACGAGATATGCCTAATAGTATCATACTGTGTGGGAACACTAGGGGCATTGATTACAAACACAGCCTTCTTGTGGGCGAGGGTCAATCTCGTATATACACCTAAGGTAACACTTACCTTCAGCGCGTGCGTTCCTTTATATGATCATTTTACCACAGTGTGAAACTACCCCTTTCCATGGATCAAGGATCAACAGATCAACAGTCATGCTTCACTGAATAAGGAAAACAACGTGATCCTGCATTTCTTAACTTTTCTTTCAGTGTTCGACCAGCTTAATTTATTGGGTTGTTTCTTCATGCCATGTTCAAGATTTGTTCACTGATACGTTGGCGGTCTGTTTTATAGGTGGCAAAAAAACAAAAGTGCCTGCGCGTCTTTTAGTATAAGTTTACATCATCACAGTACCGCTCATATGGGTAATGGCTACATTGTTCTCCATGTACCGCTATTTCTCTGCAATTTTTACACAAACATTTCTCTGCATTCTTGTCAAAGCGCACGCCGAACTCCTGCTGTCTATCGTCTAATATAAGGATAGAACAATCAGAACACATTTATCAAAGGCGGAATCTTTCCATATTTCTCTATTAGTGTCGGCACATGAGCCACAGAGGATATTGATCCTTGCGCACAGGACATAGTCCAGCTGTACGGGTCCGGGTGACAATTATGATCTAAATAGATTAAAGCCTTGGTATCACGTCATTTTATCACCAATTAGTGACAGAGAGACCAGATTAACGGTAGACAATGATAGTAATGATGAAGAATCCAGCCCCATAAACGAGCGTACATTTTGGCCAATAGCAAGACAAAGCTTGACCAAACCCTTTCGCATATTGCAATGAGATACTGGAATGATAGCATACATTTGTTATTGGGATCAATGTGTGGGACCAATATCGCCTGTTCAGCAGAGAATATCCTTGCCAGTTATCTTGGCGACCATCATATACGATAGTGTGGATAATCATACCTAATATATACAAATTACTTTCAATATTTCAAATATTAACAACAAGCAACATAGTTTTAGGTTTTGGGTTTTAAACCAAACAATGTGTTTAGATAACACATTTCCAGCTATGATTTTGAAATGGTGATTTTTTTAACCACGGCTCTCATTCTCCAAAGCCGTGTAAGCGCTATACAATGGAATGTTTTGTTTTCTATAAACAAAATCGTAGAAAACCGATGGACCAGCTGTTTTATTCTGCTCTGTCTTGTTCCACCGCTGTTCGGAAATGTTAGCCAGATGATTTAAGTGCCCGTGAATACTCGGATTAATATTTTCTTTTATACATAAATAATTCCTTTTATACATAAATAATGAATTGTTTGCGCTATTTACGACGACTGGCATGATGGGTCCAACATCCTTACACTGTGAATAAGAACATCTGCAGGCACCACATACATCGTTACACTGACAATAAGTACAGCCTCAGGCGCTACATACACCCTTACACTGACAATAAGTACAGCCTCAGGCACTATATACATCCTTACACTGACAATAAGAACAGCTGCAGGCGCCACATACATCGTTACACTGACAATAAGAATAGCTTCAAGGGCCACATACACCCTTACACTGACAATAAGTACAGTCTCAGGCGCTACATACACCCTTACACTGACAATAAGAACAGCTTCAGGGGCCACATACACCCTTACACTGACAATAAGTACAGGTTGAGGCTCTACATACACCCTTACACTGACAATAAGTACAGCTTCAGGGGCCACATACACCCTCACACTGACAATAAGTACAGCCTCAGGCGCTACATACATCCTTAAACTGACAATAAAAACAGCTTCAGGGGCCACATACACCCTTACACTGACAATAAGTACAGCCTCAGGCGCTACATACACCCTTACACTGACAATAAGAACAGCTTCAGGGGCCACACAAACCCTTACACTGACAATAAGTACAGCTTCAGGGGTCACATACATCCTTACACTGGCAATAAGTCTTGCTTATCAGGAACAAGCATATTCAAGGTAAAAAGGTGAGGTTAAAGACAATGTAATAGCAATCTCTCAATTGTATCAAGAGCTGATGAGTAATTATCTTCACAGTGACGATTACTGTAGTTATGAAGACCAGATTTATCAATGATGTTTCTGTTCCATGTTTTCATGTAATACCAAATACATCAGCAGAGAGTAAAACTAAAGCAGCGACGACCGTGTGATGATTAGTAAATAGTCACATGATCCAGTCATGGGGGATGCTTTGTACAGGCTAGCGGAATCCTGGTTTATGCATGAATTCAGTATGAAAGACTTAAAGCATAAAGAGTAAAACCAGATCAGTGATGACAGTGTGATAGCTGGTAAATTCTTGTGTGATTTACTTTTTAACATAATTTATTTAATTTCCCAGATTGTTTGGAAAGATGATTATGTTGTCAACTCTGTACCGTGTAAAAGGTAAAGAACCCCGGAGAATTTGAAACGTTGTTGATATTATCCACTTATTAGTAAACTACTGCTGAGGTTGTGATATTGGATAAACTAATTGTGCTGAGAAGAAAGGGGTGAGGGTGCTTGAGAAGTTATATTGGACAGATGAGCACCAGGTATGAAATAATCAAGTTTCTTTTTCATTTTTACCATCAATTCGTTTTAAATACGCAGGACATACATTAATGGAAAAGAGCTCCAAAATCCAACTAGGCATTACTAGATAGACCATTTACAACATCAGAGATATTCACAGGTTTGAATTCTAACCTGGCCTTTAATCACCGTAGATCCAGTGTTTAGCAACTCTGGCCTTACAGAAAACGAATTCTTTTGAATGATGGCATGGCTCACTTGAGTTAAACTATTACTGAAATAATGTTCTCAAAAATTTCTCCCCATTGGTGAACACAAGGAAAAAGGTGATGTGATGTCACAGTTCCTACACACCGTCAGTATGGCCCATAAAGCCCACCATAGAATTCAAACATTTGAATGTCTTTAAAACTCTTTTAAATAATATAAATAGATAAATGAAAGTATTTCTAGGCATAATTTCCAGTTGTCGATCTGATGGACCTTACTTCATATTTTAGCTTTCTTTTGCTTTATGAAAAGATGAGTAAACTTGAAGAGAACTATTTCACATGCTTTGCATGTGCTGGTACGTAAGCCAACTCCTTCGTCGTCATAAAAAAACTGCCGGGCTAACCTTATAACCTGTCAACAAACTGTTGAGAAATCACGAAGGGGTCTGTTTTCCAGCTGCTCTTTGTAAGAAACAGATGATACACGGGGCTGTATTGAGGAAAGGAAAATGCCTGACCTTTCACAAAATCGTTTTTACAACATTCAGAGACAAGTCGTACAGGGCTGCTGAGCAGTCAATCAATACCAATGGCTATGGCCACTTTTTATTGTTGTATATAGCGACATAATGAAGAATTTTCACTTTTGCGCTGGCGTAGCACTTTAAATGTGGAGTTCTGCAAGACAGTGGGTTTTTTTTATCACTGCTGTTATTACTCATATGGTAAATGGATGACGGTGTTTATTACTTTCAGCAGTATTGTTAAAAGATATATGGGAAATGTAGCTTACCTCTTCTTCTGAAGAAATCTGAAATTTTAATGAAAAAATTATCACAAAACTCTTAGGTTTTTTTATTTAATTATGCTCAACTCATTTCATTATTGTTCTCAATATAGGAATGTGAGTCTGGTCTACAGGATAAACTTGCACGGACAGTGCGTAGCTGTTTAGGGCGTTTGGTTATGACCTCAGTGATTAAATATATACCAAAGCCTCTCCAGCAGATTTTCTAATTTAGGAACAATGGAGTTTCACATTTACGATTTCTATTTTTATTTCCACCATAATGCATAATAACCCCTACTCTTAATTATGCTGTTTTTTCTGTACAAAAGCATCATCATTGAAACACTTGTGGTTAATGACTTTTTGTCTCTAAAATTATTCATGTGGCTTCATGTTTTTCCCTGTCTTATTATGCAAACTGGTGTAATTTTTGTTTATAAATAAATGCACGTGTTGTAATTACCATGAAGACGTCGACTTGACCAGACTGATACTATCTCGACAGGACGTGATGTTATACGAGCAATACAATGTTTAGAATAGCCCTAGCACATCGTCTTTTATATCAGCTTGGTGGAGACATACATAGAATTTCGCTGCAGGTAGAAAATATATAATTGGCAATTCTGGTTGTAACATTAAATTTCAATTTTTACAATGCATCATTCAGCTACTTATACGTGTCGATGAACGAATGAAGACCCCGGCAACCTGTTGATACAACAGACATTGCAATTTGATACCGTTTTTAGAAATGAAAAGATGTCCTGCATTATTAATTTCATCTGTTATGAAACGTGCCGATGCTAAGATAAGAATGGGAAACGAGTTGACCTTCTAAATAAATTTGGCTCGAACTATGCAGGTTTTTGTTTCTGCGTGTTACCTGGAATTAATCTCGAGCTTTGCTCTACTGCAAGGCAGAGGAATTTGTCTTCCGAACAATTATACACAATTATCACGCTTTGATCGTGCTAAGTGAGGTGCTCTTGTTGATGTGAATATCATGATGCCCGATTATGGCATTTTACAATCTTTCTTTAAGTGGACAATTACTTGCCAAGAGACCCAGGAGTCTCACACCAATGGGGTCGCTGTGAGTTCAAGTCCAACTCATGCTGGCTTCCTCTCCATCCGTGTGTCGGAAGATCTTTCAGCAACCTGTGGATGGTCCTGGGTTTCCCCAGGGCTCTGCCCGGTTTCCAACCACCATAATACTGGCCGCCGTCGTATAAGGGAAATATTCTTGAGTACGGCGAGGCAAAAGACGAGATGAAGAAGAAAAAAACATTTTTGATTTTCTGTTTTTAGTACTATACGTGGAACAACTATAAACCAGCCTTAGGAAGCAAGGCTGTGAGAAATAAGGTATGCTGCGATTCGCAGAGTAATGGTTTTAGTAATTATTATGGTCAGTCCGATGTAATTTTCACGTGCACTACTGTCATCAGACCCTGCTACTTTACAGTGTATAATGATATGCCTTGAACAAACGCATTTTTGATTGTTCCAAAGGTAAAGTGTTATACCTTGGGCATACCAGTTTCTGATTGTTCTCAGTGTAATGTGTTATACGAGGGAGTAAAGCAATTTCTGCTTGTCCTCAATGTAAAGTGTTATACCTTGGGTGTACCAGTTTCTGATTGTTCTCAATGTAATGTGTTATACATTGGGTATACCAATTTCTGATTGTTCTCAGTGTAATGTGTTATACATTGGGCATACCAAATTCTGATTGTTCTCAATGTAATGTGTTATACATTGGGCATACCAATTTCTGATTGTTCTCAGTGTAATGTGTCATACCTTGGGCATACCAGTTTCTGATTGTTCTCAGTGTAATGTGTTATACCATGGGCATAGCAATTTCTGATTGTCCTCAATGTAAAGTGTTATACCTTGGGCGTACCAGTTTCTGATTGTTCTCAATGTAATGTGTTATACATTGGGCATACCAATTTCTGATTGTTCTCAATGCAATGTGCTATACCTTGGGTATAGCCATTTCTAATTGTTCTCAATGTAAAGTTTTATACCTTGGGCATACCAATTTCTGATTGTTCCCAATGCAAAGTGTTATACCTTGGGCGTACCAGTTTCTGATTGTTCTCAATGTAAAGTGTTATACATTGGGCATACCAGTTTCTGATTGTTCCCAATGCAAAGTGTTATACCTTGGGCATACCAGTTTCTGATTGTTCTCAATGTAAAGTTTTATACCCTGAGCATACCAATTTCTGACTGTTCTCAGTGTAATGTGTTATACCTTGGGCATACCAGTTTCAGATTGTTCTAAATGTGAAGTGTTATACTTTGGGCATACCAATTTCTGATTGTTCTCTATGTAATGTGTTATACATTGGGCATACCAATTTCTGACTGTTCTCAGTGTAATGTGTTATACCTTGGGCATACCAGTTTCTGATTGTTCTAAATGTGAAGTGTGATAAAATGGGCATACCAATTTCTGATTGTTCTCAATGTAATGTGTTATACCTTGGTACCTTGGGCATACCAGTTTCTGATCGTTTTCAATGTAAAGTGTTATACAATGGACATACCAATTTCTGATTGTTCTCAATGTAAAGTTTTATACATTGGACATACCAATTTCTGATTGTTCCCAATGCAAAGTGTTATACCTTGGACATACCAGTTTCTGATTGTTCTAAATGTGAAGTGTTAAACAATGGACATACCAATTTCTGATTGTTCCCAATGTAAAGTGTTATACCTTAGACATACCAGTTTCTGATTGTTTTAAATGTGAAGTGTTATGCAATGGACATACCAATTTCTGATTGTTCTCAATGCAAAGTGTTATACCTTGGACATACCAGTTTCTGATCGTTTTCAATGTAAAGTGTTATACACTGGACATACCAGTTTCTGATTGCTCTCAGTGTAATGTGTCATACCTTGGACATACCAGTTTCTGATTGTTCTCAATGCAAAGTGTTATACCTTGGACATACCAATTTCTGATTGTTCCCAATGCAAAGTGTTATACCTTGGGTATACCAGTTTCTGATTGTTCTCAGTGTAATGTGTTATACCTTGAGCCTTCGTGGGCTCCACCAACAGAATCCTGGCTTATGTCGGCATACACTTTAACACACGACAGACATACCCAAATATTCCGTTACTCCCACTTAAAAATGAGAGCTGGTTCAAGTTTAAATCTTTACATCCTGTGGACGGCGAGTGCATAGTTCTTCGCAGTATTAAGCGTTTATCCCTGTACACTGTGTGGTGATCGCAATTGTAAAGTTTTATGGCACCTGTCGACAAAGTGGCCAGACGTTTTGTGTATAAAACAAATGTTCCGTAATTCTTGAGTACGTCGTAAAACACCAAACAGAAAAATAAAAAAATAAATCAAATGCCCCTTACGTTAGCCAGGTGGCTTGATTCAGCTGGAGCTATGTCCAGCTTTGTTTCTCACAAAGGTTTTAATTTGTTTGTGAGTAGGGCAAATCATTCAGCTGAAACTGCAATTCACTGTAGAGAATTTTTAAGCAGGTTTAATTGAGTTAGCCTTTAAATCGGATGCGTTTTCAATTCATTGGATGATATCAAGTTCAAATATGAAAATCATTGCATATACGAGTGCGCTTTTGCCATGCAAATCGCCACTTCCCTCGACTACGTGTTTATATTTTTGTCGTTGCTTTTTTAACTAGAACGGCTGACAAATTTAAATACAGTAATACACAGTATCCACAAACTTTGTCACAGCTTTGCACACGATTTTCCACGGGTATAACTGAGATGATATAATATGTGATGAAGCCTGTCCCAAACACTGATTTTACTCACTAAAGAAAATCGTTATATTGGCATAGCTCTTTTTCACAGCAGGAGACCGGCGTCTTCGTGCTGTAAACCGGACTTTCATGTTTTCATAAACCATACGTGTCAACTATGTTAGAGTATATGTGCCTTTAAATTTCAAACTGACTGGCAGAGACGTGCAGATCACAATTCAGAACGTCAATCCAGTCAACATTGTCTAAGTTAAGATCATTATTATTTCTCCTTCAAGGCATGCGTATTTCTTATGGAGAGGTCAGGCCGGGAGGATGTCTTACGATGAGAGATATTCAGGCCTAAGTTTCAAAACGTCTCCATGGGCTGTTCGTTCTTATAACGTGCCGCCAGGGGGCGTTATTTCCAGGTTAGGTTTGACATCAGTGCACAGATCTATCATCTTCCCGGCTACATGCAATTCACCACAGGGAACAGTGCTGTACATAATTACCGATGCCGAGAATCCCCGCTTTTGAACTGGTGTTTTCATGCACTTTATATATCTTTTACTTCCTTCTGCCACCCGGGAGCTCTTTATCAACATTCCTGGAGAGGTGTTGTTGTGCCAGCCTGTCATTATCACTCCTGAAAACCTTAGGGATCGATGATATATGTAATCAAGTTATTACGGACATTGATTTATGCACCGGATTTTTCTGTGTTGGTTTATGACGCTACCGTCCAAAATCCTAAAAGACAGTGATCATTTCATCACACTGCACCCACCCATGCCTGGATCCCATGGGTTGAGTTTCTCTTGTGAAAGTGGAATAGGACAGTAACTGTGTACGCACATTAAAGTATAGCAACAAGACAATACACAGGCTCCAGCATCCAATAAACGTTAAAATGAGGAAGGACAATGAGGAGCCACGTGACGTTTATCCGCATGAAAAATGTCTCAGGGATCGCTTAAGCTTAAGGTTGCTGTTTGGTTGTTTGTAATTTAACAACGCTTCCGATTTCATAACTTTATTTCTTCTTTTTGACAAAGAGATTCTGAAGTTGGCCTTAAAAAAAAAACAAGTTAATGTCAGATGTCATCTCTCCGAGCCATTTTCTGATACCTGGTCGATCAGTCCTTCATTTCTTCAAAGTTACTTGTGTGACCTTGTGCTTGGTTGATCGACCTGTAATTCCCACGCTGATGTATGAGCCGTGATAGACATCGAATCGTGTCGGCCCTCTTTGTCCTTATTGCCAAACGGTAGTCACATGGTCTACGATGGCTCTACCATTGGCACCTGCTGTCTGTTATGTCTGTTACGACGGCTACACTGACAGCGGTTCGGTTCTGTTGTCCTCATTTCCACACTATACATTACTACCCACCATGAGCGTTACAACATATCCCGGTTTTTGTCCGTATTTCTATACTACAGTATAAGTCACGATAAATTTACAACGTATCCCGGTTTTTGTCCGTATTTCTACACTACACTATAAGTCACGATGAGCTTTACAACATATCCCGGTTTTTGTCGGTATTTCTACATTACACTGTAAGTCACGATGAGCTTTACAACATATCCCGGTTTTTGTCCGTATTTCTACTCTACACTATAAGTCACGATAAGCTTTACAACGTATCCGGTTTTTGTTTGTATTTCTATATTACATTATAAGTCACGATGAATTTTACAACGTATCTGGTTTTTGTTCGTATTTCTACACTACACTATAAGTCACGATGAGCTTTACAACATATCCCAGTTTTTGTCCGTATTTCTACATTACATTGTAAGTCACGATGAGCTTTACAACATATCCCGGTTTTTGTCGGTATTTCTACATTACACTGTAAGTCACGATGAGCTTTACAACATATCCCGGTTTTTGTCCGTATTTCTACTCTACACTATAAGTCACGATAAGCTTTACAACGTATCCGGTTTTTGTTTGTATTTCTATATTACATTATAAGTCACGATGAATTTTACAACGTTTTTGTTTTTTGTCCGTATTTCTACACTACACTATAAGTCACGATGAGCTTTACAACATATCCGGTTTTTGTCCGTATTTCTACATTACACTGTAAGTCACGATTAGCTTTACAACGTATCCGGTTTTTGTCCGTATTTCTACACTACAGTATACATCTCGATGGGCTTTACAACGTATCCGGAATGAATATTAACGTACAGAGCGAAAAAGACACAATGTCTTAACTTTGAGTAAACTAATTAAAATCTTGACAGAGCTCATAAACGGAACAGTTTGTCTTTGAGATATATTGAGAGATGTACCGATTCATTGTCAATCGATCTCTGCGATAAGGACACGTTATTGTTGGTATGAGTGACCAGGCTATACTTCTGTTGCGATTCGTAACGGATACATAACGTTGCTTTGGCACATTTGGTACGATTATACCTCGCCTCCTCTGAACTGATAGAACTCCTTGGACAGTAGGAAACGGCACAAGCGTTCCACAGATGTAAACACTGTAGCGGTTATCACGAGTGACATGTGAACAGGTCAGGGGTCAGGGAGATCTGAGGAAGTTTGTCAGTGAGAATTATGCTTCATCTTTGAATGAAAACCAGTTCCCACACATTTCGACTCAAGTGTCGGTCTCAGTCTGTTTAGGATGTCACATGCTACATTTCTGAGATGTCTCGGAACGAGATGAGTTAGTGCTCGACTAGTTCTAAGGACCAAGCGGTTTTCGTGTTTGCTTTATGTTTGCTGAGATATTGGAATGGATATATCATGCCGGAGGGTCTTACACTAAATTACGCTTCTCATCATGTAAAATAAAGGTGATTGCTCTATGTTAGAAATCAAGAATACTTCCTACCTCAATTCTTTGCACAGGCCACGCTGCATATTTATTTACATACTGAATGCATATCTACATAAATAACTCTCAAAATAGCTTTTCCTCTCATGATAGGCAGTGACCGGGGGGTTGGTAACAGTTGCGTGGTTTGAAGTATTGATTACATATGAGACAACCTACTCTGTTAATATAAGGGGAGTTGTGATAGAATTGTCGACCGAATCATAGGAATTTTTTCGAATACCAACCATTAAATGCCTCTGTCTGCGCAATTGTCACGAGCTGTTTTCCTTGAAAGTGCTTTGAAGAAATCATCCGAATAGCATGTAATGATATCCGCTGGAAATTATTTTCTAAGTGTAATAAATGTGACCAGACAGCTCTCTGTTAAAAAAGCAGATTTAAATATACTGCGAAAAACGTTAATAAAATTATTTGTTTTCTAACAATTGTGTATGTCTTTTACAGTCTAAGGTTGCTGGTTACATATTTTGAAGATATTGTTCCAGGATTGACCAGAGATTTATTTTCTTTATTTATTGATTTGAATGTCGTTTAACGAATACTCTTAACTCTTAACGAAGAGTTTTTTTATACGCTGGCGTTCATTTTAAGGGTGGAAGAAATCTGAAGGTCCAAGGTAAACCAATATGTGGGAAGTTACAGAGGAAATTTCCCACGTGTGACGTACAGAAATTCACACCCAATATATGTTGCCCAATATTGCAGAGTAAAGCCGTGTTCTTCAACAAAGAACAACTTTTGGGGCTCGCCCAAGGCCGCTTAATTGTGGGTCTGAACAGGTAACCGCGCCATTTTGGTTATTGTAAAATAAGTTTTGTGCAAGTCAATAGCCTTGTTGTTTGTAAATCACTATGCCATGTGTTGAAGACCTGACTGCACCCCTCTCCCCCACCCTCTCAAAATATGGCGTAGATTGTCCCTGATGTATTTTCCAAAACCTGTTTCCAATCTAAAGCGGTTTGCCTTAGGCATGTTCAGCGCGTTGTTGTTCTCAGTTCCACTCGATATACTTATACATTATACCCTTGAAAGCACTTGTAAAAAATCTACCGTTATCCCTACGTGGGAAGGTCTAGCAGCAACCTGTGGATGGTCGTGGGTTCCCTTGTCACTGCCCGGTTTCATCCCACCACAATGCTGGCCGCCGTAGTATAAGTGAAATATACTTGAATACGGCGTAAAACACCAATCAAATAAATAAATCAATAAAGTTTAACCGGAAATACTGTAAGTTGTAAGCACTGTGTTTTTCCACAGCTATGACTGAGATGATGTAATCCCGGTGACTTCGCAGAATATGATACCGCGTGATTCAAAATATTGCTTTCTGCTTACTATGAAAAGTAAATATGGGGAGATAATGGTTATTCACAGAGGGCCATTGGCATCTTTTTATGTTGTACGGGCCTAAAGAAAGTGTTTGAAAGAGACGATGGTCCCATCATCTCGAGGTGCATGATCCAGTTAAATCTATGACAAACGTAGGAATATATACACATCTTCCATTCTGAGGAAACAACAACACAAATTCTATTTTATAATAATGGGGAATTTGTTTCCATATTACATGGGACTGAGCTAAACATTAGGAACCATCAATAAACACAATAATTATTATACATTGTCAAAACATCAGCCAAGTATAATCTGAAAACGTCTGTAGGGTGCCGATAGTTCTTACTGCGTGCCGCCAATTCTGTATGCTGACCTTAACCCCTGTCACTCTCGGGCACCGCATAGAATGTAATTACCGTTGTTGTTGGAACTGGTGTTTTCATCTACTTTACATATCTGTTATTTGCTGGATGCCGCCGCCGCGGAGAGTGGGTTTCAACATTTCACGATCAGAGTCGGCGTGTCAGTCTGTCATTATCACTCTCGGAAGCCTTAGGGGTCGATGATATATGTAATCAAGTTACAGTAGAAATTGAATCATGCAATGGAATTTCCCATGTTAGATTATGACTCTATGTTTGATAACCCTAAAAATGTCTACCATAAGACAATGATCATTTCATCACACTGTGATGTCGAAGCCTGTATATGGGTTGAATTTCCCTTGAGAAACTGGAATGGGGCAATAACTGTGAAGGCTCAGATAAAATGATTAAACGAATGACTGTGGCTTATGTAGGTTCGAATTTTTCAGCCATATGGGGCGGAGAAATGTTTAAATCAGGAATCAGCAGGCGTATTAAACTAGCCGACCAGGGAATACAAAAACTTCGGCGTAATAAACACTAAATGAAACAATCAGTTATAGATAATGAAAAGCCAATTACGTTCTATTCCTAGTAAAAGCTTTCCAGCACTCGCCGGAGCTGAAGGTTTTTGTTTTGTTGTTTATCGTTTTTGTCAGCGATATTCAGGCGTTTTCGACAGAGATATTCGGAAGTTTTTGTCAGAGCTATTCAGAAGTTTTTGTCAGCGATATTCAGAAGTTTTTGTCAGCGATATTCAGAAGTCTATGTCAGCAATATTCAGAAGTTTTTGTCTGAGATATTCAGAAGTTTTTGTCAGAGCTAATCAGAAGTTTATGTCAGCGATATTCAGAAGTTTTTGTCAGCGATATTCAGAAGTTTTTGTAAGAGATATTCAGAGGTTTTTGTCAAAGATATTCCGAGGTTTTTGTCAAAGATATTCCGAAGTTTTTGTCACAGATATTCAGAAGTTTTTTGTCAAAGATATTCCGAAGTTTTTTGTCAAAGATATTCGGAAGTTTTTGTCAGCGATATTCAGAAGTTTTTGTCAGCGATATTCAGAAGTCTATGTCAGCAATATTCAGAAGTTTTTGTCTGAGATATTCAGAAGTTTTTGTCAGAGCTAATCAGAAGTTTTTGTAAGAGATATTCAGAGGTTTTTGTCAGCGATATTCAGAAGTTTTTGTCACAGATATTCAGAAGTTTTTTGTCAAAGATATTCGGAAGTTTTTGTCACAGATATTCAGAGGTTTTTGTCAGCGATATTCAGAAGTCTATGTCAGCAATATTCAGACGTTTTTGTCTGAGATATTCAGAAGTTTTCGTCAGAGCTAATCAAAAGTTTTTGTAAGAGATATTCAGAGGTTTTTGTCAGCGATATTCAGAAGTTTTTGTCACAGATAATCAGAGGTTTTGTCAAAGATATTCGGAAGTTTTTGTCACAGATATTCAGAGGTTTTTGTAAGAGATATTCAGAGGTTTTTGTCAAAGATATTCGGAAGTTTTTGTCACAGATATTCAGAGGTTTTTGTAAGAGATATTCAGAGGTTTTTGTCAAAGAAATTCGGAAGTTTTTGTCACAGATATTCAGAGGTTTTTGTAAGAGATATTCAGAGGTTTTTGTCAAAGATATTCCGAAGTTTTTGTCAAAGATATTCCGAAGTTTTTGTCACAGATATTCAGACGTTTTTTGTCAAAGATATTCGGAAGTTTTTGTCACAGATATTCAGAAGTTTTTGTCAGCGATATTCAGAAGTTTTTGTAAGAGATATTCAGAAGTTTTTGTAAGAGATATTCAGACGTTTTTGTCAGCGATATTCAGAAGTTTTTGTCACAGATATTCAGAAGTTTTTTGTCACAGATATTCAGAAGTTTTTGTCACAGATATTCAGAAGTTTTTGTCAAAGATATTCAGAAGTTTTTGTCACAGATATTCAGAGGTTTTTGTCAGCGATATTCAGAAGTTTTTGTCACAGATATTCAGAGGTTTTTGTCACAGATATTCAAAAGTTTTTGTCACAGATATTCAGAGGTTTTTGTCAGCAATATTCAGAAGCTTATCGCGATGCGTTTTACTCACAATGGGATTTACGTATCAGTTTTGGTCATTATTTCCATCCTTGTATTGATCACCAAGAGCTTTACAACATCTCGGTTTACGTGTGCTTATTTTATACTTCTGTATTAATCACGATGCGCCTTACGACTTGATTGACCTTTGCAATGTAACTGTATCCATGTGAATTGGAAAAGGATTGGTTATTGCGGGCTCGTGCGGCCAGGCTACATCTTTGGTGATTCACCGCGGATATACAACGTTTCTTTGGTTCATCTGATATAGACGTCATTTACACTCTCTGAAAGCGATACGACTGATCACGATATCTGTTGATAAGAGCCACACAGTAATAGGCACGAAGGACATGTGCAGCGAAATGTCTCAGAAAAATATGAGAAGTTTGTCAATAAGAAATACATGTATACTTTCTCTTTGAGTAAAAACCACATGACAGGCATTCCCATGGAAAGATTGGTCTTTGAACGTCAACATTTGGATTTCGTGTGTGTCTCAGGACCTGATAAATTGGATTTCAAGTGGTTTTAAGGACTGAATATCAGGCAATGGACTCAATTCTTCCTCAGATCATAGGATATGGCATCTCTTTGTAAAAGATCTTAGAGTCGTTCCCACTAACAAGTCATTCATTTTGCCCACAAACAAGGTAAAAATAGCAGAACTTGTTTAATATATAGAGAGCATTTCCCGTCTTTATCAATCATGGCACTCAACAAATTTATCTACAAGCTACGGAACCAACTTTTCAAACATCTACTATACTATTTAATTGTCATATGATCACGACAGGATGGTGACGAGGTTTGAAGTCTTGATTACATATGAAACAGCTTAGTCTATTTAGCGCCTGATTTTGGATTACGCACTGTCCAGAATTAAATAAGTGGAACTTTGACAGAAACTCAGAATAATGCAGAGCGGATTTTAGGAACTTTTCCTCAAAACAAGTCTATTTAGAGGTGTTTTCAGACCACAATCCAACACGAACTAAGTTGGAGGCTAAACTATGTTAAAATGTTTACCTTCCAAATATATTTTGTTACCAACAATCTTTGTCAGTTAAATAGTTAAGAGCTCTATTCTTAGATTGAAGAAATCATGAAGTTTGGTTAGAAAACTCTCTGTCAGGAAACCAAATTGAGATTCACTCAAAATCAGTAAAAATGATACATCTTCAGTTACAATCCTCTGATAATTTAATCTTATACGGTACAATTTTTGGAAGACTCTCAGGCTTGGACCAAGTATTTAACCTTATGACGTACAATTTTTGGAGAAGCCTCAGGCTTGGGCCAATTTTTGGAGAAGCCTCAGGCTTGGACCAATTTTTGGAGAACCCTCAGGCTTGGGCCAATTTTTGGAGAACCCTCAGGCTTGGACCACGGCGGTTGACCAAGTATTTAACCCTATGAGAAACAATTTTTGGAGAACCCTCAGGCTTGAACCACGGCGGCTGACCAAGTACTTAACTTTATGGATGCAATTTTTGGAGGACTCTCAGACTTGGACCAAAGCGGTTGACAAAGCGTATATTAAATTATCACCACAACCGCTGTTTATGACACCTTTAAAGCAATGTTTATGACACCTTTAAAGCAATGCAAAACATTTCATAATGTCATTATGAATGTTTCTGGTCAGTAATGGCAAAACCATTTTCCAAAATAAAGTTCAGCAGAAACTCTATTACAACTAACATAAAGTACATAAAGTAAGAAATTAGGGCATTGTGAGGAAAGTCGTACACAGCGATGTGGGAAAGATCCAGGGAATGTTCTAGGTGTGTAATCAGTAGCCAAATGGGGTACCTTTGTAGAATGAATCATAACATGTACCTCAGATGCGATTGCAACTTTTCCTATATCCAGCGTGACGATCTTATTCCACTGGTTACACAGAAACGCCATAGTCCTTAGGTAATCAGAATCAGACGGGATTATGAAACAGAGAGCCAGTGATTATGGATGTTATATTCTTACTCTTCAGGCAGGTCTTGAAGAAACGCTCCCTTCGTTAATGATTGCGCTTAAAAGTGACGATGCAATGGTAGACAAAAAGGTCTCGCATGTAGACCTGAAGCTAACCTACTAACTCTGGAAGAGACACTGTGATGCACCCAACCATCTATCCGTTTGCGTGACTAATACACCAGACGTCCGTCTACTGAATATAACGATTTTCCAAAGTGTTTTTGAACGTCACGCGAGTTTCTAGTTATAGAAGCACCTCGGTGGGTGAAGATGGATTTGGTATTCCCGTGATATGATGTATGGATAGATCGCCAATATTCCACACTTCAATATTTACATTCATGGGAACGTTGTGAAAGACGTTATATAATACAGTAAATGTTTTCTGATACCGTTTGCTCCATCTAACAACCTTTGTGATACGCCTTCTGAAAGGATCAATACTTTTTGGGCTGAAAATATTTATTTTACAAAAAATGCTCATAATCAGACGTCGGGAAATGTCTAGTCAACTTGATTTGTGCTAGAAAACGGCTCTTATGTAAGCTCACATCAGCAAACTGTCAAGCCAGCTCAAAATTGTAAGGAGCAGTTTTATTTCATAAAAAGAAACATTTTAGTAGCTGAGACAAATAATTCAAATGACAATATTGGGCAATGTTCCTTTGGATTAAACTTAATCTTACCGACCCAAGGTCCATTTCAATTAATTGCAAATCAATATTTTTTATATCGTGCCCATATCAGAGTTCTTTGCTCAAGCACTCATATGATTTCCAGCAGAGACATGAATAAACTGGAAATACTGTTAATTACAATAAAAGCAAAGGCCGTGGAAGCTGATGTTTTACACAGCTATTACTGATTTGATATTATTCGTCGTAATTCTTTATATACTTACACCAGTTGAAAGAACTGATTTCTGCTGGCTATAACAGAAGGTTAGTGTACTGGGACACTTGTCTCTCAAAGTACGAGTCTAGCTTCTTTCACATTTTATATATACTGAAAAAGAATCTGTGGAAAACTGACAGCGATGATAACCTTATCTACGCATTGTTCATACTCAGGCCGTTGCTAAGCCCGAGAATGTAAATGTATCCAGACTGGGGTGAAAACATGGAATGAGACTGTGTATCATTGTCAACGACCTCGTGCTCAGATGGTGAAAACCACTCTTATATAAATGAATGAATGATTATGGCTTAACGCCACATCCACTCGTATTTAACTGTGATTTATGATAATATCTACTCTAATATGAGTCGCAAGTTCCCTACATTTTAAGTGTCTTAAGCTACAACAAAGAGTTTGAAAATACTTGCTCCCTGGCGTTAAACATAGGCCATTCCCTTTATCACCGGGTTAAAATTTTTGCGTAGAGGGGAAAGAAAACAAATGTATGTTCTTCAGTTCACAACTTGAGAAAGTGTGGAAGCCTGGCGGCTTTTTTTCCTTCACTAATTGGCATGTCCCTTCATAATTTTTTACATCTTGGCCATGTAAGTCCATTTTGAAAACAAGAAAGATGACTGAGTGAGGCAGAAGATAACTGTCGCGTGCTGTCACAAACTCATTACCCATGCCTGTTCCGTCGAGTTGAAGGTCCTAGTAGCATTTCATCGTGAATTCGTCACAGTAAAGTCTGATGTTATCACTTTTCGGAATATACTCTTTGAACGTGTTTTTAACTGGCTGATGTTTGGGTTCACATTTATTTAACAGATTTACATGAGTTATGCGGGGAAATGAATGCTGGATGTTTGGGCTTCTATGCCTCAGCCTACACCTACTGTAAATCACAACAGACGAGTAAGTATAAGACACAAAGACTTTTTGTGGGGAAGTTTGTTCTAACATCATCTGCTATATCTCACTTTCAAATCAAGTTTTCTGCATGTGAACGATGCGTTACATTCATAAATTCATTCAATCAAAATTTCAATTCAGAACACTAATCGTCATCAGCAATAAGATGTGGATTGTCAAACTTGCAGTATGAAAGAACGAGGAGAAATGATGCTCCAGAGCATCTGGTGCCGTTGGTTCTTACCAAGTGTAGTAAGAAGCATTATTTTCATGTCACGATGCTTAGGTTAGAAATCAGTGCTCTAATCTATCATCTTCTCCACGTCATCTAATTCACCAGAGGGGACAGTGTTAAATGGAATTATCGATGCTGAGAATCTCAGCTTATGAGCTGGTGTATTCATGCACTTTATATATCTATTACTTGGTTTATGCTACTCGGGAGCGCTGTTTCAACATTCCGGGAGTGGAGTCGGTGTGTCAGTCTGTCATTATCACTCCTGGAAGCCTGAGGCACTGCGATGATATATGTAATCAAGTTACTATGAACAAAGTACCTGATTTGTCTGTTAATTTATGGCACTGCGTTTGATATCTGCAAATGGCCAAATCTAAAAAGGACATAGATCATTTCATCACTTTGCATACACATAAGCCACATAGGTATGTCCTGTAACAGATAGGAATAAGATAGTAGGCTAAGTGTATTCACAGCCTACTGGGTACAGCCCATAAGCTAAAGAACTTGTGATAACCAAACAGTATTTTTTGGTTGATCGTTTTACTGCACACATGTCAGACTACCTGTAGAGTTTTGGAATTTAGTTTATCACCTGCAGCAAATGGCCGCCATTCCTGTCGGCTCTCCAGATGATGACGTCATGCACCGATAGCCTCGCTCTGAAATCAGAAACATACATATTTCAACACAGAGCCTTTTAACTGCCAGTTGTCGCTGGGAACGACTTATTGTCCTTGTGGTTTTATAGGAGTATATTGCTAGCTTGGAAACACATTTTGTTGGCATAGATCTTTTAAAATACACAAATTACGCTTAATCAATTACATAATTGCACAATTACATATCTTCCACATGAAAGAGAACGACGATGACGCGTACCCCGAAATGAAATAGTTCCAGTAATCTTTTTAATCGTTTTGTACACATCTAACGACATTTCCAATCGCATAACGACGGTGTTCAGTTGTGGCACATCGATTTTGTGCCACGGTGTCTTCTCCCCTCCCTAACCTGGCCAAGATGCTCCTCTGCGTGGTCGATAAGTCCTCGCTAAGATGATTACACAATGTTCTACTTTCAGTTCTTTATTGATCTAATTACCATGTTACAGACCATGAAGGACATTTCAAAGCGTTTGTCGCTTTGTTTTAATTAACATGGATCTTAAATCGTGAAAGGCTTGCCACATGTCGGTCTTAATGTCACAAAAGCCCCGAGATTACATGATATATAGGCATTGATAAAGCCATAAAATCATTCTTCATGTCAACCAATTAAAACCATTATCGTGACATATAAAATTTATATAAATGTTGGCTAGTTTTGAGTTGAATGGAATGCTTCTGTGAACTGGCATGAGAACTGGTATGTGGAGAAACTTTATCAACGACAAATATGCTTCGTCTGTGAGCACATGTCACATGTTAGACATTTCCACACCCAGGCTGGCCTAAGACGTCTTTGTACGTCACTTAAAATATATCTGACACATCTCAAGATGAACTGGCGCTCCAGTGGTTTAAAGGAATGAATATCAGACAAGCTACTCGACGTATTTTTTTTCAAACATCTTCGGACATCCCTGGAAAGAGTATCTTACAGTTACCCCTCTCCTGGAAATTTCGTTTTGTATCCGCAATCAAATCAGATGGGATCGCCCTCTTTTAATCAATCAAGAGCTTATCCGGCCTTCGGATTTTCTGTACACAGCACAGAACTGGTTCATGTACAAACTGTAAATAAAAAAAACTCTCTTGGCCTTATGGCGATATTTGAACGTTCGATTAGTTTGAAGCATTGATAAGTTTCAGTCGATCCTCGCTATTATGCCTACAAGACTTGATAACACACCATGGAAATAACCGAGTTCGACGGAAAATATGGCACCCAACTTAAGAAACTCTTTCGCCAGTTCAAACCTATTCATTTCTTACATGTCGATAAAAGGTCAAGTAGACCTTTTAAAATGGATTTTTTTGTTATGTAATTATGAATCATCTTATAATAGTTCCTTGGTAATGGGAATCATAAAAACAAGATCTGTCAGTTCAAACATCACTTCAGGTTTTCTTTGAATTTACTTTGAAAGATTCATCCGAGTAAAGTATAATAAAACCCCCTCGGGATTATTTTCTATGAATGTAATAAGTTTGATCAGAGAGCACTCTATCAATAAGCCAGATCACGTTGCACACAAATCTTTTTTATTAATGCTGCGTTTGTCTGACAGCCTTTTCTGTTTTTGCGTATAATTGGGCAGTTCCTTTCTCAGGCTTGCAAGTATAAAATGATTTGTTACAATCATCGCTACAAGCAACAGAATAAGACACTTGATTCACTCGTGCTGTTTATAATATTAGGTATCCAGAAATTGGGGGTGTTTTTTAAATATTCTTTCTAACATTAAAAACCTGTTTCCATTTAAAATAGCTCACATAATAAGTCACTAAAATGAACATTCTTTCAATTATCTCGTAGCGAATGTACTTTAAAACCACATCATTACGAGGGAGGAAAAGCATGTCACCACCTTTAAAAATGGACTATATAAGCAGTATGCATGACATAAATTATACAATGCATACGTGCATACGTTTCAAAATATACTAAGTCAACCAGATTGAGGAAACCGGGCAAACGTCTGTTGAAATCACAGCGGTAGGCCAGGTACCCCTAAAGAAGTTATGGCGACCCTTCCTCAATGACTGAAAGAACATTCTACTATCAATAAATAGGTTGTCATTGATGAATAGACAAGATCATCGGATTCCATAAGCTTGCCAGGTCATTAGCGAATTTAAAGGGTACATTGCTCTCTGATATTATGAAATGGGGAGATCAGAGTCAGGATCATAACTCCGCCTTGGTTTGGTTGTCACCAGACATCCAGTCGGATTACCATTACTCTATCTTCATTCTGAGCTCACATCACTAGCATCAGTAGCATCAGTTAGAATCACAACCATGAAGGCTAATGGTAAGTACGGCTTAGTGTGGCTATCAGTGTTAATGAAGTGGAGGATATTGTTTATACTCCTCAATGACAAGTTACCGATGTTGAAGGATTCTAGTTGTTAATTTGTGAGACGCAAAACGAAGCAGAAAGGCAGTCTGGGGAATTTGCCACGCACAGGCTCATAGATTTGAGGGAACCACGAAGTGGAACATGACGATGACAGGTTCATAAATTAAGCCTGTAAGGCATGTCTCGCAGTAATGAAGACGAAGGTTCTCTGTAAAAAAAGAGAAATCCCTCGTTAATTGAACATTTGCATAAAACCAGCCCCGGTCTACACATTAAGCTACGTAACTCTGAGACTCTTTAATTAACCTGGACAGCCTGGTAATCGGCCTCTCTGGGCTTATTCTCCAGCTGCACTACAATGGTCCACCATCGGGACCCAGTCTAGGCATCATGTTTCATAACCACAAACATATATCATTCACACTGACGAAATCACCGCCTTACTTTACCAAAGTTTTCACATGTTATAATTTCTTCACTGTCATGCAAAACTGACAGCTGTATTATGACATCCAGCTGGAAATTGTTCACACATGAGCTTTGCCCACTTTGCATTTTTCCTGCATGTGACTTGCCATTTAGACTTCCTGGGCAATTATACACCAAATATAATGCTATCCGAATGTAAGTGGCACAATTAAATGGTCAGATAACATTAGTATACATCAAAATAGAAATGAGCGATAAAGTATATTTTTTGCAGATCTATTCCATACGCTACATCTGTTATATAACATCTTTACCGGCATATTGCTTGCGTCATTCCCTAGAAGATCTGTCCATGTGAGCCGGTTAGCTTATACAGGGAGGACGATTTCAAATGTAGTTCCAAGGTTACACTAATGAAAGAACTGACTGGAAAACCTCCGAGCGTTAAAATCTTATACGAATGCGATTAAATTGATCACCTTCTTAGGCACAGTCTTAATGGCTTTCAAAGCGTGAACGATGGTGTTCTAAGGGCTCTTAAATGCTGTAACGTGTAAAGAAAAAATGGTCAAAA